>NW_027176296.1:12961328-13283828 GCF_023349555.1 Cebidichthys violaceus
GGTTAGTGCAGATGCTGCCTAGCATCCATTTTATCAGAACTGGAGAGTTTTTTTGGAGTATTTCTTCAATGAAAGAAAAGTAAAGAACGACACTGAAGGCTTTGCTCTGTTTCCTCCCTTCTCCCGACTGGCTTTGGTAAGAGTTTGATTGACATATGGTTCATCCAATCACCTGCCAGGTATTTTTAATTTTTTTTTAAAGGACCTGCCCTTTTTCCTAACTTTCCAATGACGACTTCTCAAATGGTTCCGTGACCCAAACAAAGATGTTTTCTTAAGTCTGTAGAGTAAGATATTCAGGCCGAGGACATTTTTGCAACACCACAATATTTCATTTAAAATGCTATTTTGACACCCAGTCTGCCTTTAAAAAAGAAATCTCCTGTGATTTGAAAATTGCAGTAGGCCATGTTACAATTTTGATAAAATTTTGATTAATTGTGCAGCCTCAGTCTGGACAAGTCCAAAGTGTTTTCATTAATTAGTAAGGTTTCAGCAAAGACGCATTTGTTTGGGAATAATGAACATACGAATAGATAGATGAGATTTGGATTAAACGGATGTTTTAATATAGCTTTGCTTCTTGTTATACACATCCACAATTTACTTCAATCATGAGAAAGACTTTTATTTAAGAATTCAATGTAACACGGGGGGAGTAACTAATATATTGGTCATTTTGTGGGTGAAGTAGTCAGTAGGCAGTGAGCATAACACTGGACAGTAAAACCAACTGAACACAGCAGTTTGTTAGTCTTAGTCATTATCAGTGCTCTTTAATTTCATGTTTCACTTCCTCTGAGAAGTTTAGTTTTGCTCAGTTTATGACTCCCTCAGGACAATCGCCTCACTGCAGGAATTATAATGTCAGCAGCTTGTTTGACACGCTGTCAGAGAGAGAAAGAGATGGAGAGAAACTCGAGGAGGCAGAGGCAAGACAGACGAAAATGAAACATGACACGACACATCCTCTGCATTCAGTGTGTTCTGGAATATGAGATATAAACAAATGAATCCTAAATTGTCAAATGGCTTTGTCTTGAATGCATGGTGGTTCTTTGGCTCCACCCAATGGAGTTTAAATCAACCAATAAAATGATTTCCCTCGGCGTTGTTTTTATAACAAAACTACAATTAACTTGGCTGAGCCCGCCCCCTGCCACTCTGTCAAGTGGTCAGAGTTTAGTTAACATGGAGCCCACACTGTCACTACTGCACTCCCTATAGAAACACTAATTTATTCTAATTTAAATACTAGTTTAATTTTTGTAAAATCTAAAAAGTGATTTCAGAGAGAAGTGTGTTTGAAGGATATATCAAGAGTGTCAAATTTAGTCAGGTTAAAAAGATAAAGCAATACCAACAATAATCTCTAAAAAAATGTAATCTGCAAAGGTTTACAAATCCCAATGATGATGATCGAACCCAACCAGAATGTACCCCGCCTCTTAACCATAATATATTTGGGATGAACTGCAAAAGATAAGTGGGTTTAGACATGCAAATGCAAAAACTAATACACTCAAAATATCTACGATGAAAATGAGCAGTTCTCTCTGTTAACAGCGAGTCCAGTCTGCAAATGCAGCTCATACACAGGATGGAACGATTCCTCCGTGTGTTTAGAAACAAGTAAAAACTGCATCCCAACATATGCTCTCAACAAATGTAGCGTTTACAATTGGAAAATGCCAGACTTGCTGATACAGAAAAGCAAAAACAATGGCATTATATTGAAATGTGACGGACATTACTGAATCTTTTGCAGGTCCTTTGAGCAATTTTAGAGCGATGATCTGGTCTGAATCCTCTGGGATCTTATTACGACGGTCTTGTCTCTGCACAGGAGGGAAGCTGTTTAATGATGTTCAGGAGCTGCAGAGAATCTTTGGAGGAAATCTGCAAAGACTCATGGGTTAATGAACAGTTCTGATTCACTGTCAGCAGTCAGCAGCCTGACGCTGTCCATGTGGGTAAATTAGCATCGTGGGTGGTACGGTAACGCTAGGGTTAGGGTTAAACGAGTGGGTCAACCTGCTTTAATAGATGCCAGGTCATCTTAAGGAAGAATCAGCAACACTTGTTGCTGATGTTGTGTTTTACTTACAATTGTCCATTTATATTCAATGTAAGTCTGCACATTTAAATAATGTACTTCAAGAGGTCTTGGTGTTAGATCCACAGAGACAAGAGCCTGGGTTTTTCACATTTAACATTTATACTGCGAGAGAGTCCTTATAGAACAAGACTTCAATCTAGCCAGCACTCTGGAGGCAAAAAAACCACAACCAATCACACAACAAGCTTCAGACAGAACAAACAACATGATCGAAGTGCAGCACTGACAAAAGGTCATGGGTCATTAAAGTTAAGGCTATTATTGAAGTCTGTTTCTTAATACTTTCTGACTTCCCAACTCTGTGACTTTCAACCAAAGCCCATGTTTTCTGCTTGAGATGCAAATCTTTAAAAACACTGAGTAGTCACTGTAGTTTTCAGCAAACGTGACCCACAGCGATGTCAAGTAGGTATAAGTACAAGTATAACTAGATCAGACACATACACTACTTATATTGTAATGTGTTGGGAGGCACATTTTAATGCAGAAAAGACACAACACACACACACACACACACACACACACACACACACACAAACACACACACACACACACACACACACACACTGAGTAAATATTTATAAACGGCTACACTGGAGGAAAAACAAAAAAGTATTTTAAAGCTTGATTGTGGCAAATATATTTGTAAAATCACTGATGTAATCATTATTGAGCTAAATACTGAAGCCTTGTCATTCAATGTGATGATTAATCCCAATTAAGCAGCATTAAAAAATGAATATAATAATCTTAATATCTAACTATAAGTGCAGACTCTCTGTGTATGTGTGTGTGTGTGTGTGTGTGTGTGTGTGTGTGTGTGTGTGTGTGTCCCTCTCATATCTCAAAAACCGCATAACCGATGTACTTCATACTTGACGGGCGTATTGATGGTGACCTAAGGACGAGTTGAAGTGGTGCAATTTGGACACATGATACATTTGGTATTATTAAACTTAATAAACAAGTAATAGCTCTTTGAGTAGTGGGGGGGGGGGGGGGGGGGTGTTGCTTCAGTCATGCATGTCGTCCGCTGCGGGGCTTTCTGGGGGGGATCATTGTCCTCAATCACTTTTGCTGCTGAATGCTGCATATACTAACAACAAACTCTTAATTTACAAACAGCCTTGTGCTACAATTGGCCAAACCCCCCCCCCCCCCCGCTACTTTCATTTCCTGAAAAGTAGCAATTTTGGCCATACAAGGTTTCCACCGACAGCAACAATACGTATTTGTCATTTACCTTACAGTAACTCCCTCATCATTATGATTATTATTAGTAGTAGTAGAAATAGAAGAACAAAGAGCAGCTGGAAGCAGCAGCTAACTTGTAAAAAGAGCCAGCTGACACGGAAAGCCCCCATTAATTCACAAGCTACAATTATGTTCCACTCAAACATACAAATGAGGCAATTGCTGTGGAAAAATGACACTGAAATGCATTTAACGCAATTTATACATTTGTATAAATTACAAAAAAGGTCACTCTTTGCATAATCACATTCTTGCATTGAGAAGTACACATTTTGTTTCTCTGCTGTATTTTTTATGGAAATCTTTTCTGTTGAGAGTGTCATGGTGTTAAGTTCAGTAGAATTACACAGCAAGCTAAGGCATTTTAGTGCTCCTGCCAGCAGCATCATGTGAGATGCAGCGGTCTGTATATTAATGTGTAATGTAGGTGTAGGTCAGGTCTGGTGAGGAGGTGTTGCAGAGTGGACCTCAGCTCTCTGGGAGGAGCAGGGAGACCGCAGGATGATGGGATCCAGCAAACCATAAAGCAGGACAATGCTCTCAACCAACCAGAGATATTAAAGGTAATCTATGCAACAATTCTCGCACACTGGTAGTGAACACAACAGTCAAAGAGAAAACAGCTCACAAAGACGTGATTGTATTTCACATCCCGGCCCAATTTGATAAGTTATGTTTTCATACAAGAAGTCGTTTCCTGTTTTTAGTTTGACACTCACCTTTTGTCTCTTGTTTCCATAGTGTGTATATCCAGTAAGAAGTGGACGTAGTCATCGTGACATCACCTTTTCATCACCGTTTGTGGACTGCCGTTTAGAACCCTTTGAGTTCGGCGATTTCGTGGTCACCATATTCGATTATGGCCATCGCCGTGTTGTTTATTTAAGAACATAACAGAAGTTTCATATTTGGAATGTGAAGGAGTGACGTAAAGACACCGTATACGTCTCTGGTAGCGGCAGCAACCTGTCAATAACAGTAGCCCCCGCCCTAAAGCATACTCTGCTTATGGTCTGTTTGACTCTAAATGGATCATAATTTACTAAATGAACATCATGATGTATTGAAGACGACTTGAAACTAGAGATTGAGACCATAAACTCATGTTTACAATGTTTAGTGAGGTAATAAATCAAGAGAGAAGTAGAGTCATTTTAGACTAGACTTCTCTACAACCAGAGGAGTCGCCTCCTGATGGTCAGTAGAGAGAATGGGGGGTGGATGGGTCCAACAAACAGCGATATTTTTTTTGTTCAACGTTGATGTTTTTGTCACCTAACTTGCGTAATGTAATTATGGCTTTCCTAAACCTAACCAAGTAGTTTTGTTGCCTAAACCTAACTGAATTTCCTGTGGAGACGAAAGTTTATTTTGAAAAGGCCGTATGCAGGTAATGAAAACATAACAGAAAATCACATTCTTAATTTATAGTAGGATATCACATAATCCCAAATAAGAGAAATACAGTCAGTAAAATTGGTTAAAGCCACAAAAGAGATCCAACTAAATTGAAAGTTCCTTTAGCCGGTTTCACGAGTGCTTCCTGCGGTGGTTACGGCATTCCCACCACAGATAAGTACTCCATATGTTTTCATTCATATCCGTGTAGGATTTCACCTGTTGACAGCATCACCACAACACCAGGATGTATTGAATGTGATCAGGCCGTGATCCTGCTTTAATTCATTTCCCGCAGTGACAGTGATTACATTATTTAATTTGCTCTGTGATACGGAGTGACAGTGAGGTTTGCTCATCTCATTACTGAATAGTAGACCACTGCCGTGCAATCGCTGTGTTTCACTCACTCTTATAGAGAGCTGTGAACGTGGTGAGCAGGACGTTTGCGGCGGTGATGTCTTTGCTAGATCTGTGTTTCTGGACAAGCAGCGCATTACTGAGTTTTTCTTCAACTCATTTGCAGCAGAACATTTTAAGCATTTAAAAAGGCCTTTACAGGCCGGCGACAAATGGACAACGTGAAAATGATTCAAGACTATTCATATCGGTAGAGATGTGAATTTGTGACAGTTGCAGTACTTTTTCACTAAAAGGTTTGAAATAGATTCATGCAGACGGAGGAGCAACTACCAGGATCCTGTTGATCCTGACTGTCGCATATGTTAGGTTTAGGCAATAAAACCCCCTCCATTAAACCACAAGGCGGAGTCTGACTCTGGCCTCCTGATTGAAAGTCCTGTGTTTGTTAGACCCATCCACCTGCCCCCCTGCCCCCCTGCCCCATCATCAGTGGTCTTTTTGGATAGTGAATAGTACGTCACTTGCTCTGACTGTTGCTTAGTCATGTGGATGCATTTAAGTTGAGTATCCACCACAAAGAAGGGTCCTAATTGACTTTCCTTTGGCATTATTTTTGTCCTGAGCGACACGGAGGAAAAAAATTAAATGTATGTCCATGTACACAAAACCAATAGATTGAATTTCCGACTATTTCACGATCTGCAATGATATGGGCCTGAAATGCTACAATTAACTTTGACGAACTGAAAACACTTTTAGTAGTGATAGTATTTGATGTAGTCACAAGAAAGAAATAGAAAAATAAGAATCATTTGAAAAATTCAACCAATTTGTGCTATATAACAATATATATGTATGTGTCTGCTTTGTTATTCTGTTAATCATTACACCTGAGCCTGTGTGTTGCAGCATCGTGGACATTGCAGACCCTAGCTGTGAGAAATCTAATTTTCTCTAAAGATGGTACAATGGATCCCCAGAATGTTCAATATTAGATTAATAATAAAGATCTTGTGAGAAAGATAACCACACGGATCATTGTGTAAAATATATAAATGAACCAACAAACAATGAAATAATGGAAGAAATTATCCAAACTTAACTCCACTTATTATGAAATAATGTAATTCCATCATTCATGTTCATAATGACTGAATTTCATAGCATATCATTCTTATTTATTTCATCAGCTTATTGCTCAAGGACACCTCGGAGGAGTGAACACTCTTAGAGGAATGGAATCTCTGTCACAGCCTTGCCTCTGCCGAGATTCATTCAAATAATATTCGCAACATTTCATCTCATCATAAAATATCTGTGGAAGCTCATTTCCACCAAAAGATCCTGTAAGTCATTATAAATAGAACCTTACTCAATATAGACTTAGCACCTCAAAATATTGACTCATTATTTTGAGATTCCAAGTCATTGTTTTGAGATACAAAGTCAATATTTTGAGATGCCAACTCATTATTACGAGATTTTAAGTCATTATTTTGAGAGGACCTATTTATTAACCACAGTGGCGGATGTAGGCTTCTAGGCATTAGGCTCGTTTGAGATGAACTGCTCGTCGCCTGGAGAGTGGACGAAAGCAGGAGGGAGCAGCAAAAAGTGCATCAACCGATCTGATAAATGCACACATTAAATTTCCTCGAATATGAATGATAAAAAAATGTATACCTGTAGGATGGTCTTAAAATGCTAAATGTTATTAGCCTTGCAGTTCTCTCATGAAAACTCAGCACATGTTGATAATATCTGTAAACATTGAATCAATTGAATCACTATCGGCACATTTAGCGTCAAACAACTGCAACACCTGGCTCTAAAAAAGTTATCGTTGACCACGAGCATGGGAAACGCCTCTTGGTGTCCAGATCAAGAGCGCGAAGAAAGTTTAATCTAAAAACATAGTAATAAAGCTTATTTACAGAGAAACATATCAAAACGAGCATCAAAGTGTTCCACAGACAAACCTAACGCAAGTTTCCACATAAATATATATTTACAAACACATAATAAATCGCATAGGCGCAGTTCATCTCGAACGAGCCTATTGACAGCCTTATTGCTACGTCTAGAGTTCTCCCGGAAACAGGCGAATGTGGCCGACAACACCCGAAGGTGTATATGGAGAGAGAGAGAGAGAGAGAGAGAGAGAGAGAGAGAGAGAGAGGAGAGAGAGAGAGAGAGAGAGAGAGAGAGAGAGAGAGAGAGAGAGAGAGAGAGAGAGCTGTCTGTGAGAACGGGGATCACTGAGAGAGAAAAAACTCCTCCACAGTCCCAGCAGCTGAGCGGGGATTTACCTGTCGCTCTCTACGGCGCGTTTACGGACCTGTTCTCCAACACACCTCCGGGGGATTAGAGCGAGCGTTGCGGGACCGGAGAGGAATTTAGGAGACTCTTTTCTAAACTGTGTGTAAAACCTGGGGACCTGCCCGCTCTTCTTGTCTTCAACGTCTTTTCCGAATGCAAACGTCCGGGAAACAATAGAAAATGGTGAGTTCCCCCACTCTGCTGTGTAAACGTGTGTGTGTGTGTTGTGTGTGTGTGTGTGTGTGTGTGTGTGTGTGTGTGTGTGTGCATGTCACAGGGGCGTCCTGCAGACCTGACACGCTGCGTGCACGACTGACTCACCCGAGTCCGTCAACACGCACTCGCATCTGACATTGCAGCCGATACGCTGACGGAACACGACACCAGAAATCTATTCGAAATCAATACATTGTTTGCACGCAACATTACGCATCCCGTCTCGCGTGGGAATGAAATCACAGCTCGTGTACAGTTCGCCCTATAATCCCAAATATGGATAATGTTGTTGAAGTCAACTTTTAGGGGCGCATTCTGTTAACAAAGGGTTTTCTCACAGACTCATATCGAGCTGTGAAAGTTGTATATTTCATGAATCACAAGAGTTTTTTATAATGAGCCAGAAACAGGTTTGAGTCATAGATGATGTGATAATTATGTGCCTTTATGATTGACAGAGATTTCTTATTCCTGCAGATTGATTTTTTTACATGCAGATTGGTGAGAGCATCTTTCCGAACAAGAGATAATTAAATAATGGCACACCCCTGCTGCACACGGAACATCTTTGCAACTGTAAGCATGTCATTTGGTAGGAAATGGCATTTCTGGATCAAACCCGTGCAAACACACAGCGTCGCTTGCATCATTTCTTTGCATTCTTTTCACGGCTCTCTGTTCAGACTCTCCGCCGTCTGTGTGACCATGTTGTTCTATTCGCACGCACTCCTCTCTGTGCGCTGGTAACACGATGAAGACAAATACATCACTCGCAAAACATGCCGCTTGGATGTGTTTATTAAAGTTGAAATGTATGTGCGGGACCTTCTGGAGAACAGTGCGACTCGCGATTCTTAATGCATCTATGCTTTCAAAATACAAGCCCACTGTATTAGCACCATTAACACGTCAGGTCAGTTATTTTTTGTAATAGGCTATACACACACACACACACACACACACACACACACACACACACACACACACATATATGTTTATTTATTTATCTATTTATATATATATATATGTGTATTTATTTATATATATGCATATATATATTAATTTATATATACACACACACACACACACACACACACACACACACACACATATACATATACACACACACATATATATATATATATATATATATATATATATATGTACAAATATTGAGAATAACACACTAAAGTTAAAGGATAACTTTGTGTTGTCTGTGTGGCGGCCCATGCTTATCATTAGCCAGTTATCTTGCATGACTTAGCACTCAGCGTTTCATTCTCTTAGCAGTTTTCTAAAGCAAGAGTAGTGAAATGCTCCAATTGAAGAAGGCTGAATAAGGCAGAGGAGGAAGAAGAAGAAGAAGAAGAAGAAGAAGAAGAATAGGGAGGAGGGTGCAGTTCACCTGGATCTGACAGAGACCACATTATTGGATGGCAGAAGAGAGAAGGAGCGAGGTGGGAGGAGTGCATGCGTGCAACAGATGGAGGGAAGAGGAGTGAGGGCAGTGAGGCCAGGGAGGAGGTGGAGTCACGGAAACAAGATGCAGACGGAGAGGAGGTGGAGGGAGTGATGCGTGATGCTCCGCGTGTCGTTCCTCCACCTTGATGGATGCATCAGCTGAACGGCAGCAGAGTGAGGCTCATGCAGCCTTTATTAGGATGAGAAGGGCAACACACAGACACACACACACACACACACACACACACACACACACACTACTGCTCCCTGGCCGTCAACGGCGTTTTGACAAGACTCTTGTTTATCTTATATTCCTAACATTCACACATATTCTAGCATTCGTTCACCCAAATAACGGAATGTTTTGTCGATTCCTCCATCACATAATAGAGGTGAAATGGGATTATTTGTTTTTGCGCTGTGACATTTACAATCCCAAGACCTGACTGTCAACTGTTCTCCTAGATGTCCCTTCAGTAGAACGAAGTTCCTATATAAACAGATTGTTGGCCTTTTGAATACCTTATTATTACTTGCGCACATCATCTGTAAACTGTGGCACAAATGCCCTTCATCACAAAGTAATATATGCACATCCCAAATACTCTATGAGATGCAATGGCAAAAAGGCAAAAGCAATATCAAAAAGGTGCACGCATACTAGATTATAAATAGTTTATGTATAAACGTTTTGACATTGTGTCTTCCTTCAGTGTACTTTGCACGCTGCCGAGAGCGACTTAAGCACAGATGTTTCGGGTCCAACGTTGAGCCTCAGTCACATCAAAATGTGTCCACAGACTGCAACTGTCTGGCTGAACGAAGCTGTGCTTGGTCGTCTCGACCACAGCTCCATCCGAGGCCGTGTATCACAGCTGTATGTGGAGCTGGCTCCCCTCCATCTCCCCTCACACTCTGCCGTCCTCTCCACGTTGATAAATTGTGTGTAATTTCAGGGATGAGCAAGCATGAAAACATATGGGTGGAGAGAGCTGCGATGTTTTGGCATTCTGTATATACAGCATTTTCATCTAGGTTGGAGTCTGCCGCACATCGAGAGGACTACAGATCCCCGCAGGCTTGGACCCGGTCTCCGAAGGTTCTGTTCAGGATCTTTATGGTTCTATTATTAGTCTCTATTATTAGAACGTCTCTGTAGTGTCATATAGAGGGAGGCTGCTTTTCTGGAGTTTTGAAGCAGATACACATATTCTTTTCTTTGTCATGTCAACATAAACAAACACTGTCTGGGTAGAATCATTTCAGTTTGCAAAAGTGAATTTAACCTTAAACACTAACTTTTAAAGTTTGCTCTGTAAATCAGAGTCATGTGTTCTCCTTTGAGACCAACAGGGAGAAATGTTCTGGTTTCATTATGGTGCCCCCCAGTTTTGCATGAATTTTTAATACAGATAGGTATCCTGGTTCATAGATGTAAATGGTATTTGAATGCAGCCAATCAGATCTTGTGTAAAGCAGCCACGCCAATGTTCTATCGTCAGCAGAGCCAGGGCGTAACCAGCTCCTCAAATATGGCCGCCTGGTCTGTGGTCACATACGCATCAGACTATGACGCTCCCTCTAGCGTCAGTTTTTGGCCAATGGAGGAAGTGAGGAGACGTAAGGGGGAGCGTTGGGGTGGATGTTCTGGTCAAACAAACACAGGACTTTGACCCTGGAGGTCGCTGTTCGTGTCCCGTGTTAAACCACCTCATTGTGTGTGAAACTGTCGTTTTTAAATGTACGTAAGTTACGTAACATAGCCTAATTGTACCTAACGTAAGATATTTTTACCATGAACTTTTCCAAAACCAACTGAGTAGTCATGTAATGTATACTTAACTTAAGTACTTGACGTAACCCTAACCACCTGCATGTTGAAAAATGTCCACACCAAACGTTAGTATTTGATGAGTTGGTAGTCACACTGATCAAAATACCATAACTTCCCAATTTCCAGCTTAAATGTGATGTTACTGCTTTTCTTTGTCTTATGTGTGATGGTAAATTAAGTTATATTTGGGTTCTGGACTTATGGTTGGACAAACCAAGACAGTTAAATGGTAAATTGCTTTTCTAGTCTTTCCGACCACTCAAAGTGCTTTCACACTATACATCATTCACCCATTCACACGCTGATGGTAGGGGCTTCTAACACACACACACACACACACACACACACACACACACACACACACACACACACACACACACACCGTAGGGGTTAAGTGTCTTGCCCAAGGACACATCGACATGCGACCAGCAGAACCGGGGATCAAACCGCCAATCCTTTGATTGAAGGACTACCCTGCTCTCCACTAAGCCACAGAAGACATTAACTTGGCCTCTGCTCTGGCAAACTGTGATGGACTTTTTCAGTATTTTCTTACATTAATGGACTAAACAATAAATCAATTAATCAAAAAAAAAAAATCTGCAATCTCTCATTTCCCCATGCGTCCTGGCTTTATGCCAAGCTAGGCTAACAATGCGCTGATTCCAACTCCGTAATCAACACACGGACATGAGATTTATATTGATCAATCTATTCTAATTCATCTTATTACTGTCTCCCAAGGCTCAACATACATTGACAGTTTTCTCTGTCACTGGTATCTCTCCTAATAATAATAATAATACAAATTTCTGATTTTCTAACTAAAAGTGTGCTTGCTGTTCTGGAAATCTGCTGAACTGTTCATAGAAAACAGGCCATGCAGATTTAGAATCATACTGAGTTTCAGGTCTGCGACCGGCTTTTGAAATCATTTACAGGGACGCTGTAAGAGCGCATGATCATTGAAACACCCTGCTGACTCCACTGGCATCAAATCATTCTCAGTGGATGATTTACAGACTAAAATAGCAAAACCTGAGCTTGCGAGATGTCATCTGACTTCATGAGGCCCAAAACCTGTAGTGTTTAAATCTTGAAGGGCATTTTTTTACTCTCGGGACCTGTTCTTGGGCCTAAACCAGATAGAATTTGTTCTTTGGCGACTCTCCCTTGCCTTCACACATACAGATTCCTGTACATCTTCCCTCAGCGAAAACATCTGTTTTTCTTTATTTTACTCTTGTAAACATGAGAGAGAGCAGATGCTCTGCGCTCTGTTCTTATTTCGCCGGTGCCACAGTTGTTTTCCTGACAAAATCAGATTATAGCAGGTTGCTGTTTCCTGCTGCAGTGCCTTCAAAGAAAAGCATATTTCTTAATCAAGTTTTTATAACAACACAGGCAACTGCTCCCTGCTATCATCCAATCTCATCTGTACACGATGGGGTTGTTTATGCTTTCTGTGTGAGTTCAAAAATAAGAGCTTTGCCCTCAGGGATAATTCCCTGAAATATAAAGGTTAAAAAAAATCTTTATGGGTTATGTTGGTTATATTGTCAAATTAATTCATTCTTCTTTCAGTGTCAGTAATGATGTACAAGGAATCCTGCAGTTTTAGTTCAAACAGGCGGCCTCTCTGTGGAGCAGGGAACAGGTTCGATAGCAACAGGCTGTGCATTGTTTCCTGTGGACGTGATTGGGTGGGAGTGTTGAGTTTGTCTCCTGCATGTCGTGGCATTGTCCCTGTGCTGATTGACCGCTCTGCAGAACGGTCCAGCTCGTCTCCTTTCATCCCCACAATAGAACAGGACCACAATAGCCTTTCCACTGAGACTCTCTATTGTTTGGTGTTCAGCCAAAGAGTGGCTGGTGTTGTTTCATCTCACCTCAGAGAGCGCAAGGGGCAAGATCCTATCAGCACCGACAGAGCTGTAATTTCCCCACTGCGACACAGGCTGGCTGCTGGTACCAAAGACCATCTCTGCGATCGGGTGTTTGGCCTGTGCATGTGCCTGCTTGCATTTGTGGTAAACAGGATGTTTGGGTGAGACACGACCTGCAGAGGGACGGCTCAGTAGCAGAGCGGCGTTTGACCAGAAGACACGGCTGTACATGGAGGTACAACCAGCTTACACAGGGCTGAACTGCCTGTGTAATCTGGGTGTGCTTATAGGGGCAAACATGACCTGTCCAAATACATTTATGTATTCATGAGCTTACCTGCTCACAAAAGATATGGGAATTGGAATATTATAAGTGTTGGAAGTGAATAATATAAATACAAAGGAGGGATCTCAACAGTTAGAAGAAAAATCAATATTGTTTAATTGAAGAAAAAAAAAAAAAATTGAATAAACCGCATGGCTTTACTAAAGTGAGGTAAAGAGCTGCAACGATTAGTCGATTAAACTATTATTGAGACATTAATTAGTCAGACATTTAATTGGGAACTATTTTAATAATTGAGTCATTGTTAAAGTCGTTTTTTTCAAGCATACATGCAGAACAAATGCAGATTTTAGCCTCTCAAATGTGAGGATTTAAGTGGGCCAACTGTTGATGAACAAAATCGCTAAGTAACTCATTTGCAGTAGCTGTAGTCTGGCGAGGTTACGCGTTCTGTAAGCACAGTGAATGGCTGAGGATTGTGTCAAGAGGCTCGTTCGAGATGATCCAGTCATGCTGCAGAATCGATCAACCGGGGTTAGCCACACAATGCATGCTGGTCAGATTTGTGTCCGACTTGATCCCGGCTTGCTTTGACGTCATGTCATGAACACGTGGTCAACAATAACCTCACGAGAGCGAGGCGTGGCAGTTGCTCTCCACCAACTGCATGACCCAGGACCCAGGGCATGATGGGAAACGCCTGGCTGTCGACAGATCAAAGAGCTGATTGGCTCTTAGATTTGACAACAAACACCACGTTTTGCAGAAAATCTTATTTTTCTGTGTAATTGTAGTAATAATAATAATAATAATAATAATAATATTAAAACTTTATATAGGGGAGAGACAAACAGAACAAACAAAATGAAGCAAAACAAGAAAAAACAAAACAAACAAAACATAAATACATAATTGTAATACTTAACACTAGATTTTTGGCTATTAGTCTCATGTTGTGCAATGACAGTTTAATCTAAAAACATACTTTGTGTGATTGATAATAATAAAGCTTATTTATTTTATCACCTATCACAACGAGCATCAAAGTGTTTCACAGGCCGACATAAAAAGAACAAAGGACAGCATACAATGCAGATACACGCACATTTTCATATACATATATATTTAGAAACAATCCAAACGAGGTCTGTAAACTACAAGTGCCTACAGATCGGATCTAACAGGAAGTAACTGTTTGTTTGACTTCCTGTTTATTCTTTGAAGGCGGCTCAAAACTGTTCGACTTGACCTCAGTTTTTTTGTTAACGCGTTTTGTCTCGTCCACTCACCAAGCGACGAGCAGTTCATCTCGAACGAGCCTAATGAAACTTCACCTGCGGCCACACCCTATCCCGCCTCCCAGCTCTCACGAGCCAATAGTAGCCTGGCCTGGCTGATACCACGTTCGATTGCCTTCGAGAAAAACAACTACAACGTGCGAGTACTAAAATACTGCAGCCTGGTCTAAACGAGCGAAAAAGAAAATAGTGTTGACGGAGCAAGTAGTCCGGGAGCAGAGGAGATTCGTTTTTAACATATATGTGTTCCTGGAGGTGTTGGCAAGGATGACCGCGCGCCTGGACCACCGAACCGAGAGAATGCTAGCGCCGCAAGTTTACCGCCCTCGCTCCAATAAAGAAGATGGTGCTGGTGCTAATGAGGTAGGCTTTAATTTCGCTCTCGTCGTTTGAAGTTGCCGATAAAACTTGCTTGCGCCCGCGTGTGTGTTTCATGCTCAGTGGTGTATAGGAGAGAATTGTACTCTGTAGTATTCTTCATTATGCTGTTATTATGCAGACTTGCTTGGTGCTCTTATCTTTTCACACGGGTCAGCCAAGGCCCCGCGTGCTGTGACATAGTTGACGCTGTGAGCACAGTAGCGTTGCTGCGTTCGCGTGGAGTTGCTGGCATTGTATGTTGCAAACAGAGGGGCGGTGTGGTCGTTTTTTCGCCTCGAGCGTCAGAAGCGCGTGCTCTGGTGCATCTTAAACTGCTGGACTAAACAAACACCACGTCAGCTAGGGCTTTCGGAAAATGGCGATGGTTATACTTCTTTATTTGAACTCATTTGAACATTTACTAAACTAAATGATTCATTGATAAGATAAGCATCTGCTAATTAATTGATAATGAAAATAATTGTTGCAGATTTAGTAAAGTTATGTTAAGAGGCTGGATTTTTCACAGTTAGCGAATTTTGAAACCAAACCCAAAGTTTCAGTTGTCTTCTCAGTGAGCACACTTTCCCATCTACTCTCATCAGACAGCGAGTGAAGGAGCAGACAGAGTCAACATGGATTCAATAAGATGGCTGGACTGTGTACATTTGCTACATTCTCTGCAGTAGTCCCAGTAATATTTGTTGTTATATTTCAGCTTCATACAACAGCGTAGCATATTGAGGACATTTTAATTACAGTGGATGTGTGGCTGCGATGAGCAACAAGATGATTGTTCGGGTTCAAAACTAATAGAGAGATAATAGTTTTAAGACCCTTCCTCATCGGCTTCACTCTGCAGAACCGGAGGTTGCCGCCTGTTGATAACACCACATTAAAAACATGCGATATGGTTATGAGGTTGACGTTTCCATGTCCAATAATGTCCAGTCAGACCCTCTTTTACAAGCCAGGGGATATTGGAAAAAGAGACTTTGTGTCCCGTGTGAAATCAAAAGTCAACGTTTGGACGTCGGCACGACCTTCACTGTAAACTATTTTCCTTAAAAAGGAAATCTTGATTGGACATTCTTACAATGCTCATTCAGCGTCTCACTGTTTGCTGGGTACCTGTCGCACCTTTTTGAAAGTAGAGTCATCTTTTTATTATGCCTCGGCGACAGTCGTGGTTTTTAGATTGTCCATCCGTCCGTCCGGTCCATTCTTGTGATTGTGATATCTCTCAAAGGCCTGGAGGGAACTTGGCACAAACGTCCACTTGGACCCAAAGACAAACTGATAAGATTTTGGTGGTCAAAGGTCCCTGTGACCTCACAAAACACGCTTCTGGCTGTAACTCAAGAATTCAAATGCCTAGTATGACAATTTCACACAAATGTCTAATAAGATGATGACGTGAGGACATTTTGGACAGACGTGGATGTAAACTGCAACTTGACTGTTTGGGGGAAGCAAACAACTGTGAAGCGGTAATTCTGGTTTTTAGTTGTTGGCTCAATCACCTGTTAAAGCTGTAATCTTTGCACTTTTAAATATTAATAGCAATGGCTTTTGCATGACACTTTAATTTGAAACCATTTAATTTTGTTCGGCAGTTGAGCGTCTCTGCTGGGATGCCTCTGTCCTCCTGTTGTGCAGGAGACTGCGCTGTGTTTCAAAGCCCTGTGTTTCAGCTCTGTCTCCGTCACACAGCCCCGTCTGGACTGTGAGCCTGCTATTAACGGCAGCGCATCAATTAATAAGACTAATGAGCAGAGAGGGCTGATAGCAGAGCTGTTGGCCGGCGCCAGATATACTTCGCGGTTGATTAAAGCCAACATGTTGTGCCGATATGTGAAATCATTGAAAGAAATGAGGTGCGGAGTTTAAGCAGACACGGAAGACAGAAATGAAGTGATTACAGGAAGAGTCCCCACCAGCCTGTCACACCCCCCCCGCTCCTAACTGCTGGATGTTATGGATGAATAGATTGCAGTGTTGAGCTGTGACTGGGACGTTCCCCTGGATGCTCCCTGCATGTAAAACCTTCCCTCATCATCAGCTCAAGGCTGTCACTGTGTCAGGGCTCTGCAGTCTGGAAAGTCCATTAGGGTTATTAGACGGAAGGATAAAAAGCCTTTGTTCTCCGTCATCAACAGGGCAATTAAGCCCTCTATTACAATTCAGAAACAAATATTCCACAATGTACATGTATGTGAAATCATCTCATAGTCTTCTCATAAACAACCCTTAAGTTACAATAAATGTGATTTCATCAGCCTGGACTATCAAACCAATAAACACAAGTCAAGTTTATTTATTCATGTGTGTGTGTGTGTATGTATATATATATATATATATATATATATATATATATATATATATATATATGCCTAGTTTCACCTGATGTTCATTTACTTTGCTCAGTGACTTCCCTCATTAAAAGTCTCCTCGGTTTATATCCCCTGAAATAATAGCCAGCAGTCATTTCTAGGTTGAGATAGCATGAAGTGCTGGTTCAGCACATAGACTGTGTATAAGAAGTGGACGTTGTCATCGTGACATCACACATCGGATCGTTTCAAACTTTGAGTTTGGCGTTTTGGGTGTCCCCCTACCTTTTTTTTTTTTTTTTTTTTTTTTTTTTTTTTTTTTAAAGCAACCAGTCAGCAGAAGTGACCACATTTGGACTGCGGAGGAGTGATTCCACGGTAAAGACGCCGTAGAAGTAGAGTCATTTTCTCACAGACTTCTATACAACCAGAGGAGTCGCCCCCTGATGGACACTTTTCAGAACCAGAGGTTGCTGTCGGGTTGAGCATGAACTGCTAAATTCATACACACATTTAATCATAACAACACTTAGACTGAGGCATTGGATGGAAGAAACCGTGACCTTGGAAATAGCAGCTTTACAGAACAAAACCAAATCAAGTCCATTTTTCTGGGGTTTTCAACAGCATCACATAGTCTCAATCAGTGAGTGGAGTTTGCTCTGTTGTCATATAGGACAAAACTCAATTAGTGGACTAAGATTCGGTATTGTTTGGTTAAACTGCTTTTTTCAAGGTCAAGAATTTCCTAAATAGCTTTGTTTCAAGGTCAACAGCGAGGAGAGAAGTGCTATGGATGAATCTATGACAAGCGAAATCTATCCACTGATAAAGACCTGCGATACTGCTGAAAGCTCTGTAAAAAGCAAATAAGTGGACCTTGTTTTGTTTTTTAAGAAGTTTCAAAATTTCTACCCTTAGTTGTTCATGAATGTCTGATAGTGTTGTATCGTAACTTGTGGTGCAACAGGTCTTAAAACTCACGTTTCAGATCGTATCACGGATCAGAGTCACAGATGTCACTTTTAGAGATCCCTGATCATGTTTTTTTTGCGGGCGACTGTGACTCAGTGGTAGATCCCCGGCGGTTTGATCCCCGGCTCCACTAGTCCATGCCGATGTGTCCTTGGGCAAGACACTTAACCCCAAAATTGCTCCCGCAGGCTGTTCTGGCGGTCTATGAATGTTGTATGAATGTTAGAGTCCTGATGGGCAGGTGGCACCTTGCATGGTAGCCCTGTCATCAGTGTATACATGGGTGTGAATGGGTGAATGATGACATGTAGTGTTAAAAAGCTTTGAGTGGTCGGAAGACTATAAAAGAGATGTACAACGACTGAGCAAAGACTGTGAGATCCAGTTGAAATGGCTAGCAAGGGGCCATTTGAGATAAGTTTGTACCTTTACTGACTTTTCTGAATGGTAGATGCTTTAATATTTAGAGTCTCAGTGAAGATCCTTCACTACAACCTGCAAGTTATTTACCTCCAAATCAGGGCTGCAATCCAACCACCAAACAGACCTGCTGCCGTCGCTGTGTGCTGTGTAGCTGTGTGCTAGCACTCTGCAGGGAAACCAATGCAAACATGGCCGCCAGCGGCTGTGAAGGAATCCAAGCTCTCCCCTCGTGGAAACACAAGCGAGAGTAATTTATAGAAATATAGCATGGAATTAATTCACAATTTTCCTATTTTTGGTGAGGCCCTCTTGAGCCTAATTACACAAAATATTTCATTGTTCTAATTTACTGTGTCAAGTACACGACCCTGCACTGAGTGATGATGCATCTGTTGATTTATGAAATGGGTAATATATTTATTACATTCCGTATAAATTAAAGCTTGTTCATGCAAGTTATTCACTGTTGTCTGAGGACTGTTGCCAGGTCTGACACATGGAAACTAAATAAATGAAAAACTTGAATATGTCCGGTCCGATTTTCCAGACTGTGACCAGGGAGGAAGCTCCGTCGTGTCAGAGGTCAATTCCACAGAAAGTCTAGGATCTGTTGTTCAGAGGATGCATGTGAGTTTTCAGTTTTGTAGTTTTGGCTGTTTGACGACGTAGGAAACAAGAGTCATTGTGTAATCAAACCTTTCTGTGAAGGTAAAGATGGGAGTGAAAGAAGTGAGGTGAAATGTGTGTGCGCACAACTACTTTAAGTATTTTAGGCCACAGTTGAACTACAAATTAGGACTGTAATTACCTTTTGGCCACTGAAACCATGTCTTCTTTTTTGTTTGAGGGTTCTTTACATTTACATACATTATTGTTTTATTTGACACTTACACATTTATATTTCTGATTATGTACTGGCTCAATCATGTATTTTTTAATTTATTCTGTTTATTAATTTGAGTTGGCGATATGCTAATTCATATCTGTAGTCCTCATCACTTTGCATTTGTTTTGTAAAGCAACTAAAATACCCCACAGGTGGAGCAGTCCTTGAATCCGTCTCTGTGTGTTTTCTCTGTTGAATGCCTGTCAGCCAGGTGTCACTCTTCTGTAGTTGCTGATCGGTGTTTTAGTTCTGTAAAGTCTGTTGCTGAAGTTTCTGTGTGTTAATCAGGTAGAAGCCCAACGTTCACTTAAATGACACAAACATAGTGAGCGTATTTGTAAATTTTTCCCGCAGTGAAGAAAAGTAATTTTTTATGTGTGTGATGAAGAAACATTAAAGTGCTTGGGTTGGGGTAGGATCCCAGTGTTTAACTGCAGATCCCAGGTCTGTGTACTCCAGTGGACCTGCTATCAGCTCTGGTCACGTTAACATGGACTCAGTAAGTTCCCCCCCCCCCCACACTTACTGATCATCATGCTGCTGCCAGTGTTGGAGTCCCCTCCTGTCTGGGTGTGTTCTGGTTGACTGCATTTTGGATTGGGTCTCATTATCCCCAGGTTCATTCAGATCGGGTGTGACAGTTCTTTGACCCGGTCCTAAACGGACCTGCGGAAACCTCCCAGGTGAAAACCTCTAGTATCTGCAGGGTGAGCAATTTCCACTGCAGAGAGTGGGTATCCACGGTAAACTGTGCAGGATGGATTGCACAGTGGGAAGTGTAGGATCCAGTGATTTTATTTCCTGTCCCCACAATTCGGATCCAGGGAAATATGCCATTAATATTATTTATGTCGTTATTTCACCTCGGCAGTCCGCCAACATCTTTTTGGCTGAAACTTCACACATATTAGATCTACAAGGCCTAATTTAAAAGTTTGTTCAGACTTCAGTCGCTCAGCAGCAGACTCCTTCAGCGGGTTATTGATAAAAGCAGAGAGATATTTTCACATCCAACTATGATTTAAGACTTTATTTGTTGGTGTTTATTGGAACAGTGGACAGAGCTAAGAAAGAGGAGCTTTAGTTTTTCTTACAATGGGTGAGGTGAAATGACTGTGGAGAGCATAACGGATATCTAACATGTTAAATGAACCAGAGTTGGTGCTTGTTTAGTGGAAGGAGTTGACAGAGATTGCTTTGATGAGGGTTATTTTGTTTCTGTTGGGCTTGAAAGAATTCTGCTAAAATTGCTGTATTTTTAAAGGAGTCTTGTACATTTGAGGAGAGTATTTTTGCCCATAGGCCTACATGATATCAATATTCCTACTAGAAATTAAATATTGAAATATTTAAAATGAAGATTATTTTATCCGTGCATTTCTTCATCCCACCCGCTGTGGGCTTTTGCAATATATGCTCTCCGAACGCTAGGAAGGAGTCTTGCCTAGCCATGTGTAGGAGCCGACTTTGAAGGACCCTTCCTACCAAGGAAGCATCCTTGACTTTGACAAACACCTTGTATGACTTCAGCAGGACTCTCCACCACGAGCTTCACAGCTGCCTCGTAAAACATGAAAGGCATTGAAATGCAACATAGTACATCATGCGGCGCTCTAATGACTGGTGCTTCAGCAATAATCTCATTAGCCGCATTAGATGCTTCTTTTTGCCTCATGAGCAATATTTCAAGTGAAGCATAATCCAGTCACTCAAAGGGACACAATCCATTTTCAATGACTTGTTATGTAATAAGGATTGATATTCATGACTGCGCAGTGCCGAGCCAGCGGTAGCAATATAAAAGCTGTAAAGGCGAATGTACGGAGTGTCTTTTATGGGTCTTTTATGGTGCGTCCCTCTAACAGGACGCAGAGAGGAGTTGGAGTGGCCAGTTCTAGAGGACAGAGAGGACAGAGTGCTCTACTGGGCCTGGACATGGCCGCTAGATTGGAACCGAAGTGAATGACTGTGTTTAATAAAATGAAACGCAGTGCTCATGCCGTTTGTTTTCTGGACAGATAATCAAGTAGGTTTGGTTCCACAGTTGTGTTCGTGTCGCTAACTTATAAAACACGATGAGTTAGCGATCTGAGGACAGCGCATCTCTCTGATGTTAGTCCAAGGTGTGTTTCATTTCCTGCAGGCGTTGAAGCTGTTTGAGTGGCCCTACTTTCTGACACAGTGGACGTCTCGTAGGGAGGTGCTTTTACTTGCTCATCTTGATTTTTCACCAGAAACGGAACGGAGCAGCTTCAGAAATATCTTTTCTGGAAGTCTGATCTGACTGTGAGTCGCTTGGACTCAGTGAACACTCAAAGACATCGTTATGGATTATAGGCAGGTCAGATACAGGACTAAACAGTCACTCTACAGCCACACCAAAGTCTGTTCTAAATTCAATGCTTTAAAGTTTTTTTAATATTTATATTTTACTTTTAGATCCACATGAACCAGAACCACATTGGCTTTGCAAATAATGGAAAATACATCACTTTTAAATCACTGGTTCGCCCATTAAACCCATTATTTCCTTCTTCCAAAAGAGCGGTGAAGAACACCAGGAGCAAATGCCAGGAGTCGAGTTTTCATTAAAACAGAATTATGACTGGTGTGTTAACAGAATTATGACTGGTGTGCATGCCAAATTAATCAGAGCACACAAGGCCAGATTGTCTCCTAAGTTACCATATGACCGGTTGCTGATAAGCAACGCAGCATTTAAAAGGATCAGTGCTCTCTCCACATTGAACGCACCGGGGCTGCATAGGGCTGTGGGGTCCTTTTCAAAAATATGTATATTTACAATATGATAATATATAGCTTTGTAATGGATTCATATTGTGATGGAATCATATAGAGATGTCTTTAGACACAATAACGTTTATAATAACAAGCACATACTATCTCAAATTTCTCAGAAAGTCTTGTTAATGTTGCCTTCTTAATGAAATAACAAAACACTCAGTGCTTTTTATTTCTCAAATGTTTAAGTCACACAAGAATTAAACCATGTGGTCATTTCATATAGATGCTATATTGTTGTCAATATATATTAATGTATTGCTATTGAGATATGAATGAATGACATTTAGTTTTCACTTCATCCATTCAGCTTGACTCTGAGTTCACGTTGGCTGCTTTCTGTTGGCTGCAGTCATCTTGAATCTCATTGTTAGTGGACACATAAGCTGTGTTACGCTAGATTTTTGCTTTTAGTCGAACCTTGACAGCTGCATCCGTCTCATCACTGTTGCATATTTTTTTTCATGTTTTAATGCGTTCTCGCTCTGGTACTGGAAGTTGTCGCCCTCCTTCATAAAACCACCTGCAAAGCTCCTATTGGCTGAACTTCTTTTTCCCAACCAGCCGTCAGTGAGCGTAACACCGGGTCAATTTGAGTCACTGGCTCTAAGAGCTACGAGCCCTAAGCTAAGCTAACTACCGCTAACTACAACAGATGTGTTTTCACACGATAGAAGTCTCCAGCTCTCTAGGTATCGTAAAATATCAAAACAGGCTTTCTCTCTCATCTTTCATGTCAGCACTTTGTTAATATGGTGCACACTGTTTTCCCCTGCTCAGCACCCAGTTGAGGGGCTTCAGCTGCAGGACAGAGCTTGTTCATGAAGGGATCTGGCCGTGGCCCCCGGGGGCCTGCTGGAACAGCAGGCATTGTCAGTGGTGAATAGATCTGAAAAGGCTCCGGCCGAGACGGGCTCACAGCGGCCTGATTTATGGCTGGCGATGCAACAAACAGTTAGCCATGTTACCGGCAGGGATATAAGCACTTTCATGGCCACAATTCAAGTTTATTTCAGCGATAAATTCTGAGAGATATGGAACAAAAAGAGCATGTGGATTTATGACGGGGGGGGGGATGTTGTTTGGGAGCTGCCAGGAGGAAGCTGTGTTTTAATACCCTGTGGACAAGGATGAACGGTCATCCCGCTCTCTTATCTCTTGCTTTTTGTCCTGCGCTGCATCCAAATAAATGTTCTGGGCCCACCATACCGCAAAAAAGCCAAGAATTAAAGTCTTCTCACATCTACATCTAAAGTTTCCCCAACAAAGCTGATATCAAGCCTGAAATTCACTTGTCAATACATATAAATACCTTTTATTAACTCAAGTAACATGAGGTCTGAATGATGCTTTTCTTTTGTTTCTGACTGTGTCTACACACATGCACTACATAGTGAGTTAGTGACAGATGGGTAGAAAAACAATGGGGGAGGAAGGGAGAATGTCCTCCGGTTAGTCTTCCTCTGCTCTCTCTGATCACCCTCACTGTGTTTTAATGCAGTCGAATCAGGCGGCAACCTGCGGTTCTGCAGAGTGAAGCCGATTCTGACGTGTCTTGAGCGGGCTTACTGTGATTGACAGGTCGCTGTCGCTACCAGAGCCGCATGCGGCGTCTCTACGTCACTCCTCCGCATTCCAAATATGGTGACTTCTGTTCATTGGTTGCTAAAAAAACCCAACATGCCGATCTCAAGGCTTCATGACATCAGTCCACAAACCAATGGGTGACGTCCACTTCTTATATGCAGTCTATGGTCGAATACACACCATGTGTTTTCATTTCCATATGTTTCTGTTTCTGTTGTCGGACAGACACTCATTACGTTCACCAGGAGTCATTACTGAGCTGCTGAACTGCAGATAAAATATGTTATTGTTATTTTTCACAAATTAATGAAAATACAGGTTAATGACAGCAGCTGTGCTGTGAGGTCGGTTGTACTGACTTTTGGAATGAGTGATTATAGGGGAAAGTTAGAAGAAATATAAAAAAACTAACATTTAATACAGCTAAAAAGCATCTGTTAGCACATCTTAAATGAGCTGCTAATGGGTTTAATAAATCAATGTGTGTGTGTGTGTGTGTGTGTGTGTGTGTGTGTTTAAATTTTTATTTTTTTTTAAAGTCTCAAATGTGCAGACATTGTAGCTGTGACTGAGCCGGAGTTGGTTGGGACCTTAAACAGGAGGACACAGTACGCTCATTAAGCTCTTTGGGAAAAACAGCATCTTTGCTGACATCAGCAGCAACACTGATTACACTTCAACACAACAGATACGCCTGTTACACCACACCTCTGTTTTCATTCATATATGTATTCATATTCATTGGAGTGTGGCAGATCTGAACATATCAGGAGCCACACGCTGTTACAACGTTAACTGTCCGATAAAAGCATCAATCTTAACGGTGCTCCATTCCAAATTCAGAGCATGTCTGTGATCGAGGGCCGGCCTCCAATCGGCTCTCAATATGGTCGCGGCTAGCAGCCAACAGTGTTAACAACTGCAGCAGTGCTGAGAGAGCTAGCAGTGTTCACCTGGGGGAAACGGAGGGCGGGTGCTGCGCTATACTGCAACTAGACCGTATGTGTGAGCTAACCAGTGGAGCGCGCTCCAATGCACTAAGATGCAAAGCACAAAAACAGAATAGGGCTGCAGTCAACCAAAGAAAATCAATAATTCTACCTAATTCTAACCAATCAATGGGGAGGAAAAACATTTTTCTGCACACTATAGATCGACTAAATGGCCTCTTCCTGGTAGCCTAAATGAACTATAAATAAGCATTAAAAAACCTTTAACAGCTTATGAAATCATTTTAAACCTAATTAGGTTATGCTTATATGAGAACAACGGACTCGAAGCCGACCAGCGTGCACCTCCTCATAATCCAATGATTTCTGAAAATAGAACGAGCTGCCAAAGCTGTCGTAACGCCTGCAGTTATGTTATAAAAAAAGATCAGGCTATTTATTAGACCAAACATATTGAAATATGCTAATTCTGATATGTTCACACTCAAAGGCTATTAGGTAGTGATCTGTGGGTCATATTTTAATATGCGCTGCACCTCCAACCCACAAAAATATGCATTTTTCACTCAAACCGCCAACGTTATGCACAATAACAGCACAATTGTCAGGACTGAGACACGGAGGGAGCAGCGTCAGCTCCAGGAATATCTAGGCTGAAGAATTGTTGAAATTGCCTCCCTGCTGAGGGAACACAGAGAAGAACACACAACACGAGGTAGTTTTCGGTTGGATGTGTCCGATAACAGAAGTTGAATAGTCTAAAGAGGAAGTTGATAGTTGTTGTGAGCCTGTTCATGACTGACTGTTCACTATTGAGCTCTGAAAGCTTTGCTCAGGAAACCTGCCCAAATGTCTCCCCTCGCTGCTGCCAAGTAACGTGTTCCCCACACAAAAACTGACACCCCGAATGCATCGCGACACAAAATACGGCTCCCAGCAGAGCCCGCCTCTCTCATTTTCACTGCCGCTTCTCTGTAATCTTTCACCTGATTTTACCTCTTTATTTTTGGGCGATTTGGCTGACATCTGTGCCAACGCTCTTCCGCCGCTTGTGCCAAAATGTGCATCTTCCCGACAGGGGGATTGCAGTGGCGTAATGTAGTGGGACCACTATTATAATGGACACACACACACACACACACACACACACACACACACACACACACACACACACACACACACACACACACACACACACACATATATATATATACACACACACACACACACCTCACTCCTAAAACCACGGCAGCATTTGTATTTTTTTTTGCTACAAAGAGAGTAAAAAACCTTTTGACTCCAGAATGCCAACTAAACAATATTTTGAACCTGGCTTTATCCAACGCTCAGATTTGTATGCAAATTAGCACATTTAAATTACATTTCCAGGAAACTTGTAATGCATAAAATTGTCTTAATGTAAGTAACCTACTGTGGAGGTTTCATGGTGATATCTATTAGTTCAAATATTGACCTTATTCACCTGTAGTGTCTCTCGCTAACCAGCAGCACCTTTTATATTTGCACATTTTAAACACCTGCAGCTTTTCACTGCTTCCTGAGCAGCAGCAGCAGCAGCGGCTGTGGGAGGATCTGTATCTCTGAGCGTTGCAACACGTGGAATACTGATGCTCTGATCTCTGTCTTTGCTTCCCGTCCACATTTGTTGTTAATCAATTTTCAACTTTGCTTGCCCGACTGAGACGCTCACTAATGATTCCCGGTAGATGCATCCGCTCAGTGTGGTAGTCGTCCACTCAGTGCAGTGTAACCTGCAATTGATGGAGGATCAGGTTAGTCGTCGAATGGAATGCTGTGTGACGGCCAGAAGATGACATCCCTCTGCATATTGAAGGCTCCCTGAGGGGACGCTGAGTCACTCAGTGGGATGAATGTGCTGTGTCATCCTGTGGCCCGTCGTCCCACATGTCAAGGTGTGCTTTAGAATGCCACTTCGTGACCTGCCTGCTTCCTCCTGTAGATTACAGTAGTAAACGGACAGATTATGAAGTGAAAATCCATGTACATATCAATAATAATTGATTGGATGACTATCTGAAATGAAACGAAGACATTAGCGAGGGAATTATGACCCGTTTACTGTTTCAACAGCATCATTGAATATCATTAAAACTACAAATGACAAGATTTGTTTTAATCCATAAATACAGTCTTTTCTTTCCTTATTTGAATTGCTTTTTATAGAGGGAAAAAAAGCCACTATAAACAAAATAAAAGGATAACATTTCAAATTTTTGATGGTTTACTGAAAATTGCTGAAATTGCTAAACCAATCACAGTGAAGCATGACAACAGCAGCTCAACAAATGGAGAGATTTGTCTTCAGGGAATCATATTGTTGTCTGGATGTTACAGAGCAGCACGACGTCAACACACAGCATCACAAGTCTGCAGCAGCTGGTGTGTGTGTGTGTGTTTACAGTGAATTAGCACTGATCGTAATGATGATAGAAATGGATAATAAAAAATGTTGATGAATCCGTTTATTAATACGATCGCCTCATCCGTCGCCATTTCAGTTGCAACTCTACATCTGCCTCTCACGTTGTGACTGGTCACATCGGGCTGTAAAATGTGACTCAGGCAGAGTTTCCGCCGCTCTGCATTTCAAGATTTACGACATGAAACGCCACTTTATTTAAAAAAGGAAGTTGTGAAGGAGGCAGTGACGCACAGGATTGGTGAGACGCACCAAGTTCTGATGCACCAGTGTGATGCTTGCGGTTGTTCTGCAGCAGCCTGGTGTCTCAGCACCTAATTTGATAAGGTAAACGCAGCACTGCACTTCTCAACTCCGAGCTGTACATTTATCAACGTATGAGTCCTGCTGCCTTCAGATGGCTGAGCAAATACTAGCAAATACTAGCATCACCATGTTACAATCCCAGTTGTGCTACCCCACAAGTGTGGGGTAGCACACAAAAGCACAACAACACAGGGGCCCAACAGATACAGTATATGTGGCCCTTGGCAGGATTCACTTTTTTTTCACATCTATCTCAGCACAACCCTCATATTCTAATTAGTAGCGATTTGTTGCTTGGATGGAGATATGCATTTTTAAAATGTAAAACCTGTGGAGCTAACATGAGCAGAGTACGTTCAAATACCTGGATAGACCTTCAGTATACTGAATGTAAAGACGAGCCGTGGACAGCATAAAGGGTGTGTTCACTTTTTCTCATGTCTGTCTTAATACAATTGAGCCTTCGCCAAGACAATAAACATTGTCTTCGTTTTTGGAAAAAAGAAAAAGACGAATATATTTGCTTTTTCGTTTTTTCCAAAAAATCGACAATGTTTATTCAAGGACTGCAGTTTGTGACAGTGTGGGCTCCATGGTAATGGAGTAGCGGGGGGGGGGGGGGGCTTAGCAAAGGCTCGGTTGTAATAAGACAGACATGAACAAAATAGTCCTAATGCTGTCGCCTTACTTCATTTAGCATAACACAGAGGTTGCTACTTTTGAAACAGTCACAACTCACTGCTGTAGGAGACACTGTCTCGTTGCTCTGTCCTCTCAGTGGGGGCTCAGTCAGTGGGGACGAGACTCCATTCTGTGGTTTCTTGTAATTAAAGCGGTTGTATATTTACATAGAAATTGCCTGGTGCAGCATTAAGATGCATTACATTGTGATTGTGAGCACGCCTGGTGTTAACACGTAATCTGTTCCTGGGTGTCTGGGTAATCCGAAGCTTTTCACTCACACCTGGTACAAGGATCACTTTCACATGCGGTCTGGCTGCAGTGTACGTGTGCATTGACAGTTGAATTAACATGATCCAAATAAGATCTCCAGACGCCGTTCCAGAGATCCATTAATCCAACGCATCTTGACTGCGGTGGTGTTTCTGACAATAAACCGTTAACCAAACCAAAACCAACTGTTTCATAAAAGGATCCTCAGGGAAGTGAGTCAATCAGCCTGAGTACACTACAGCCTGCTTAACAGCTGACTTCATTCTAAAGGATGTAAATATTATGAGAAGAGGTAATGTCACTATCAATATTTTGCTGATGGAAAGAGAAATGGGATTTTAATGAGTTCTGAAACAAATTGAATGCCACAGCCTGGATGTGAGCTGAATGTAAATAAATGCCTGATGCTAACTGA
The DNA here is from genome assembly GCF_023349555.1 of Cebidichthys violaceus. Lineage (NCBI taxonomy): Eukaryota > Metazoa > Chordata > Actinopteri > Perciformes > Stichaeidae > Cebidichthys > Cebidichthys violaceus. Next base: position 12,990,215 of record NW_027176296.1, read on the forward strand.
ATGTGTCTGTTCTTAACAGCTGTGAGCCTCAAAGGGAGTGATAGCTGGATCGGTATCAAAAGCCTCCCTTAAAGAATCGTGTGGTTTTATAATACGTGGGATTGGCGCTTTCTAAAACATAATCGTTTGTTGCGGAGTGACGGCGGTACCGTAGCTTTGTTGCTGTGACAGCTGGTGTCGCCCACAGTGTCAGAGACGGTGGAGCAGGAGAGTCGAGCTCTGACGTGTTTGCTGTTGATGACGTTGTACTGAGACGATACGTCACTCCTCTCGTGATGCAACGGGTTGAGCTTACAGCAGTATTGTGGATGAACAGCAGCTTCTGTTGTGCCGTGTGTGGATTCATCCTCTGGGGACCTTGAGAAGTTACTTTAAAGTCAGTGTTGGTTAGTTCAACAATGTAAGGCAGACAATGACCCTTGAAAGTGATTCAGTGGCAATCACATCTCCATAAAGGTTTTCTTTTCTTTTTTGGTAAAACTCTATTTTACTGTTCTATGAATAGCTATAAAAAAAATATTCAATCAAACAAATAATTTGTTGTCTTTTGTATTTTTGTCATATGCAGTGATGATCGCTTGGTAATATGTTGGTGTTGTCCAGTGTCAAGTCTCCATTTGATCATGTGACGAGACAATCTATATAAGCTAGCTAGTCATGAAAGCTTTCTCTTTTACCTTTTCTAATACAGTCTAAGTAACGCATTTAATTATAAAATCTCACGTGTGTGTGTGTGTGTGTGTGTGTGTGTGTGTGTGTGTGTGTGTGTGTGTGTCTTAAGTAACTAGTGTGAGTTCTAAAAGTAAAACTCAACTTGTGCAGCAATCAGCCTTTATCATGAATTTTTTTTTTTAACAGAAATAATCTAACTGCACTGTCAGTTTTAGAGAAACCATCTCGCTACCCTACGATGATACGCAAACATTTCCTCTTTTTTTACAGTGTACAGAGCTGCAACAAATAGGAGAAAGGAGGATGAAGTCCCACGACGACACAAACACATTTCACTGATGAATGCCTCTTCATGAGCGCAGAGAGCATCTTCTTTGGGAAATATATTCTTATTCCACTCCGTCATTTATTATTTTATTTCTTTATATGTGTGCGCGCACACACACACACACACACACACACACACACACACACACACACACACACACACACACACACACACACACACAGGACCTATGAATAGAGATGAATTTGTGAAGAGATGTCAGAGTGATGGGGCTGCCTCATAGCACGCTTTGTTTACCCAACCATCCACTCCAACCTCCTTTCCAAAGAGGTTTTGTGGCGCTAGAACAAGTTCAAGGTGCCCTCCACCTTTGCTTCTCAGAGAGGACAGTTATCATTTCCATCATGGCAACAGGTTGCCTCTCAGGAAGGCCGGAGTTTAAACAAACTACAGTTGCCGTTTAGTGCTGCAGAGCTTTTTGGACAGGCTACGCTAATGCATTATTATCATTATTAAAAAATTATGATCTAGCTACATTTTCGGCCAGGGTTACTTGAACTTACTCTGTCTACTTTAGTAAGCTTTTAAATCATGAAAAAAAAAGTGTTAACATGTTTATCAGCAAGCTTGGCGGTCACCACTAGTTTAAGGAAGCAGGAGAGAAACAGCTAGCAGTAGACTTTGGTCTTTAGGATGAATGTTTCCACAGCAGTCGCTCAGGATTCTAAATCGTCCACCAAGAACTAACTGAAAGATTTTCCTAGCCGTCAGGATTCAATAACTCCTCATAACTCAGGTCTGTCCGAGATATTCTCCACAAACTTGTGATCATGAGTGTCTGGAAGTCAAAACCGAGTCGTGTTCAGTGCTGTGCACAGCCAGCTTTGTTGTCTTGTTTTGGTGTTCGCTGTATTTAGACAGGTGCACGTTTTTGAAAGCTGAAATCATAGGTGTGTCATACAGTACGCTTTAGCCGTACAGTATTTTAATTACAGACAGAATGACATGCATTACAATCTATTTTGATATATTTTCCTTTGGGTTTAGTATTTCATACAGCGTTGTTTTTTAAATCAACATTTATTGTGGATCTTGGAATAAATATCACTGGGAACACTTTCTCTCTGCACACAGCTGCGTGGGCTGAATATTATTTGTAAGAAAAATTACTTTCCAATGTCACTCTAAGACTTGCATACACAATGCAGTGATGAATCTCATCAAAATAGATCTGCAGTTGTTTTGCATCATGTGTTTATCAGGCGTTTAAACTGCCATGTTTAACTTCTCTGCATCTGATATCCAGTGGTCCCGGCAGGGTTCTGTTCCATTACGGACAAGAAGGGCTTAGACAGCAGTACCGTACGTCTGTGTTCCCATGCGCCAATAGTACTGGAAAACAACAACAGTCAGCTAAATGCTACATTATAGACAGAAGCGCCTTAATATTGGAGGCCCTTCCCTCCCTTCACAATAATCCAAAGGCATCACTAATTTAGCAGCCTCCATCAATGGACAGTGGCACTGGTAAAGAGAGTGCCTTTCTAATCAGAAAACAGTGTGGAACTCATCAATATGAGACAATACGTCTGCTGTGAGTCAGGAGAAAGCAATGGGACCACAGTATGCCACAGCAACATCAATTCAGCACCCCCTGTCAACGGACAGCGACAGTAGTGAACGCCTCCTCATCAGTAAACAGAAGCTTAACGTCAACTTTCATATTCTGCAGCTTTTGTTGTATTCATTGTGTTTTTAAACGGGGTATTTATAGTTGCAGATGAAGATTGGGCTCCACTTATGTTAGTGTTATGCTCTGGTTAGAATCAGATTCCAGTGGTAACTGTTTCAACTGTTTCCACTGTCCTATCAATCAACTTGGTTGTAGTCGTCATCATTGATAACACCTGTGAATCAGTCCTTCCAGTATTTGGAGCTGGTATCTTGTGAACAATAAAGTGTGCAAAGTAAGAAGGCTACAGCTGTTTGTCCAGCGTTTCTTATTAGAACATGGAAGACGATCCTGTAATATGACCTCACTAGACAGGGAGATCACTTCTTGTTACTTACTTCTTTCTTTTCAAAGTTTTCATCTCATTTACCAACTACCTGACCCAAAGAGCACCTTGAACAAATCCTGTATAAGCACATAAATCCAATAGAATCCCTTGTCTGTCCAGTCCCCCTTGAATTAGTGACACGTCAGCTTGGATGCTCCTCTCCTGGCTCACGGCGTGGACCTCCTCCTCTGACCCTCTTCTTCTACCCTTGCTTTACCCTTGACTTTGCTCCTCTGGATTTTTGGCCCCGGCTCAAATCTGAATTTTGGCCGAAGATGTGGTGCTGCTGAGTGAGTCGTTGTGGCTCGTGGCTAAGATTACTGCCAACCACTTCCCCGTTTTTTAATTCAATCATTGCTATGCCAGTTCTTAGCCGTTCTGTACCTAATCCGCACTAATATCGGTCGCGTATTCCCGTTTAAATTTGACAATAGGCTTAAAAGGTCCCCTTTGTCAAAGTGTGACTGAAACCACCTGAGTGAATGCTGTTTCTCTCAGCTACAGTGGCTCTTATCGCTGCAGCCCCTCCCTGTGTGTTGGTGGTACTGTCTCCGAGCTATTCAGGATTTCTATTTCCTCAGCTGCTATTTGAAGCCTGGATATTGCTCCCTCACAGGTAGCAGGGAATTATACCTCGAGCACATCTCCAGCCGTTGCAGAGTGAGGATGCGCTTGACAATGTGCTCATCCCCACTGATGGTTCTTTAACTGGTAACAGCAGTCTGATGCGATCGATAACAACTGTGTATTTATTACATATTTGTAACCATGGCGACTACTCTTTTAGATAATAAAGGCTTGTGTTTAGGTAAACGGTTTGTGTGGAAAGCCAAAGAGACGGAACGCAGGCTGAAATGTATTCTGGGAACTCACGGGTTATCGTCTGACTATGATTTAGCTTTTTATAAACTGGCTACTCGTGAAAAACATCTGGCCTCAACTCCAACCTCTGGAGACTGGTTCATGTACACTTGCACTGAGAGTCTGGGGTTCCCGTTGGAAACAGGATCGCAGCTCTTTTACTCCAACTCCACTACCTTAAAGTACCAAATATGGCTGATAGTCATGGTGAACAGCTTCCTTATCCTTCATTAGAAAACTTTAACAAGCTACAGGGACGTGGATACAACAAACACGATGTATGGAAATGCATTGCCTAGGAAATGAATCGCTTGATTCTGCACTGGTGTAGTGGAAATGGAGGGAAAAAACTAAGTATCAGATCAATCAGAGCAGCGCAGTACGTAAATAAATGTCTTTGTCAGGAGAACAAAGAATTGAATTTGTAATAGTTGAAGGACAAATGCAAAAACATTAATCAGAAGAAGCCCATATAGGTCCGTGACCAGTGTTTAATAGCAGACGTTTTGCATGTTCACGCCTCGGGCCGGAGCCGCTGTCCCGCTGTGATCTCCCACATTGTCACTAATGGCTTCCCACCTTTTGCCTCGCAGAGCGTGCTCTTCGTCCGTCACCATTGTCTTGTCCCGACTCGCCTTGACTTCAAGGTTTTACATGTTATTTGGTCGCGCGAGCGACTCCTGCGGCGGATATGAATCACGCCCATATGTCCAGTACGTGATGTGCCCGTACAGTCAGCTGTGAGCTGAAGGAGGAGGGGCCGGCATGGTGCTGGCCCTGTTTCTCTGGGAGCGTGACGTCCCCGGTGGCAGAAGGTTTGGCTTCTGGCTCGGCGGCAGCCTGGCCCAGGCTCTGAGGGGATGTGACCCACTGAGCCTGGCAGGGCCCCGGGCCCCGCAATCTGCTGCTCCCCTGGATACTGCTGGGCAGGGCTTCAGGGCGACGCCTTGTATGTCACAGCATCAGGGGAGTATCATGCCAAGAAAAAAACACACATAAATAAAGCAGAACATTAAAGGTCCCATATGATGCTCATTGTCATGTTCTGATCATATCCATCTTTAAATTCTTAATCTTTGATTTGTTGGGGAAACTGTATTGTTAAAGTTGTTATAACGAAACCATGTAAGAAGTTTGAGGGTTTAATCTTTGACAATAGGCAGTATTTTATAAGCCTGTCATGTATATTTTTCATGTGAAGTCTTGATCCGTACAATAAATAGCAGCTATAGCGGTAAGATAGATGTAGTGGAGTAAAAGGGACTGAACAAAGTTCTGCTAGACAATACATGTCTCTTTGAATTGTAGTGGAGTAGAAGTATAAAGTAGCATGAAATAGATCTACTCAAGTCAACAAAGTACCTCAATTGTATTTAACTTACATTAGTACATTTTAAAAGTGTGTTCCTGTAGAACTGAGGTGTGGATTATCCAGATGCGTGACTGAGATTTCTTGTGTGTGTCTGTGTGTGTGTGTGTGTGTGTGTGTGTGTGTGTGTGTGTGTGTGTGTTCTGACTCTGATTCTCAATTCCATTTTGTTGTCAAGATTACGTTGCTTTACAGAAAAAGGAGATGTGGTTAAAACGAACCTTTTTAAGGCTTGATGTGTCTAGTGATGTCAACAATAACCTTTAACCAACAATAGGAAGTTTGATCGCTATGAGTTATACAACTGAAAGAAATATGAAGGCTTGACAATTAAAGCAGCTGGCAAGCACATGTTTTTCATGTGTTTTCTTACGAAAGCCAGCAGCACATGTCGATTTCCACTCGTTACATGGATACAGTCAAGATAAACTCCCGTCTTCACAGGAAACTCGGTTATGTTAAGGCAACAACACTTCCTAGTTAGGTTTAGGCGACAAAACCACTTAGTTATGTTTCTGAAAAGATTGTAGTTTGGGGTAAAACAACTACAGAAGTGCTGTTACTGAAGAAATAAATCAACGTTGACTGGCTCGCTGTTTATTTGACCCATCCACTTCCCCTCCCTCCCGCTCTGTGTGGGCTTCTGCAATCTTTACACTTCCTCATTCATGATTACGTGGAGAACATGCAAATCCACAGCAGGATATCTACTAATTATCTTCCGTAGGTATTTGCTACGAATGCAGGACGAGTCCAGCCTGAACTAATTGATGCGGTGGAGACTTGCTTGGAAAATGGGTTGCATGTGTCCACGACGATGCACGCAACATCACGGCTGCTAACTCTCACACACGGGTGAACTGGGGACACAGTTACTGAAAGCTGGTAGTGAATTATGGATTGAACCTGTTTGTGCATCCGTTATTGTTGCAGCTGTGCGGCTTGTCTGGCACTTCAACCCCAGCAGAGCCTATTCAAGTCTGTTAGCGCTTAACTGGCGGTTTACGAGGGTCGACTAACGGTCTGAAAAAAATATAAAAAAATTTGCATCCCTAAGTGTGAATGTTGCCAATATCGTTCAAACTCCGCACTTGCTTTCTGCTGCTCACTCGCGCTGACTAGAATCCATCAGCTGTATGTCAGAAGTCGGGGGACGGATCCAATGTGTGATGTAGTGCATAAACAGCCGAGAGACAGACAGGGTCGAACCTGCTAATGATTTAATGTGCAGCCCCACCAACCTCTGGCAAGACTAATTTGTTGCAATTAGAGCCTGGTTTTCCTATTAAACCGGAGATAAAGAGTTGTAAATAACGAGCCAGTCATTGTCCTCTCGGTGCCCTTTAGTCCTGTTGCCACTTTAATTAGCTGTGTGATACTATGAGCTGCACCAGCGGTCCTCCTGCCCCCCTGTCTCCGTCTCGCTGTCCTTTTTGGTTTGATGTGGGTTTTAACGAGGCTCTCCCGGGAGTCTCGGCTGACGACGGTAGACTTTTATGGCCAGCTGCACATGGGTTGGAGCCGCTGGACTCCTGCAAGGGTTTTGGCAGCTACTGGGGGAATTCAAGGTGGAAGCCCAGCTGTAGTAAAACAAACACCTGCACGACTAGATGCAATGCAATCGGTATAACCTTGTATGCTGTGTTGGGTTCAATCAATCAAACTTCATTTGTATAGCACCTTTCATACAGGGTAGTGCAGTTCTAAGTGCTTCACAGATGACTGACAACAACACCTAAGTAAAAAAAAAAAATGAAAGAAAAAAAAAATTCAAACAATTTGAGACCAATGCATGCAAGAGAATAAAATTATCAAATTGAATAGAATAGAATAAAATGCTATGATAACAGTAGTAGTGAAATAGAATAAAATGATACAAATCAAGTACTTTCAAATGAGTGATTAACACAATACCACTGAAAGACATTTTATAGCTAAAATAATACAATAAAATAAGTGAATATAATGTCTATAAACTAGCAGCGCTGAGATCCTTGGGCAGACTATTCCAGTGACTCGGAGCATAATAGGTAAAAGCTGACTCAGCACATGTTTTCGTCCTTTACTTTGGAGCAGCTGACAGACTGGAGCCAGAGGACCCGAGGGGCCGTACCGGTTCACTGTAAGCATGTCAGACATGTATGCCGATGCAAGACCATGAGGTGCTTTCAAAACAAGTAGAAGAATTTGAAAATCACGACGGAAACCGGTAACCAATGTAAGGACTTTAAAACATGTGTCATGTGTTCTGTGCTTCTGGTCCCGGTCAGCACGGCAGAGTTCTGAATCAGCTGGAGCTGGTTGTAGAGGCTAGGGGCTCCATCTCTGTGAACCCATTGTGCGGCGCAGATTGCGAGTGTGTCAGGGGCGACACTTTTTTTTTCTTCTGTCGAGTGATGACGAGGCTATCCTTAAATTACTCATGATATTCCTGACTTTGTTGCGTAGTTGTTCTTTGGTGCACTCAGTCTGCTGAAGGGGGACTGGACTCTAGGTCTTTTACACAGGGGCTGTGTTTTTTTCGTGTGATTATTTCACACATCAGTAAACTTTCACACAAAATGCAAATAAAAACAAAAAAGCTTTTGCACTGTGAATAAACCAATTACGTAGTGTGTAACAGGTTGTGTGCCAAAATGAATGAAACAACAACACAGAGGCTCCGTAGTCAAACTGTATTAGTCCATTCAACTATGACCAGATCCACTCCTTCCATTCTTACCTTTCACAATAAAAGCCCTAGACACATGATATTTGCATTTGATATTTTGGTTTATGCGGGACGCCCCCGTGAGTTAAGGCCTTAAGGGGGCTGTTCCATTTTGAAGCCTCCTGTTTTAAAAGTAGATGAGAAAATAATGAGCTCAATGGCATCATGAGGCTTTTTTCAGATTTTTGTCAGTAATTCTCTTTTTTTTTAAATTTTTTTATTGCAGACCCCTTTAAACCACCTTCATTTCATCTAGACCTCCCATTACCATTACTCCCATTTCATACACAACCTCAGGTTTAGAAACAACAAAAACTACATTTCTTGTCGTTTTATGGCGGTAGTGATGGAAAACAGTTCATGCTTTTTTGTGTGATTTAATTTGTTTAAGTAGTCAGAGCTGCTTTTAAAATGCAGCAGTAGAGCAGCGAGGCACCTGCTCTGCCTGGTCAAGTGTGGGGGAGGATTCCAGGTTTCCTCCTCTAAGTGTTTCGGGGGGGGGGGGGACTGCTGCCTTTTAAAGGTTTTCAGCTGGACGGGTGGCGGGGATGTTTCCATTCAAACACCCGCATCTCCGTTTGTTCCTCTTTTTGGGCCGACAAAAGGAATAATGTTGCACAACTCTCACATACAGTTTCTAATCGTATATTTCGATATTTTCCAGCATGCTGGTTTTAGGTTAATATACATGTGCTAAGCTGTGATAGCTGCAGTGTTTCACTTGTTGTTATTGGTTTACCAATAAACTAATCTCACTAACTAAGATATAAGATATTGAGCTTATCTTTTAGGATTTTCTTGAAAAAGGAAAAAAACTGTTCTGATCCAATTCCTCGTTTCTGTCATTTATCAAGTGAAAATCCTCCGAGACGTCGACGTGTGTGTGTGTGTGTGTGTGTGTGTGTGTGTGTGTGTGTGTGTGTGTGTGTGTGTGTGTGTGTGTGTGTGTGTGTGTGTGTGTGTGTGTGTGTGTGTCATCAGGAGAACATGTGGTCCTGGAGACCCCGACTGGAGCAGGACTGCCACAGAGGAGGAGGAGTACGCTGACGGGCTGTATATGTCTGCCTGTCTGTCCGTGGACAGATTTTGTTACCCTGATAGCGTCTGTGGCTCTCAATAAATATTTTAAATATCAATATATATTCATCTTGTAAAAAAAACCCCCAGACATTCGAATATTAAAAAGAATATTAGATCGTAGGGAAAAAAACTACCAGGGCTGCTTCTGGCGCACTTGATGACGTGAGGATGGCAGAGTGTGACACCGTGTCCGTTCATCATGTCATGTGAGCGCCACGTCAGGCTGGAAACGGACCCACTTCAAAAGATCGGGAGTAGAAATTGATATCTTCTGACGTTTGTACTTTTAAACAGAAAACGCACATTTTTTAACGTGATATTTACTGGAAATGAAAAACAATATAGCCAATAGCAAGTAAGCAACTTTCAGGCAATCTCCACTGCCGCTTTAATTATAGTTTTTGTCGTGAAAGGAGGCGGGATCGTATAGATAACTTCTCTAATAAGCCTCTCCTGTTAACTTGCTCTTTCAAAGTGAGTGACAGGAACCAATAGAAACAGGACGTTCCAGTAAAAGGTCAGCTCAAAAAATGATTTCCCTGCTTTTATATGACAGAAATTGGAAAAGTAATTCAATGACTTTTCAGAGAAGTAGATTTTGAAGGATTTGCACAGCACTGCCTGTTTGTCATGGGGACGTTCCAGCTGTAATGAATGGGCTCCGGTGTTCAGCCCATTACTCCAGGCAGATGATAGCAGTTCAGAGTTCAGCTCCAGCCGGCCTCTGTCATCGCTGATAATCTCTCTGATGAAATACACAAACCCAAAGCACAGTTTTATTCTTTTTATCTTTTGTGAACCACGGCCAAGTTAAACATCACACGGCAGCACGGGCCTGTTCAACACCTGTGAGACGGGGAACAGGGAACAGATACGTGCCTGTGGGCTACTTACACCCCCAGCAAACAGAAACAATCAAGGACAATTCAAAGTGAGCCGTCCCAGATGATCAGATAGCAGCCTTTATGATCCTCTGTCGAGACCGGATTGTGTTCTTTACCCTGCCGTGGCATTGTTGAACAAAAGGGAACAGGCACCTCTTTATAAATTATATGGCATTATGAGATTCCACAGGACTTTTCTTAATGTCAAGTTGAGATTGTGCAGCAGTAGACTCAGCTGATTGTGTCGCTGTACACCCGTCATAACGTCTGCACCTTCAGTTTGTCCCAGTAAGGTCCTCACATCTCTGAGTGGCCGAGCACATTTTGGACCAGGCATTGTTTTTGATAAACCAACCTCGTCTGTTTCAGACCACTCAATCTCTTCTTCTCTTGCTTTTTCTCTGTTGTAGCGTATGAAGAAAAGTAAACATACGTCTGATTTTGTGTTATTGTGGTCATAAATGTACTTCATGGTGCTGTTAAGTTGCTGCTAGAACTCCCCCGTTGATACAGGCGTATGAGGCAGGGTGAACAGTTTGTCACCTCAGTCTTTGAAAGGCTAAAGGCTAATGGATTATGGAATATTATTATGGAATATTTAGTTTGATAAAAGCATGTGAATTTTGGAGATGACTACATCTAGACTTTTTCAATACATTTGGACTTTTGGACTGAGACAATGACAGAGAATGTCTGTTATGAATTAGGCTTTGAACTACACAGCCCTAGTAATAATAGGAATCACACCTAACCCTAAGATGTCCTCTCATTAGCAAAAAAAAATGATTTGACGTTTTAAACCAAACGTAAAAGGAGATACAGAGAGCAATCAACCCTCTCTCATCAGGGATTTTGCAATGGCAACAAAATAAACGGGAACATCAACTTCTCATCAAGACAACTCTTAGTGCAATCTGCATCTCTGTTTCCCTCACTGTGTCTGTTTTATTTCTCTGCTAGCAAGGCACAGTTAAAATAGCCCCTGCTTGCCGTTACTCTGGAGTTGAAGGGCGCTCTTGACAGACAGTATTGCTGGTTGAAGTGCGCCGGTTGATGGCATGTGGGCAAACAAGCTTTGCAGTGGCAGGTTTGGAGAGCGGCTGCTGGTTGGCGGCGGGAGCGGTGCATCACAGAAGGAGTCCTCCTCTGCCGTGCACCCAGCGGACCTCTTGGTATTAGCAAAGCTGTATTCATGAATATAAATGTGTTCCCGCTCTTACAACGCTTAAACACCTGGAGCACAGAAGTGCTGGCTATTAGCGACAGGCTCACTGGATGGTGGTGAGGAAATGGTGCACTTGTCCAAATAGGTAGAAATCAAGATAAATATCCAGGACCTTGAACATGAAGTTTTATATTTGAATTTGCTATGACTTTGCTGTAAAGTACCACTTTGATGTTGCTACAGATGCCAGCAGGCCAACATGGCTCCAGGTTCAGGCCTGAGGAGGACCCTCAGCCATAGACTGTAGAAGACGACGTGGTCACCGTGGTGTCACCCAGTGGTTTGTAGAGCACAGTTTTGAGACCTTTACCTTGCATTTTGGCTTTCGTCATCTTGTTTGGTTGCAACCAGAAGTGACGCGAGAGCTTAGTATTTTACATTTGTAGGTGACACAAATGTTACCATTACCTGTAATTAAGTGAAAACACACCGTGAAAGTGTAAGACAAAAACACAGGCCCATAGCAGCCTGTCAATCACAGTAGCCCCGCCCTAAAGCACACTCTGCTTTATGGTCTATTTGACTCTAAATGGACCATAATTTACTAAATGAACATCATGCTGTATTGAAGAAGACTTGAAACTAGAGATTGAGACCATAAACTCATGTTCACAATGTTTACTGAGGGAATAAATCAAGAGAGAAGTAGAGTAATTTTCTCATAGACTTCTATACAATCAGAGGAGTCGCCCCCTGATGGACATCAGAGAGAATGCAGGTTTCAGGAACTTCTGCAGTTGCCCTCACTTTTCAGACCTGGAGGTTGCCGCCTGCTCTAACCAATTTGTTTTGTAATGAAGATAACATTGAATCATGCAGGAGGCTAATAGTTTCAGTCCAATAAGCTCACCTCTAGATCCAGATGTGTAGGTCTGGTATTTACCTTGCCCAGTGTACCTGTTGTCTCGATGACTCACCTCCTACTCAGCACTCTGCTGCTCTGACTTTCTCTTCCCTGACAGAAATCTGGTTTTCATTCATTATTTAATTCCAATCGATTCTGCTCTGCTTGTATTTCATTCGTTAAGGCGTTAAGCTGCTGTCAATGAAAATCAACACTTCCTGCTGACATGTTGCATTTAAACCCGACCATTGTGCCTTTTGAACAGCTGGAAGATATTTGAATGTGAAATATGTGTTCAGTGTCAGTATGCTAACACTGGAGACAAAGGAGACCGTCTTTATGTTCGAGAAGAGAAACTCAGGGAAGCGGTGTGGTGACAATGACACAACTCTGATATTGTACAGATGGAATAGATGCTGTGAGAATCTCCGTCCAACTCTAAAGCAAGGAATCTCTGGCTGTGTGTCCTTCACACACCTCAGAACCACTCATCTGATCGACTTCACACTTGGCGGGTGTATTTCTGGAGACCCCATAGAGTGCTTTTTCAAATTTGACGCAATTTGGACACACAACATGTTGACTATTAATTAACTTTGAATATACAAGCGAACAGCCCTCTGTGTGGCAGCGAGGGCAGAGCTTCAGGGCTCTGCAGACAGACAGCAACTCATTGACTGGAAGAATGCTACATAGCTAAGAGCTACCTTGCGATCTAAGTTGTCTTCGCTTACCTGGAGTCAACGACCTTTCACAGCGACTACATGTAGCTTCTGAAACAGACAATGTCCACAGCGTGATGTATGCTGAAGCGAATGGTTCTTTCTTCTTTATCTTGACAGTGAAGATGTTGTCTTTGTGTTCGTCTATTTTGTTTGTCAAACAGGGCAATATGTTGCAAGACCAAATGGATCAATGGATCAAAATCAATATTGTTGTGTGACGGTACCAAAAAGACATTCATGTTCTAGAAAATCGGTTGATTGCGTGAGCAAAAGTCATTTTTTTATTGGTTGGCTGTTTTTTTATCGCCATTCGAAATTTGCAGAAATTGAGACAGATGGGTTCAAATGTATTTGTTGGCGTACAATTTTTTTTGCTCGAATGATTTGCATCTGGTTTGATATAGGGCTTTAATCAATAATGTAATCAAAATGAATTATATATTTAATTCACAAAGGAGCAAAGCAAAATGGGCTTTACTTCATAAAAGTGGGCGACTCCTTATTTAACTACTAGGAAAAAAAAGCGATATCATGATATGTATCGTCATCCAGATATGAAATGACCTGTATTGTGGTAGAAGTCTGAAATTATCTTTTTAATCTGAGCCACTAGTGGAAAAGTCTCCTCTAATGAGCATGAGTAAGCAACAATTATATTGGAGAGCTTTGAATAGACAGACCAACTGCAAGACTTCATTGATCTACTATCTCTGTTTGCTAACAGTAAATATGACTGTTGCTGATTTTGTGAAATGAGATGTGAGGAGCAGCAGAAGAGAAACAGGCGGCAGGCGGCAACCTCCACTTCTGCAGAGTGAAGCCGAAGTGTCTTAAAACGTGCATTCTCTCTGCTGACCAGCAGGGGGCGACTCCTCTGGTTGTAGAGAAGTCTATGAGCAAATGACTCTACTTCTCTCTTGATTTATTCCCTCAGTAAACATTGTAAACATGAGTTTATGGTCTCAATCTCTAGTTTCAAGTCTTCTTCAATACAGCATGATGTTCATTTAGTAAATGATGCTCCATGTAGAGTCACACAGACCATAAAGCAGGGTGTGCTTTAGGGCGGGGCTACTGTGATTGACAGGTTGCTGCCACTACCAGAGATGAATATGGCGTCTCTACGTCACTCCTCCACATTCCAAATACGGTAGCTTCTGTTCATTGGTTGCGAAAAAACAACATGGCGACGGCCGTAATCCAAGATGACGACGGCGAAATTGCCAAACATCAGTCCTCAAACCGATGGGTGACGTCACCATGACTACGTCCACTTCTTATTTACTATAGCTCGGAGTGAGAAAGAGAAGGAAACAATAAATCCCCGCGCTGCTTTTGGGTGACATCTAATACACGGAGATAAAGAGAGCAAATGGCAGCTTTTATCTCAGGAGTCGCTGTGAGGAGTGATATGGTCGACTATTAAAGCTGACTCTGCACATCCATGACGACACCAAGGGACCTCACACACACACACACACACACACACACACACACACACACACACACACACACACACACACACACACACACACACACACACCTCAACATGGTGCTGGATCGTTCCACAGTCCTGGTGAGATCACACACAAGCATACGAGCACTAACAGGACATGTCATGCACACACACATGGACACACAGATAATGCAGAATTTGGCAGAGTGTTGCATGTAACAGTACGGCATGATAGCATTGACAGAAATAATGTCAATGCACAAACAGAAACACGTTTGAAGCCAATACAAATATACCATTAAAAACACAAAATCTGAAGTGTAAAAATAGAAAGCTATTTGTTATTAGTAATGGATGTCATGGAGACGGCTGAGCGGTGTCACATTACAGCAATCAGGTGTGTTTTCTGTTGGGACTGGAGATCGATGAGGGCAGCGGGAGCACATCTCTCATCTGCTGCTGTTGGGGGAGTTTATTGAGCGGCTCGTGGCAGAGGACATTCATTTGACAGGCGTCGGCCCCCCGGCCACGCCGCTCTGTCCTCATACCTGTCCGCTCTCAGCTGCCTTGTTAGACACATCGCCGATGACGGATTGCGGGAGGTGACACGACCAGCAGCGGGACAATGACCCTGTCTGGGTTCTCTCTGTGTTTATCTGTCTCAACCGCCTCGCTTCAGCTGCGTCTACAGGAAGCTCTGGGTCCAGATAGTTTGTTTTTAACCCATCAATAGCAAACACAAGCTGTAAAAACTGTAGATGCCATATACTGTCTATATGAATAGTCACCATGACATCACCCATTGGGTTTGTGGACTACGGTTTTGAAGTTGTGCATTTTGGCCATCACCATCTTGGTTTTGGTACAACCGAACACTGAATAAGACATTTTGAGATCAAACTGTCACAATGAACTTTCTTGAAGTGAAATCACACTTTGAAAGGGTTAAAGTTCTAAGACGAAGAGACCTGTCCACTAGACTAGATATCATCTTGAAGTTTGGATATCGTTACATTGTTTTATGGCCTAATTTATGTCATTTTCTGAACTTTCACACTGTTCTAGTTGATCCATTATTTGTCTTTAGTCATTATAACCAAATTACTGATGATTTTTCATTCATTATTCATTCATTTATTTATTGTTAAAACATTTTGTAAAAGCAAAAATGGTCAACCCTACCGGATCGTCGCAAATGGAAATCAAAGTATTTGGTTGATATTTGATTTATTTGTTTAACTTGGTCTTTGTCTCGATTTAGGACTTGAATAAAGACCTGATCACATTCTAGGTCACATTTAGGCAGAAATACAGAGAAGTTCTAAAGTGTTGACAAACTTTCTAGCAGCACTGCAAGATAAAAAAAAAACATGGTTTGGGTTAGGAACAGGAAATGTGAAACAAACATCGGTCTCCCTGTGTTAAAGTCAGAGGTCTTCTTCAGACCGTGTGTCTCCAGAATACTGTTTCCTCAATAGCGCTTTGTCCGTTTCCCCTCATGCTCAGCTCTGTCAGCGTGGCATTAAGTGATACAACCAGCAGTATGAGTCAGGCTCGGACAGGAACTACTTCCTGACATTTCACCGGGGTATGCTCTATGTGACGCCATTTAAAAGGCTATTTGACAGTATTTGTGTAAAAACAGTCTAAAGCTTAGCTGCTGCTGGTATGACATTGTCCATCCAACAAGGCTGTCCTCTTAAAGCTCAATTAGCATATAGCCTTAAAGCCTTACTGTGTTTACATACTTATGGCCCACAGAATAATGAATAGAAAGAAAAAAGGCCCTTTTTTATAGATTCTTGCTGGAGGAGCGGATGAATACCGACCCATCAGTGGGCTGAACAGAGATAATGTGTGGGAGGTGATGGTGGACATGCAGCTCAATAACATCATGTTCACACATTCATTGTCTTTATATTTGGAAGAAGTCCTTTCAAAATTAAAGTTACATGTAGCAACATTTTCATGATTCCATATCATAGTCATCTTTAATGGATAAGCTAGACCTTGAGATTAGAAATGACCAGCCAAGTATTTTTATTTCTACTTCTTCTGTCCCCTGTCTTCAACACAACCAGCAGGCCTCACAGGCCTATTGGCTGATTGTGTTTAGTTCCATGCATGCCCATTATCAAAGTCAGATAGGTGAGATGAATACGCTGCCTTACACCGATACAGACACGTCCGCTTCCAGCCCTGTGACAGAAGTGGAAGACAAACATTTGAGTGCTGCGCCGCCTTCAAAACTTGATGAATGCGTTGCCTTGAACAGAGATCAAACACATCACCTCCAATCTCAGCCTCCTCTCAAGCTCCGCTCGCTGACAGTCGCTTCAGTTTTACGAGCGTTTCTCGCTCTGCGCACTTCCCATTGATCAAATTGTTTAGGTCTCTCGCCCTGACATCTGCTCGACGTGTAGATGATATCCCAATCAAGATAGTGAACGTCCTCCTTATCCCGTCCGTCTGCAGATACAGACGATAAAGACACCGGAAACAAACGGAACACTCTGGCTTCATGTTCATCATTCACTATGACAGCAAAGCACACACCTTTACCGCATAGAGCGAGAGGCAGCGGGTCAGAAAAGAGTGGTTTCAGTGGTACTGAGTAACTTAGGAACGACTATAAATCTGGATAAATGCATGCCATTAAACATCGCTTCATTGTTATTCTGCAATTTAAGGTCAGTGGCTGATATAATAGCTTTCAAATGGTGTTTTTAATTGCGCTTGAATCCGATAACTGGCAACCCCACATTCACCATGTCAAGGACTTCTTTGCACAGCGCAATTAATCTAATTGTGTTCAACAACACTGATCAACAACCCTGTCTCCTAGAAATGACGTTCATATGTTACTAAATTAGGACTATGGGTACGTGTGTTCTGACGTCAGACGGTGTCGCTGCCCCATGCTGTGTGTTCACACCAAACACCATGCTAACTTTGTCGCGCTGCACGATTCCACACGAGATCAAAGCAAAGAGTCACGCCAGGGTTTCATGTGTCCGCACGGCCAAAGTGACGTCGCGCTCTTTAGCGGGGCTTCTGTAAGGAACCGTCCACCTGTCCATGCACAGGCAACATTTTGGAACACGGACGTGCGGCGAAAATGGAGAAGTTTTAGGAGCTTTGAGAATGTCGGTTTGCTGCGAAGAGAAAACCTGCATGAAATATAATAGATCTCAATGTTTCTTTGTTAAAATTCCTCGTCAGCTCATGTCCGCGTGTTCCTTGCAGAATGTACACACGGTCGTAAAAGCCTGTTAGCATCTAGATTCTCCTCCTGTCGTCACTGATGTCTTGACATTGTGGAATCAGGAATGTACATATTGTAGCGGTCTGTCGGCCCCCAGAGCTCTAGGAAAGTACCTCAGACTTGTTCAGGGCTGGACAAAATTCTGTGTATGAATAAAGGAACAATATCGTTGCCGCCGTATTGACGTTTTTTTTGAGAGCTGATA
Organism: Cebidichthys violaceus; assembly: GCF_023349555.1. NCBI lineage: Eukaryota > Metazoa > Chordata > Actinopteri > Perciformes > Stichaeidae > Cebidichthys > Cebidichthys violaceus. Next base: position 13,007,857 of record NW_027176296.1, read on the forward strand.
GAGCAACTGCAACGTTAGGATAGCCCAGCTCCGAACTCTATTCAGAAAACAAGCCTTTTGAAAGACGTTTGCTTGTCGTTTTGCAGCTACACCAGACAGACTTTTTACCTTTTGGCATCATTATGTCGGCATCCTTCTTTATCATTTTATTGCAATTAAATCGCAGCAAAATGTGTTTATTTTAAGTTCGTACAGATGTGGTCTGTGAACTGAACCGGGTGCCTGCAGATCTCAGACAGGTTTTAGGTTTTCCAATGCATCATGGACTTCCACAACATGTACAATGCAGCACTTGATGTTATAGCGACCATGGTTGATAATATGGATTCCAACTAGCGATGCCCCTCCCTCCCTCCCGAAACCCGGTTCTAAACGAGTAAAACCCGGAGTATTGATGCGGTCCAGAGTTAACGGTTCTGCTATCGATACTTTAGAAGTTCTGGAGTGAGATGTCCTCGTCTCAAACCTCCTCTCTCTGTCTCTGTGTCTTTGTCTCCGGCTCAGTACAGCGTGAGACTCACATGGTGGCAGAGAGAACAGAAAGATCCAAAGTGAGGCTACATTTGACTCCAGTAGATGCTGAGAACTCTGGTTGTCTGAAACACAGTAAAACCCTCACAAGTGAGCGAGGAACCAGCAGCAGTTCATCACAACATGTGACCAACAAGAGAACATCAATGTGCAGAAATGATCTTCTACTGTTTGTGGAGCAGCCGTCCACTGCAGGTAACGTTAGCGATGATATACAGAGCTTGATCAGAAGAACAAGCTAATTCATTAAAGCTAATCACTGAGCTAATTCTTTAGCTGAGAATGTTTTTAGAACTTCTTGTATTGTTGCTCAAGAAAGACTATTTCTTTACATACAAGAATAATAAATCAATGTTGATTCTTTTCCAAATTATTTTTTTTGACAATATATTAAAAAAGAACCGATTAGAGAATCGCTAAGGAACCGAACCCATAATCGGAATCGATAGGAGTTCTAGAATCGCTAAAATCAACCAAAACCTTCTGTATCAGTCGCACTGGTACATATGATTATATTGCGAACATGCAATCACAATACCAGGATTTGTTTTTTACATTGGTTGCAGCTATGAAACCAGTGTTGCCATCCATCAGCATCGGTTCACAAACCCCCTCTGGAATATGCTCCACTGCTGCATCTGCTCCCGTCATTAGATCTCATTTTGTTGCTGAATAAACACAGCTCCTCTCACGGTGGGGATAGATGGGGCGTGTGCAGCTCATACCTGCAGCATCAGCTCTAACAAACACGTGGGCTGTTATCACCTCGTTATAGCGGACCCCCTCCACCCCCTCCGGGCACGGCGCATCCGCGAACCATGTGGGCGTTGTGAAGCGCGGTGAAACACCATCAGCCTCCGATCATCAGGCGTGCCGCGTGGAAGCGGCCCTCTGATTGCCGCTGATGAACACATTGGGATTCCTGCGGTTAATAGGAGTGCTTTTGACTGTGTGAGTGGAATTATGCCGGAGCCGGCCGTGTCAGTCGCGTGGCAGCTTATTGGCTTAGATTGTGAGCATTAGCGGTGGAGCACATCGCCGGGATGCCGCTTCCTCCCTTCCTATCAAGACTTCTCATCAGGCTTATGGCCTTCCCATTCTGTGATTTCCATCATCCCTGGCGTGCGCTGACATGTCGATTTCCTCCGTATGAATACTCACAACTGACACACCTGGGGCGCAGAGATGACGACTGTCAGATTGTCTGACGCTGAGGTGTTCAATAACCTCGTCGGGAGGTGGAGAATAGAATCCAGCCCGGACCAGTGAGAGCTGGCTGATGTACCGTCGGGGTGGGCTTTGCTGGTCTTTAGTGGACAGAAAACGTCTATATATATATATATATATATATATATATATGGAGGAGAAGTTCATCATTTTAGTTTCAGGGCTTTACTATCCGTCCACAAACTATTTGACTTCTCTCTCCCTTTGTATCCAACAACGTCGCAACATCCGGGTCAAAGGTCAGCCAAAGTGACATATTGAGCTGTAAAGCTACTGTGAGGGATTCAAGGTGCTGGAAATCCATTCATCTTTGTTTAAAGTCTGTTTAGTTTAGTCAGTGAGGCTTTCTGTAAAATTGTCATGGCAGCACGGAGGATTCGGTTGCTCGGTGACGTTGCTAGAGAGGTCGGGGTGGTGGATGAATATGCAACTCTTGTCTTTGTGTCGCTGCTCAGACCGGCAATTAATGTTCTTTCCTCAACCTTAACGACAATTCTTTCTCTGTTAGCGTTTTAGTTGCCACACTTTAACCATACCTAAAACAATTAAAACCCAACCTTTCTGATCATAAATCATTCCATGTTTGCTATGCACAGAACGATATTGCAGAGAGTAAGAATCTCTTAAAAGTTGGTTTTGGACATTAAAAAAGTCCAGAATCTTGCAGTATTGTCCAGATTCAATGTTCTCGCTCGCCTTTTAACTGGAGTGCTTGACAACAATACTTGATATTCAAGCAAAAGCCCATCAAAATGGACGTGTGGAAAAGCCATTATCCAGCGTTTTGCAGGATTGTCTAAAATGGACATTTTTGTGAGTTGTACCAAAACATCACCATCAAACCCCTGGTGGAATATCACCAGCAGGTTTAGACAGTCAAAGGCCGGCAACCATCACAGAGTAGTTTCAGAGGATTGTTATCTGTGGATTGGAGGTTTGGAGGCAACACACGTAGGTGTTCTGGAGACAAAAACAGCACTGATTAGTGTTCCCATTGATTGATTCAACCTCGACGGGTGAATTTGTTCTGGTTTCTTGCTGTGAGACAGTGAAATCCAATCCAAATAGTTTGGTTTGGCGAGCAGATCCCAGAGGAGGCTTATCAGAGGCCAAACAACGGCAAATATATATAATGCGGCAAAACAAGATTATACAATTTACAGCAGTTTTCATGACAGCAATCATTTTGACATTTGTTGCAATTATCACCAGCTAAACTACTAGAATTTGCTGAATATGATGCTTGTAATTCAAAATCAACCTGTATTTAAGATGAGGGCCTAAAGCACACCCTGCTTTATGGTCTGTTTGACTCTAAATGGATCATAATTTACTAAATGAACATCATGCTGTATTGAAGAAGACTTGAAACTAGAGATTGAGACCATAAACTCATGTTTACAATGTTTACTGAGGGAATAAATCAAGAGAGAAGTAGAGTAATTTTCTCATAGACTTCTATACAACCAGAGGAGTCGCCCCCTGCTGGTCAGTAGAGAGAATGCAGGTTTAAGGAACTTAAACATTGGCTTCACTTTTCAGACCTGGAGGAGGTAGCTGTCTGGGCCTCATTGATTTTTATTTTAATGACTGCTGATGTCTTACTGAATATGTGGGTATCAAAGTGGGAACAGCTTGCAGATTCACTGACTGAGTTAACTGTGTAAAGCTCACTTACACTGTTATGCTGTGTTGACAGCAAACATAAGACATTACATTCAAAAGTCAATTCGAAGGCGGGAACGGACGCAAATTGACGCTCAGGAAGATCAGGCAGATCCCCACATCGATATCAATCACATGCATGTCGTGTGTTCATGCTCCGGAGCAGCTCTTTCTCCAAGACTAGAAATAACCCCCCCCCCCCCTCATAGCGAGCGAAGTGTCGGGAAGGCATTCGTGATTGGACAGATTGTCAAGCCTCCCCGCATGCATGGAGCGGCGGCACACAGAGCATTGTGTGCGTCTGTCACCAGGAAACCTTTAGACAGACCTTTAATTATCCGCTGATGAACAGAGGCTGTGTTTGTAATTAGAGAAAGAAAATGTTAATGCATTCTATGGAGGATAATGACTCCGTGTGTCTCGCCGCACAGGCATAAATCTCCAGAGTCTGGGACTTCACTAATCTCATAAGGCAACACAACCACACTGATTGGTGTCGGTGTGTCCTCACTGCACGCAGTCTTCCATGCAGTCGAGGAAGACCGCTGCTTTTAGTGGAAACCTTTTCATATCGACATGCAAAACTGCACATTTCTTCTTTTGCTAATTTTTCTCCTGATAATGGGAGTGAATTGTCATTTAGTTTCACTTTCCCATTAGCCCCGACATCGTGCTCATGGTAGCTGATTTATATAAGGGATGGGGCTATTTACTTTTGACAGGTATCGATTCTCCCCGACATTCAAAGAACGGGCTGTTCTAGCAATGCTTACGAAAAATATATGTGCGGTAATTTGCAGATATCCCACGAAAACATTTAGAATGTTATCCACGAGATCAACAATGAGGAAGTATAGAGACCGCTGAAGCCCATAAACAAACAGCCATCTTCATTCAGGAGATGGAACGATGAAGCGAGAAGTCGACGTTGATTTATTTGTCACGTAACTTTCGGAATTAGTTGCACTTCAGTTTGTTTTGAACCCAAACGACGATCTTTTTACTGAGTCGTTTTCTTGCCGAAACCTCACTCAGTTTCCTGTCTAGATGGAAATTCGTTTTGAAAAAGCGTATGCATGTAACGAGCAGATATTGACACGATTCTGGCTTTTGTAGGAAATCATACGAACCGTTGTATGAGGATTCGTTGTAAAGGAATATGTTTTTTTTTTAAAAGTCATTAATTCAACTCATACATGCTTTTCAACATTTCTGTGTCTGTTTCACTGTCTGCTTTCATGGATGCAGCTATTTCAGTAGCCCTGGCACCAGGCCCAGCTCTAGACAACCCCAGGCAAGATGTTCTTTGGGGGCCCTCCTTACCTAGTGTGTGTGTGTGTGTGTGTGTGTGTGTGTGTGTGTGTGTGAGACAACACGTGTTTATTGTTGTTATTTCTTACTTTGTTGTGCTGTAGCCTGCAGTCCAGTCCTACACCAGTTCTGAAAGACGTGGCTCAAAGATTTGCGGCTGCGCTATAAATACATAATTGTTCTGTATTCGTATTTTGTACATTCTATATTTCACTGTACATCCCCCCGCAACTCCGTCAAAAACACACCTGCTGCGTATTCCTAGCAGAGCAGAGCGGAGAGCCGCTGCTGGGACGCTTCAGGTAGAATCGCAGACGGTCAGAACGTGTCGATATTTGGATCACGAGCTCAGCCAAGATATGTTATCTCTGCTTTCCTTCATATGTGTTCTTTCAGCTCTCCTCTCGCTCATTTCCTATCAGCTACTTCATATCAACTACCAACACTATTGATTGGCTTTATGTCTCCCAGCAACTTTTTATTCATCAAAAAAAACAAAAAAACCCCGCCCTACTCAATTGAGTGAATTTCTAATTAATTAATTTGGTTTTATGATACAGCGGCTTGTTTAGCAGAATGCAACACATGCAGCAAACGTAGAGGTTTTGGGTTGTCAATATGGGATTTAGTTTTCAGGAGGTGTATTGCATGAAGTGTGTGATTGGTGAATGTAGCTAGGTCGACATTATTTATCACCCGCACCCACCCGACCCGTTAAAAGAGCCAATTAGAGAGTCATTGATCGACCACCTGAACTCAAACCGATGAGCAAACTGCCAACTTTATGCATTCTAGTGGCACAATTATTAGGACTGAGGACAGAGACATGTGTGTCGACCCGCTAATCACGAGTAGCTAGCTAACAGCAGAGCGGCACATGGCGCGCTGCAGCAAGCATACACATTGGAAATGCACATCGATACAAAGTGTCACGTTGAAACCACTGAATCTAACTTGCACGGACTTGAGTGAAATAAAATTGCTTGAATCAGACTCTGTACCAAATTGCAATTGACTTTTCATTTCCCGCGCCCGTGGAGGGCTCGATGGAAGCCTGCAGGTAGTCTGCATCAGCATTTTCACAGCGGATATTGATTTGTAAAAGAAAATGCAACGCATCAGTGTGTTGATATTTCTTTGCCGAGGCCTTTACGTCATATTCATAGTAGAGGCAGTGGATGCGTGCTGTATCTAGATGACGGCTGTGTGTGTTCATACAACAGGCTATATTAGTCACTGCCGTGTCCCGATGAGAACGCTCAGGCTAAATATAGAGAGAGCAGATAGATTATGCCGCTTTTATGGTGGGTTGACAGACGTGCTGAGAACACATCAGAAAGGTAGCGTAGCCGGTGATCTCTCCTCTAAAGAACTGTCATAATCTACGGGTCGTCTCCTGAGAACTATACGCTGAGTCATGCTCAATTATGAAAGAACAGCACTCAACGTTACATAATTCTTCAGATCACTCCCCCGATGATTTCATACGGTTCGTTTTGGTGCATGAGGGTCACAATGATGAACTGATAACTTGTTGATTGGACAGCTTTGGCGATTGTCATCCCGCATCCTCAGGACCCACGTGGGAAATTCTATTCTATTCTATTCTATTCAAATCAGGGTTACAAAGCAAGCTCACAAAGAAATAACTGATTTGAATGATTATTCGTATTATTAGACTGTAAATTGCGGATACGGGCTCGTTCATAAGGAACATGACTGATTGCTGTCGCACTCTCTTTAATGGAGTTAATGAACTGACAAAGTAGTCCCATTTTAACAGCCTTTGACCTATTGATCAGGGAAAATACCGGCGCTGACCTGAATACATGGCCTGATATAGAACAACTAGATCGCCACCTGAACAGATTTCACGATCAACAGGTGGATTTATTAGTAGTTTAAAAAAACGTTTGTTTGCTTTCACAATAAAAAACCCCCGCATTAGAGTCCACATGGAAACGGACCCAGACCCACTTCTTCAGGTGGTCTTGGTCTTGGTCCACACCAGTGTTCTATTGACAGTTTTCACACCAGCCAAAAACAAATCTCACCGTCTGGGCTGAGTTCATTTGAACTGAACCCAAACAGGCTAGAGAGCTCCTTTTGATACTTCCGGGTCATTTCTCTCAGTTAGGAACCTTCCTAGGCAAACACCATTCACCCTCAGCCCTGGTTTGGTATTTCTGTTACTGATTAGCTGAAAGTGTGAACTGATATAATTTAAGCAGCAAGACAATATCAACCTGGCTCCAGTTTCATATTCCACGTCTGTGTGGCATAATGAGTGGTTGTTTTTATCTCTGTTCATATGATTCATGACACGCCCTTCATCAGAAGCCCCACTCAGTATCAACATCCGGCTTTTCTAACGCCTGACTACACCTTAGGCCTAGAATTACAGGACGTGAAAACAAGGCCAAACATGGTTTTTAGGATTTAAACACCAGAAAGACTTTAAGAGATTTTAAATGATAATTTTTCAAATATTCAACTCAACATAAAACAGCAGCAGTCATACAAAGAATAGATAGAAAAGTCAAAACAAACACGCGACCCAGTATTGCCTCGCATACAACACGTACCGTATCGTGTACATTATCGCCGTCATCAACCAGTGAGATCTTGGTTGCAGACTGAATGTCGGCCGACCGATCGATGCGCGGTCAGTTGGGGGTTAACCCTCTAAGCACAGAGCTACTTTGCTCAGCTTTTCTCAGTTAATTCAGGGCCTTTACACAGAGACCTTTTGCACTCACTAATACTTCCCACAGAATGTGGAGCAGTGCTGCAGAACAGCAGCGTGACCACATGAACAATGAGACTGTGAATGTCAGTCAGAAGTCTCCTATGAGCAGCCCGCCCCCTAAAGGGGGTGTTAGAGCTCTTTCTTGCACCCAGCCGAACAGAAGCTGACTCAAGACTCCATTTTTTTTTTTTTTTAAGTTTGGGGGTCAGTTTGCTCCCAGCATTCTTGTATTTCGGCCAGACGCGTTTTGCCTCAGAAACTATGATTTCAGAGGGTCATTAAGAGCCAGCTCACATCACTAATCACAGACGCCAGGCGGCCCTTTGTAACCGAATGAAGGGAGAGGAATCGCAGCCAGTTTCCTCTACCAGGTGGCCGCTCACTTCCAGGGGGAACCACGGCTCGTTTGATGTGTCTTTTGACCTCCGTGAAAATTGCAGGAGGTTCATTTTGCTGAAATGATAAATCTTTATGAGGAACATGAGCCGGCAGGCTTTTTGAAAAAATGTGCCCTGTGATGTTGAAATGGATACTCCCTGACAGAGCAGCCGAGCAGAGGTAAAGAGAGACGTCCTTTGTCGCAGATTTAATGCTGCTTGTTCCCGCTGTGGTGAAAACCCCCTTTATGTAAATGCAAGGTTCCAGCTTATTCACAGCGTGTTAATAAATAAACACTTTTCTTTCTTGTACTCAGGTCCTTGTTAACATTACTGAAGTGAAGTCTTTCCAGGAGGTTAAGTAGAGACCGTGGATTTGTTTTGAGAGGGGACGTTTGAAAAGGTCTATCTTCTCCTTTTCAATTATTGATTAATTAAATGAAAAGCATTTCTTTAATCATTTCCACGTGTATTCACGCTATGCAATAAACACCAGAAGCGGTGCTCAGTCTATCCTGTGCTGAATGCTGCACATTAACCGTTTTCTTTGCCCTCGTCTGGAGGTAAAAACGTTTCATCTTTAGTTAAAACGCCACGCTTGTTGCCGTTTACAGCTGGCCACCATCTTTGTCTCTTCCTGGAGCCAGAAGATGTCTGTCAGTCCAGCAGATACCTGTACAGTATGGTGGCTACAGGGCCTCATGCCATTGTCCCCTTTGACCACTTTGCTGAAGGTCTTCTGGACCAAATGGAGACCACTGCTCTATTATCGTGAGGAAGTCTTGTCAGTGTGCGTTAGATGTTGCCGTTCATTTCTTCTAGTGGCTGAATTGAGGAGGAACTCTGTTCTCTCTCTTTATGGTGGTCATTTCCTCAGAAGTCGTGGCTTTTCTTCTATTTGAGGTGGGATTTAAAGTCCACCTTTGTTCACATTTATTGTAGAGAACAATCTCGTACAAAAACGTAATGGAAAAACAGAGAAATCTGTTGGATTGGTAACCTGGAAGCATTTGATGATCAACAAACTTATCAGAGAGATGTTTCACAGAATACCTGTTCATCAGTTACTCTCCCCATGTGACCGAGAATTGTAGGAGAAAGCATCTTCTTTTCTCTCATGCTTCCACGGGGAACAGAGAAACCAAAAATCGGAGGAAGGTGTTGATAAATCCCATGAAACGGGGTCCAGGTTTCACACAGCTGGTGCAGTATTATGCAGTCGTACTGTTAAAAACACGTCTCATGTTGCGCTGCAGTGAGCTGACAGTAGAGGAAGTGTTTTGAATAGTTTATAAGTGGATGTTTTCATAGTTTTGCTGTTGCTTCACTTTAACTCATCAAGACTTTTCTCTGTTTTTCAATCCTCTGTTCACCGTGGAGCCATTTTATTCATGAATTCAAGGTAGCAGGGTGAGTAGTTGATATATTAATAGTCATTCTGTGGGTAAAGTGTTCCGTTAAGGTTTGGAGTGATTAACTGACTGAATGGTAATGGTCCTATACAGCGTAACATGCACCGTTTGAAAAACGCTGCATCCTTCATATCCGCTTTATGTGCGACACATTCACACTGGCAAAGAAACACACCTGCCATCTGGTAATGCAGGACATTCCCTCCATCTAGTGCCCACGAGGGCTTCTGTTCTTCTTCTTCTTGTCCATTCGCTTCAGTTACTGGCCATGGCAGTGGCTGCCTGACGAGCACGGATCAAAAGATCTCTAATCCGTCGACGAAATGCTTTTAAGAAGCATGAAAATGAGTTTCAATAACTCCATTCCACTGCATTCTGGGAAATAATGAATAAAAAACATCCGCTGTGCTACTGACAATGCGAAGTAATTGAAAAATAAAAACAGTTATTAAACTTCCCTTGATGTAATACGACGACAATGATAATGATAGTAATAATGATATGTGTATGTGAAGGGAAACAATTGATATGTTTTACTGATATGGATTGTAACAACCTAGAATTCAAGAGACAATAACATTAGTAATCTAATTAAATAAAATAGTTGATGAATAGTGAATAACACTTAATAAAGCTGTACTTGGCAGTAGTTAATCATTCATATTAATCTAATCCCAAATAGTTATTGCGTTATAGAGTCTAACTGATCACTCAATAATCAATAATCATGTTACATATTACTTATTGATAGCTTTGCTAGTAGTTACATGATGCTCAAAAGTCAGTTCATAATAATACTTCATTGTTAACCAATAGTAACCTAAAATGAGTGAATTAATAACATTTATAACATCATACTTAATAGTTAATAACCAATATGAATTGAAGACATGCTTGAGTCCATATGAATATGAATTGTCAAACGTCTGCCAGTCGCCGTGTCGTCTGTCCGAAGCGCTCTCCGACTCTTCATCTTCATCTTTTCTCCTCTCCCTCTGCTGAGATCTCATCTTCCGTCTGTGCTTCAGACACGAGGTATGAAATGATTGCGGTTGTGTTCCCGCCTCTTACATTCCAAGTGAATGGAAGTCATTATAGCTCATTTATTTTGCGAGCTCCGGACATTTAATTGTCAGGGAAATATGTGGCCATACTGTGCCGCTTTTGTTCTTCGCCTCTGAGCTCTGCTCCTGTGAGAAAACCCCCGTGACTCCGGACTCGCTGTATTTTTCTCTGACAGCTCACACGCTGCTCCATTTGTAGAGCAAAGGTGGTGACCCAGGAAAGCCATTAAAACCCACTGTGTAAACTTCACAACAGACACCTCGTGGGAGTTCACAAGTTTAGGCCAGCTTCAGCTTTTAATGGTGACGGGCGATGGACTCCTCTAAATGTGATCTGAATTTGGAACAAGATCTTGAATTTTGCACGGACATCCATGTTGCAGTGTAAAAATATGTATAATCCTTACGTATGAGGAACGGTGGTCTGTGGCTGGCTTCTTGATGGATGATTGTTTAAGACTTGATTTGTGTTTTAGGAAGATGTCTTTTAGTTCTTGTTTAGTTCTTTTTTTATCTTTGATTCACCACTGCTATACACTATAATACTGAAACATTATGTGTCTTATCAGTCGTCTGAGGAAAAAGAATGCTTTTTCTGTGAAATATGTCAAAGTTTCACTCATTTTGACCATAAGATATGAGACTCATTGTGGAGCTCTTCATATTTCAGAAACAACTCTGAAGAAGTTCAAACTGGTGGCCATCCCATAAAGCATGTTACTGTGTTAGGTTACATTGAGGATCGGTATTTCAGAGCGGGGAAATATAAACAGCAAAGAATGATGAAAAATGCCAAAGCTTGGTTACTCTCCAAACGTATTTCCTGTTTGTGATCGCTGTACTCAAATGTTGTTCCCCTGCAGTATAATTGACAGCTTCATGGGTAACATGTAGGTCTGATAAGTCAACTGATCAGTCGTTTTGGTCGAAGTCCACTGAGATTTCTTTAGTTGTTATGCTTTTTCATGCAGAATGAAAATGACTTACTTACTAGAAGCCTGTGAGCACATCTGTGGGAAACACAAGATTTGAAGTGGTGCTTTTGTGTGACTCCATGAAACCAACTTATCGATCAGTTGATTAGAGTGTTTTCTGACAATTTCTTTGATCGCGGACGGTCGGTAGCGTTGGTATTTTTCAACCTGGACCGTATTGTCTGTGTTTTTGTCTCTAAGTGACTGATGGGGAAAACAATTTTTGAAATTGGTCCAGTTTTGAAGGAGAAGGCTGTAGAGAAATCAAACCTTTTTCTTTCCCTGTCACTGGATCCGGTCTGTTTGTCGCTGCGTTCACGTTGTTGAAACCATCTAAATAATCAGCCGTGACATTGAACATCTTTAAGATAACATTAAGGGACGCTTTCTGTACTCCAACTCAACAAACTCTGACATTTCTTTTATGTATTTGTAGGAGATTTAAATGAAGTGTGTTGAAACGCCGAGCAGCTCTTAAAGGTGATGATCTTAAAATCAGCTTTGTTGTGTGTCCAAAGGCTTGTTTAGTGCTAATAGCTCTAAAAGCCCCGCTTGACCCATTAAACACTTGGTCTGCCTCCAAACAAAAGAACACCCCCCCCCGCCCCCCCCCCCCCCCTCTGCTGAGGCAAGGTAAAGCACGGGGGAGGAGTCTGTCTCACCTGTGCTGGGTCACAAACCCCTCAGCACAGCTTCCCACCGGAGCAGAGCCCGCCCCTCTCAGCCTCCAGCTGAAACCTGACACCTGTGACATCATGCACGCAGACATCGGCCCCCCCCCCCCCCCCCCCCCCCCCCCCCCCCCCCCCCCTGCTCTCAGAGCTGCTGCTGCAGGATCTTCACAGCTCCTCGCTCTCCGGAGAGACCGACAGCTCTGACCCCGTTGCTGCCAGCCACAAGTAGCTGAAATCCGCTCAGATCGCTCTCAGCGCTCTGGAGCCTCTCTACCTGTGACTGCCCCCCCCCCCCCCCCCCCCCCCCCCCCCCTCAAGGCTCGCCGCTCCCATCGGCTGGGAGGGGGGACTGTTTTATGGGCTCGCGTTACTCCAGAGGAACAGCGCAGAAGTCTGCCAGCACTTGCTTCTCCTCAGGATACTCTTGTTTTCTCCATGGAGCCGGGCTCAGGTAAGCACTTCGCCTTCCAGCCACTCGTAGGAGCTTTCATGCCCATCGCGGGGCCACCTGCTCACATGCCTCGGGAGACTCTCTTCTCCATTAGAACTTTGAGAGTGGCTTTCAAGTATCTGTTCTGAATATCAGCCCATCACAGCTTTGAATGTAGGGTTCACGGGTTGCTCTTAACAACAAAAGAGCCTGATGAGCTGTTGCTGTTACACACTCAGGACAGAGCCCACTGAAGACTTCTCTGTGCCGGCAGTGAGAGGAACTTTGAGTCAGAAACATAAAGAGCTCACGCTCGCTGTCCTTGTTTGATGCTTTTACCCTCCTACACGTTTTCAGCCAGCCTCCGCGGCAGCAGCTCAGCTAGAACAGACTGTGTCGTTAATAAAGCCTTGTGGTAATACTTGTGATATTCTCTTTCTAAGCAAGGTTAAAATGCTTCACGAATGTGTAACATGCACTTATGAGGCACTTTAAGTTCTGCATGTTCATATAACTAACTAACTTTTAAAAAAAGTCTATATGTCCAAGGTGACATCTTCTATGAGTTGTTTCACTGTGATATGAAACAACTCAAACCATCACAGGAGTCGCTTTGTGCTTGTTGAATATCACATACAGTTGTGTTAATGTTCTGTCTATTGACTGAAGTTTCAGTCCCATACAAGTCTACTGAGCAGGTCCAGCCGTGTTCTGCCTTACACGTTAAAGGCAGTGTGTGTTGCATGGCTGTAGCTGAGGGGCTTAGACCAAAGACAACCTAAGAACTCTGTTAGAGTTAAAAACAAGACTAGTGTACATGCAACACTGTTTCATAGTTTCACACACAAAACATGTTTACATTTTACATGAAATAAAGAAATGAATAGACAGACAGATAGATCTTGAGTCAAAGTAAGCTCTTGTCCAATGTTATTTTCCTCCACTCTTTTTTTCTTTTTAACGGTTTCGTTATTTTGACCTAAAAGAGTCTCTTTAAAACATATCTGGAATCGGCTAAATAAACTGGATGGATTTGTTGCTTAAACTTTGAGAAAAGAAAATTGAAGCCAAAGAATAAAAGTAAACTCCGTGCCAAGAAACTGTGTTTTTTTTTTTTTTTTTACAGAGCTGAGAGGGAGGCTAGAATACGACTAGAATTGTGTATTTTATGTTTTACTTTCAAACTGAGTGGAGGAAATTGAAATGGAAGACATTCAATCTCAGCTACCAGTTTGTCCAGAAATCTGAACTAAACAGATGCAATATTCAAAAAACTCATGCAAGGAAAAAAATGACTTCAGTTCAGAGTGTTCAGAATTCCTCATGTTGAGCAGAGAGAGCTGGCTGGTCCTACTCTATATTATATTATATTATGTTATATTTCAGCTGGGCCCATGTCTCTCATCCCACAGTCCTCTGGAGTCGGGAAGTTGTTCGTAAAGAAGCCACCATTTTAGTCCAACATGTTACTACAACTCATCTCTCCACGTGTCCTTACCTACCCAAGGAATTTACACTCCAAAATACTGCTTACTGCTGATCATTGAGGCAATATTCTTATAATAAGGATCATACGTTTTTTTAATAATTGCTATTTACAACCAGGACAATGTAAAGGTAACACTCTTTGTATATAAATATGAATATTCAAATGGAGAAACACTTAAAACCATATCCTTGCGTTTTGACTCTCTATGCTCGGCAGAAGACGTCAGAACCTCAGACCTCAGATGTGTTTGGGCTGAACTAGAGTCAGTTGCTAATCAAAGACTCAAGCAGACGCACGTTTTCTGTGGGTGGCACAAAGTGAGAAAATCAAAATGTGTCAACTCCCAGTGACAATAGAAATGGGCTCGGTGTTATTCAGATTCACATCCCTGCAGAAGATATTTTCACTTTCAGGGATTATGGGAGTTGGTCGCTAAACAACCCTGTTGTCGTGACCGAGCTCTTTTCTCTGTGATGGTTTGACGCATTAAAAGAGTATTAAGTGATCACTAGGAGAGTTGGACGGTTGAATTTGGTGTACCTAAAGCTAAGTGGTTTGATTGATGGGTTTTTCTGAACTTAGACTGTACACTGCCAAACATATTTTTACCTTTTTTCTTAGGTTGATTTTCCTTTTTGTTGCTTCTTTTCTTTTGAAGTCATTTGTCAAATATGTAACTGTATGTGGGGAAGCATCGTTCCCATCATGATCGTGGTACATCTTGTACGATTGATGGACAAAATGAAGCGTCACTGTACACTGTAAGAAATGATTCCAACAAACCCTACCGCTGCCAGATTAGTGGCGCTGATGTAACTTCACTTTCACATTGTTTCGGGTATTTCTGTGTTTGTATTCAGGTCATTTTTTAAAGTTTAGTTGCGCTTGTGAGACGCAGGCGTTATCTAGTGTGGGCTTGTGTCTGTGGTAGTGAGGAGATCAGTTAACTCCCTCCCACCAGGTTCATGTGGGCCGGTGTTGGCTGTCGCAACAGGTCATCACCTCACTGCTGCTTCCTATGCCAGTCACATGTTGCTTTTGACCCCGAGCACTGAGAGCTTTCAAAAAGTACCCCCCCTCCTTCCCTCCCTCCCTCTCTCCGTCACTCCTCCTGCCGCTTGGCGCCACATAATGGAATCTGAGAGAGGGCTTTGCTCACGGCAGGTTAATTGCCTCTGAGATTCCTGCGCTAATGGAGCTAATCCCGCCTTTGTGTGTTTTGCGCTCCAGATTTGAGCTTGTTTGCCAGGATATTGTGTGAGGTCGCATGTATTAGCTGATTAGCATTGAGGCTCCGCGTGCTCTTGTCTTTCTGATGAATACTTCACAAGGAGCTCAGGGAGCTGTCGCTGTACCACTGGGACACAAGACCACTGCTAAAGATGTACACGCACATGGGCAGACTAGGAGACAATGAGCCCACCACTGCAAGACACATTACATAGTTGTTTAGCCTCGTTTGGATGTTTTTTTCTGTCTCTTTGTGGTCATTGTGCTTCTCTTTGTGATCTTTCTCTGTCTATTTGTAGTCATTTTGTTTATATTTGTGGGGATTTTATGTATGAATTTGTGGTAATTATGTGTCTGTCTTTGTACTTTATGTGGATGTTTCGCCTGTTGTAGTCCTTTTGCTTGTCTATTTGTAGTTGCTTTGTGTCTGTCTTTGTAGTCATTTAGAATCTCTATATAGTTATTTTGAGTCTTTTTGTAGTCCTTTGGAGTCTCTTTGTAGTCATTTGGAGTCTCTTTGTAGTCCTTTAGAGTCTCTTTGTAGTCATTTAGAGTCTCTTTGGAGTCTCTTTGTAGTCCTTTAGAGTCTCTTTGTAGTCATTTGGAGTCTTTGTAGTCCTTTAGAGTCTCTTTGTAGTCATTTAGAGTCTCTTTGTAGTCATTTGGAGTCTCTTTGTAGTCCTTTAGAGTCTCTTTGTAGTCATTTGGAGTCTCTTTGTAGTCCTTTAGAATCTCTTTGTAGTCATTTGGAGTCTCTTTGTAGTCATTTGGAGTCTCTTTGTAGTCCTTTAGAGTCTCTTTGTAGTCATTTAGAGTCTCTTTGTAGTCATTTGGAGTCTCTTTGTAGTCCTTTAGAGTCTCTTTGTAGTCATTTAGAGTCTCTTTGTAGTCATTTGGAGTCTCTTTGTAGTCCTTTAGAGTCTCTTTGTAGTCATTTGGAGTCTCTTTGTAGTCCTTTAGAATCTCTTTGTAGTCATTTGGAGTCTCTTTGTAGTCCTTTAGAGTCTCTTTGTAGTCATTTGTAGTCTCTTTGTAGTCCTTTAGAGTCTCTTTGTAGTCATTTGTAGTCTCTTTTTGGTTGTTTTGTGTCACTTTATTTTGCGGTTGTTTTGTCCCTTTGTGTACTTGTTTTGTGTCTATTTCTAAGTTTGTATTATCTCTTTGTTGTTGGTTGTTTGTTTCTGGTTATTTTGAGTCTCTTTCTGGTTGATGTGTGTCTCTTTGAGTGACATTTTGTAGGTGAAGGCCAGGCGGGGCCCTGACACTTGGGGCCCCTGGGCCTGTGCCCGGTAGGCCCATTCAGTAATCCATCCATGTCCACAAGTGGAATACAGCCTGAAACTTTTCCCATCAGCTGGATGGATGTCGAGCTGAAGTTGCCGATAACGCTGGTAATCTGTTCGCTCTATGAAAACAGCGTTTCACTGTGCTGCTTCCCTCTTTGATGGAGGAATTCAAAGTTCCTTCTCTCTTCCACAAGCTTAAAAAAAGATAGAATTCATTCCCATTTCATTTTCCTGCTCCAGTTATTTAGGAAGTCATCTATAACTGGGCTCTGTGTGGAACTTAACCTCACTCACACCTC
Organism: Cebidichthys violaceus; assembly: GCF_023349555.1. Classification (NCBI taxonomy): domain Eukaryota; kingdom Metazoa; phylum Chordata; class Actinopteri; order Perciformes; family Stichaeidae; genus Cebidichthys; species Cebidichthys violaceus. The sequence goes on from NW_027176296.1 coordinate 13,024,575, forward strand.
ACTCTTTGTGGAATGACATTGCAACATTAGAAACTGAATTTGTCTTTTTTCTTTGCCACGTCTTTGTATTTTCACAGTAAACCCACGTTCTGTAGATAATATTAGACACGTGTGACTTAACTGTTGGTTATAGCTGTTCGTAAATAAGACATGCAAATGTTCCTTTTATTACATCAGCCTGAGGGAATCCTCTTTTGCTGTGAAGCAGTCAGTGACACGCAGCCTTCAGAGGCCAGTTCCAGCCTCCCTACAGCGTCTTCTCAGAGTCTGCTGCTCATCAAGGGGCCTCTCTGATTCAGCAGCTGCAAAGAAAATCCTTAAAGGGATTGTTCATGGGTTTTATGAAGCCTATCTGATTCATAATGAACTACAGCCTCTTTGAAAGAGCTGCTGCACCCGTGTCATTTTTTACTGTTATGTCAGTCAACTGTGATTAAATCCATTTCTTGTACAAGACTTAAATCAAGTCGCTCACAAATTGGATTTCAAGGTATATTTCTTTTTCGATCAAACGTCATGAGTTATTCCCTCTGGTGGCACGCCAACGAGAAGCGACCAGCACTCGTTCACACCACCACAAAGTCACAGCAAAGATGGCTGGTTGTGTTCATGGGGAAACGGATTTTATGGGAGCTGTTCTGTGGTTCTGTTGTCTCATTCATCAAAGCATCCACCATTGACGACTCTCTGGTGATTTTGATCACGTCTTATTTATTGATAACTACCTGCTAGCCTCATGCTTTTCAGTCAACAATCGTTAGTTAGAGTAGAATGACGTCTCGTCTTAGTCATGGACATTGAGGTAGACGAACATATTTGGTCATAGTTTATCACTGTCCGGCAGTAAGGTTGGAAATGTTGCCGTCATAAATGCTGATGTGACGGAGCCCTGAGAATGTGAATGGTGTTTTAGCGGAAGCGTTTTTTATGAAGCCTTCCACCGTCACACATCTGACTGACGGGAGTTATGGTCTAAGACAACCGCTCGTTGCCTTCATTCCACTGATCCAGGCTAGATGGCACAATAAAATGGAGAGCAGGGGAGAACTTTGATTCTTTAAATATGTGTCATCATTCATACATGAAGGGGGGATATTAATCATCAGACAGATCTGAAGGGCCCTCCTCTCGGCCTGCCTGTCTGTCTACAGATACATTAGCATGCTGACGGCCGATGCGGTGGGAGATGATAAGTGACTCAGTGATCCTGCAGGGTACGGACAGACATTTGTGCTGGCAGGCATTCAATTCATATTCTGTAAACCTGGATTCGTATCCCATAATATGAAACTGTGTTTCAGGTTTTCAGAATATAAATTGGTAAAGTCAAATTTGTTTTCCATGAAAACCAACTCCTAAATACCCGTGCACCTGAGGTGCTCAGTGAACCGCCTTTTCACTTACTGATTCTCTGTCCAGTTGGTCAGCAGGTTGGAATCCTGGGTCATGACCAGACGGCTACTCCCGGGTCTGAAAAGGGAAGCCAATGTGGAAGTGCCTTCAACGTGCATTCTCTCTAGTGACCATCAGGGGGCGACTCCTCTGGTTGTATAGAAGTCTAGTCTAAAATGACTCTACTTCTTTCTTGATTTATTCCCTCAGTAAATATTGTAAACATGAGTTTATCGTCTCAATCTCTAGTTTCAAGTCTTCTTCAATACAGCATGATGTTCATTTAGTAAATTATGATCCATTTAGAGTCAAATAGACCATAAAGCAGGGTGTGCTTTAGGGCGGGGCTTCTTTTTGATTGACAGGTCGCTACCAGAGCCGTATACGGGCGTCTCTTCGTCACTCCTCAGTACAAACATGGTCGCTTCCATTCACTGGTTGCAAAAATTCCAAGATGGCTGCGGTCAAAATGCCGAACTTGAGGCTTCATAACATCAGTCCACAAACCAATGGGTGACATCACGACGACTACGTCCACTACGGTCCTGACTGGGATCATTGTAAACTTTTAATTGTTTGTGTGTATTCGTATAAAAGACCTAACCTGACCCGCAAGATGATTTCACACAGAACCATGTGAGAAGTCGGTACAGAAAAGGGCAGGTGCTTCCAAAAAATATCTGGCACACTTATTTGCCGACCCCTGGTCTAAAGATAGAGGATGTAGTCCAGACTGTAACGCCTCTCGAGGCAAACTTGTGATTTATGACATCGAGCTATGTGAATGAAAATGTACTTTAATATCTATAAGGCATTAAGAGCATCAGTCGGCCACAGTCAAACTGCAGGCCTGCTATCAGGTGTGTAGCTGTCATTCAGCCACGGTGATCATCTATCAGTCCTCCCGGAGCCGGGGCCCATCGATCCGTCTGCCGACACGCTCCCGTCTCCCGCGGTGAGGGCGTGAGGGAATGTGCCGCGACAGATGAGCGGTGTTTACGGAGGCGGTCGGTGAGCAGCTGTCCTGGCAGGAAGTGTCACCTTAAAGAGCTCCAGTGTGTCCTGTGGCCTTTGCTTTACGCTGAAACACGACGCGGTGACGTGTGACTGTGGCTAAATGTGCTTCGCTGACGGGAAGATTTTACAAATCAACAATAAATGGGGACATTGAAAAAACCCATTAGTAATTTGCTATAATGCACTGTATTGTTGTCTAATTACAGCCTAATTATAGAAAATGGAGAGCTGTAATTAAAAGGCCGACCACCAAATGTAATCAGCGGCTTTCCTGCCAGAAGAACATTTAGTTGTGCCCCTTTCTAACAGTGACGGCAGCCTATCACGCTTGTCAATACACAGGCTTTCATTTAGTTTGATTTCATTTCTAACAGCAGCTTGTCAGCTCCATCAAAGAAATAATCCCATTTCTTGTCTTGCTGAAATGGTTGTTGAGATGGAGATGACGCAGAGGGCTTTGGATTTTTGGAAATGTCCTTTGCACTGGCAGGTCCTTCACTAAATGTGTTTGCTTTAATAAGCACGTAGCAGGGCTTGCATCAGCCGTGATGTTGGGTTTGGTTAAGGTCAGCAACAGATTGTGGTTTGGGTTTAATAGTGAAAAAGTCCAAAGCAACCATCTTCCCCCAGTGTTAACCAAGTGACTTGAGTTACAAAACAGGACGTTAAGCTGAGGGTGAAACGCATCACAAAACGCACGGTTCGGATCTTATCACGGTTTTGAGTCCCGGATATGATCAGCAGTAAAAAAAAGAAAAAGGGAGCAAATAGAACTTTTAGAAAAATGCCCAGATCAGGTTTTTTTGCCGCCAGTACCGATTGCCAATGAGCCATATTGGTCGATAAAAATCGTTTATTGTTTTGTTATAGCAGCTGGTGTACAAGGCTCAAGTTTTAATGACGTATTATACGCTGCATAGAGCTACAGTTAGAAAGTCAAACGGGTCATAATTCCCTCTCTAATATCAAATTTGTATTGCTGTGGAAACAGCAAGTTATTAAGTCTAATAACTTGTTTCAAAAAGTTTATACATCCAAGTGTAATTCTGACGATGTGACATTCCTAGAAAAATCCAGACTTTATTGAGCGATGGCATATTTACAATCAGAGCTCTCCCCAACCAGGATCGTACCATTACAGCTATTTTTCCACATTTACCGTAGTTCACTCTTTATTACGTTTGACATACTGTTCTTTCAAAAGCCTCACAGTACTTTACATAACCACTTCAGCTATTTGATCCCTCTGCAGACGCTGAGATGCATGAAATATTTCTCCAAGAGTGCTTCACAACTCTCAGGAAACTTTGTAAGCTTTGTGGGCCCTAAGGGCTGACAAAAGGTTTTGTTTTGTTTCCGTAGTTACAACTCTGTTACCTGTAGTCATTGATACTTGAAGCATTTTATTATGATGTGTAATATAATTACTGCATTTTCATACTGAAATGTTTGTTTTCAGGCTTACTGTTCTCTGCCTACTGGATCATAGTTTGTCCCGTCCTCGATGTCCACGAGCTTTTCTAAACGGTGGCGACCAGTGCAGTGTTTCTAGATAAACACTATCGGCTCCTTCAGCACTGCTTTGCATCACTGAATGCTGCTGAGTGACGATCCACAATAAACCCATAAGACGGAATACCGTTTTGTGATTTTAGCCTAAAGAAAGTGTACTGAATGTGATATGAAGCCCAATGTCCACGCCCCAGAACCCCCCTGTCCGTGTCGGTGGTGGCCTTGCTGCCACACACGTTTCGGACTGCAGAGGTTTTGGGTCGACAACACACCGGCCCTCTGCTCTGGCAGTAATTGGCTGAGAGATGGCTTTTAGAAGGACATAAATTATTCACCTGAGCCATCTCCTCCCAAATTGACCCCCCCCCCCCCCCCCCACACACACACACACACACACACACACACACACACACACATCTCTGTTTTCTCGACATGTTCTTGCTTGGTTGCACCTTGATGGGGACCATGTCATACTGAATTGTGAGACCTATTTTGTCCACATACAGTTGTATTTTAGTTTTTATTTAGTTTTTTAAGCTTTTCGCTTGTTACCATTAAGTTCTTCTCTATAACCCAATGTAAATTTGTCGACAAAAACTACAACACAAATGTAATTCCATTTTTGGCAACAAATGGGAAAAATAAACAGTAATGAGCGAGATGGACAATGACCAAAGGGCATGACCTAGTTATTGTGTTAATGCAAAGTCTTAATGACTTGCATGTGCATATGCAGAATCGCAAATGTTATGCTGGCCCTGGACTGCAAAACATTATTCTCCTCTGCCCAGAAATGTCTTCCTCAGAAGCTGACACAGCTGATCGACCGGTTGCACTAATCTACAATCATGGACGTGACGAAAATGAATATATAAAAAATTCCAGGACTGCCAACATTCATTACAAGCTAAGCTAATGTTAACAATACGTTGGCTGGCTTGTTAAATGATCATTTTAAATGGACTGTACTTGTATAGCGCTTTTCTAGTCTTTTCGACCACTCAAAGCACTTTCACACAATCGGTCATCATTCACCCATTCACACACTGATGGAAGGGACTAGGTGCCACCTGCCTATCCGACTGTCACATTCACCCACCGTAGGCACAGCTACGGGAGCACTTTCGGGGTTAAGCGTCTTGCTCAAGGACACATCAACATGCAAATAATTGTTATCCAGCAAAAACTAGACTGAACTATTCTAAATTGAACCCCTATCAAATGACTAAAATGCCACTAAATTAAGACTAATGGTCCATTGGACCCATGTGCTTGGGGGGACAGGGCAGGACAGACTTTATTTCATCTGTGTTGTAAGTTATAATACTTTATTAATGTTTCTGTGTAACAGGACATCCAGTCAAAATATGACTACAAAGACAGCGATTTGGCAAATACACTCTCAGTGCAGAGGCTGTTTCATTAGTGTAAAAAACTAAATTTGAATTGTCACATCCATACACACTAGAAATTTGTGTTTATCCCATTTTTGCATAATCACAGAAAAAAACAACCAGTGAACAAGGAGAAGGCTGTTTTTCATTATAATTGATTAGGGCGTTGGATATCAGACATGTGGATTAATGAAAAGATTGAAATGATTGGTGCTTGATGAGCGCAGTGTTTCATCTCACTGCATTAATTCATCAAAGCTCTCTGAAGGTTGCTTCTCATCTATGTGCTGCGGCTGCCAGCTGCCAGCCAGTCTTTCTTCCTGCCAGCTGTCTGGACCATCAGTAAGTGAATAACCCCGTCGACAAATAGCCTGTATAGTATCTCTCAGTCTCCGCAGAGTGATGAGGGGGACTAATCAGTGTCTGCAGAGGAGCGTTTTGGGGGAGGGAGAGCCATGACAGGAGATAGGTTTGGTATCGACTGTAGGCTCGTCTCCCCTCTTGCATCACGTCTCGTTTAACAAGTCACAGTGGCTGCACTCTTAAACTCTTATTTAAAGTGAATCACTGCTCAATGTTCCAACAACGTCACTGATGCTTTGCACTCTTTCTCTCCCATTGGTAGACTGACACACCTCATCTCCATCCATTGGACAATCCTTTCTTTCTTATGTCATATTTCCACTGCATGGTGCCGCATGGCTCTACTCAACTCGACTCATTCTTTTTAGCTTTTCCTATTAGCAAAAACTGTGGATAGTACCTGGTGCACTATGTACACTACATTGTACACTACGGCATACACTATGCCAACACTACACTGTACACTACACTGTACACTACGCCAACACTACACCATACACTACACCATACATTATGCCATACACTACGCCAACACTTCACCATACACTATGCTAACACATCACCATACACTACACGATACACTATGCCAAAACTACACCTTACACTACACCATACACTACGCCAACACTACACCATACACTACACCAACACTACACCGTACACTACACTGTACACTACACCGTACACTACACCAACACTACACCGTACACTACACCATACACTACACCGTACACTACACCATACACTACACCGTACACTACACCGTACACTACACCAACACTACACCATACACTACACCGTACACTACATCGTACACTACATCAACACTACACCGTACACTACACCATACACTACACCATACACTACACCAACACTACACCAACACTACACCGTGCACTATACCAACACTACACCATACACTACACCATACACTACACCGTACACTACACCAACACTACACCATACACTACACCAACACTACACCGTACACTACACCAACACTACGCCAACACTTCACCAAAATAGTGTAAAATGATTAATGTCAAGTCAAAGTCCAAAGCTAGAAGATACATGATGCAAACAGAAGATGCCATTTTCTATATTTTACTGAATGTTTTTACTAAATAATTTTCTGTTCGGTCTTGTTTTTTTTTCTTTCTTTAAAAAAACAATATATATTGTAAAGCTCTTGTTCTGTATTTTTCAGATGTGGATGCTGCAATCTGATTTGATATATGGGCAGGAGAACTATTATATAACCCAGGAACTCCAGTTTAGTAATAGATTAATGAATATGAAGGTGTACATCGGATGTAAAAACGCTGCACAGCAGACTGTACTAATACTATGAAACAGGATTTTAAGTCTTTGGAAAGCATCATATCTCCTTTGGTAGTGATGATCTCCAGGTGGAAATACAGTGTATCACGTTGCGTGGTAATTAGCCAGGAATGTGTATTGGACGTATTTGACTAGCCAATCGCAGTGCGTTGTCAGACGATATCGCATTGCTTGCAGCGTAAAACAAGGTGTTTTTCTACCTTGTCCTTATTTCTGCTCATTCATTTGAATGACTTGGATGTGTTTTTTTTTAACACAGTGCAGTTATCAAAGACATAGAAGATGGTAGAATTGAATGATTCGATTATAAAATCAGCATGTAGCAGGTTGTGTTGCATACTGCATAGTGGATCTCATTCATATGCCAAATGTCATGCTTTGTGCTCTTTCTTGTAGACAGTTAATGATCAGCTGCTCAATTGCCCGTGTGTAACTGGCTTAGAGGACACCAGCCAGCTCAGTGCAATCCCAGCATTCAGCTTTGTTTAGTCCAGCTAGTGGTGTTGGCAGCTCAGTACGAACCCCCACCCCTGACACCTACACCAGCACCTCCTCCCTCCGTCCTGTCTGCATGACTGCTGCCCTTATCTCTGCGGACTTCGGACTCAAAGTGGAGAAAGGCCCAACTAAGAAAAAAAATAAAGGATCACTTTTAACAGAACACTAAAGCTGGGGGATATAGACGTCAACACGACCATTAAATCCTCTTTTATAGTTGGTAGAATGGAGCTTGTTACCAGTGCACAATAAAACTATTCAGCTCCTGCTCTCTCTTCAGTCTCTCTTTTTGTGTATCCGTCCTTTGCTTCTGTTCTGTCGATTGGACACTCAATGGATCTGGCTAAGGTATCAAGTGCTCAGGTCAATCAGATTATGAGATTCTAACGTCAAGTCCCAATACTTTTGACGCTGATGTGTTTTAAGGGAGCAACTTTCAATCTGTAGTTTTATGAAATCAGTTACTTCACGGGAACACTTCCAATTACAGTAAAGCTAGCCTCAGATGTCAGGGTTAGGTTTTAACTAGGCAATGACAATATTATGCATTAATATATCTGCTGTTCTATACAGTGTAATTAAAAATGGATTAACTGCAAAACAGTAGCATCAATTTAGTAGACACTGAGCAGCATTGTTCCTGTGTTGGCTGAGCTCTTCTGCTCCATGTGTACCCTGCAGTGTTTTTAGTGGCATTCAATGGAGGCCATCTCCTCTCAGGCTTATTTATGCTCAGAACTAACTTTAAAAGTGGATCGAAGTAAACTTCATGCCTGATATACAGGCAGCAATTGCCCGGTCTGAAAAGTGAAGCCAGTGAAGAAATACTTTAAACTTGCATTCTCTCTACTGACCAGCAGGGGGCGACTCCTCTGGTTGTATAGAAGTCTATGAGAAAATGACTCTAATTCTCTCTTGATTTATTCCCTCAGTAAACATTGTAAACATGAGTTTATGGTCTCAATCTCTAGTTTCAAGTCTTCTTCAATACAGCATGATGTTCATTTAGTAAATGATGATCCATTTAGAGTCAAACAGACCATAAAGCAGAGTATGCTTTAGGGCGGGGCTACTGTGATTGACAGGTGGCTACCACGGCTTGGAAGCTCTGGAAGTTGTCCGTGTTTTCATCATAGAACTTTAACCCTTTCACAGTGTGTTTTCACTTCATGAAAGCTAATCGTAACTTACATACCTTAACTACTATATAATAGTAATTTAATGTAAAAGTAGTACTGGCAACACCGCTAGATAGATTCACAACCAACAATATAACTTGAAATCCCTGAAAACAAGAAAAGCACAGTTTTGAAGCTGTTTTTATGACTTTTTATGTTTATTTGGCTTTGACTGCCAGGAGAGTTGAAGGAAGCATCCATAGAGAGGTCTGGAGTCAGGCAACCAGTGAACTTTTTATTCTGTTTTCTCTAATAAGTGAAAGTGAGATTCATTGTGAATTCAGCAGTTAAACACAATTTACTTCCCGCTCTTCTTTCCTTTATTTCTCTGAGACTGAACACATCATTTCCCTCTTCAGAGCTGATTGAATTGAATGTACATTAACACAAATGAAACCCATTTCTGGGATTTGCCACTGATGGTTTTTAGCATCATTACGGAAAGAGTACAATGGCAGTCCAACAGCACTTGATGTGAAGTGTTCTGCATCTGCAGCTAAGTGCCACTGCTGTCAATGGAAAAACAAATCCAGACGCTTTTGTTAATTAATTCTTATTCAGAATCCGACTGGATAGAAAAACTAAAGCTTTAGACAATGTCTCATCAAGTTAAAAACTCCTGGTAGAGTCTCGTTCATCACACCTGTCTTAAAGACTTTCTTTTGTTCTGCTATGCTAAAAAGAATTTCAGTCACTTGTGTGTGGCCTGAAGCTTAATGTCATTTAATATTACGTAATAGTCTTCGCCTCATCACATGAATGAAATGAGAGAGTTTGTCTAAATCTCAGCAGGCTGTATGGACCCTAACTTTCTGCCGGGTGATTAGAGGTGACGGTTCCCCGGTTAGTTTAGGAGATGGCAGGTGGTGTGGGTGGTGCTGTCACCCCGCCAACAAATTATTCACACATCGAGGGCTTTGCATTGGTGTCAGCGCATAGAACGGAACACGGCTCCGCATGGGAGAACTGGTGTTTTCCTGGGGCACACTGGATTTTCTTGACTTTGCCGGTTTGGTATCTTTGTGAACACCTCCGCGTACTTTCGCTCACGTCAGTTTAGTGAAATCCCGCCAACTTTAACTTCTCTAAAAATCACACAAATCCCCGTATTCATGTTTTGCTCTCTTTCCACATTCAGTCTACATTTTTAAACCAGCCTGAAGTGAAACGTTTTTCTTCCCAGCATCTGTTATCCATGACAGTTATTGGTATTCTACTGAAGGCCTTTCCTTTACACCGGTGCTACCAGCATCAGACTGTTGTGAAATAACCATAGCACCCCCCTGGTGCTTATGTGTGCCTCAAACTTATTCTGTACTGATTAATCATTCTACAGTGTCTTCGGCACATCAACAGGCGGTTTGGATACACTCGTCCGATTCCGGAAAAAAAAGCGAAAGAGAAAAAACGACGTCGGTTCATCTTCTTCTGACCAAAATGTCGGCTGGAGCTCCGTGTGTTTAACTACAACACAAGAAGACGTGTGGCCGTGACGATGGGAAGCAACAGTTGTATTATTTAAAATCCTTACAAATACTAGTTACCATATCTGGTTTATGTCACAGTATAACATTCTGGGCAACTATTTCTTTCCCAACTTGCCAATCATTTTTTAAATTGTAAAACAGCAAAAAGTGTGACTGAATAAACAACAACAATATAATAATCTACATGTGGTAGTCATGAGTTTTTTATGTTTTCTTGCATTGGACCAACAATTTGTGGACTGTGAAACCACATGTTTGTGTGTTAAAATGTTTCCTAACCAAAGAGAAGAGCAAGAATAAGAAAACACTGAGTCCCAGAAATCAATGGGTAACGAACAAAATAAGAGCAAATCGTGGATCAGAACAAATGTGTTCTTATATCGCGTCCTGCATGAGGCGCATTGTTTGTATGGCACTGGGGTGCTAGTTAACAGCAGACGTTATCATATGGGTTATTTAGATGACCAATGAAATAGCAGGTTTTTACACATAGTAGGCATGGTGACCGTCGGATTTCAACGTGTTCAGAAGAGTGAATTAAACTTAAGACATCATGAATGTGATTGGCCGGGACTGTCACAGCCTCTGTCACGCTCACATTTAATGAATGATGATAAATTATTTGGTCCCAACCCGTATCCAAGTGTTCTCAGGTACGCCGGGCTAGCCTGGCCACCAAATGACCAAAATTGCATTTAGTAGCCCCCGGCAGCCCGGGCAGGGCTGACTTAGACTGCACCTCACCGTGGATTCACAGAAATAAAGCCCTGAATTAATTATGGCACTGAACTACTTTCTTCTCATGTCAACGTCTGAAACGGTGGAGGTACAGATGGAGAGGGAGTGTTAACAGCTAACAGCTAAGATTAACAGAGGACTGTATTTTATGATTGTTTGCCTTATTTATTCATCATTTGATTTTTTTTTTTGTATTAATTAATCATTTATTGGTGTTCTTCCTTTTGGGATTGTGACTGCTGAGAAAACACTATATAGATACTATACATCTACAAGTTGTGACCCTTCGCTCCTGTATTTTTTCTTTCTTTATTTATTTACATCATTTTTTAGAGACCTAAATATATCAAAATATCTCAACAGCTCAGTAATCCTGATGACTCTGGTGGTACCCTGACGTTTCCCCAATCTTTACATTCGTTGTTTTGTGTGAAACTGTTTGGATGGATCCGCCATCGTTAACTAGCAAATATTAGCATGCGGAGGTTAGCATGCAGTTTGAATATATAGCCGTTAGAATGGCTGTTGTCCTGATGTCTCAGTTCATTTGAAGATGAATAAGACAAATTTATGTTTGTCAGTTTTGCTTGATGAATAAATAATCAACTTAAACGATAAAATCCTTATGAACATTATTTGCGCTCTGTTGGTTGACTAGTCGTTTCAGTACTAGATCGGTCGACCCAAATGAACACAAAAAAAAGAAAATACACTTGATATGACCTTTTCCTGTTTAATCTGTATGAAGACCAACCCACCCATTGATAGAAATTATGCCATGTTTCCAGGAACTTCCTTGTGATATCTGCTATCTTTAGAGGCTTGTAGCTTTTCAAAATAACACAAGCAAAGTAGCTGGTAGAGGCACTCCGTCTTCCTTTGGAGAGCAGCTGTTACACAACCCTTCTCCTTTGATGGTCTCTGTGGAGAGGAGCTCCGTGTGGCAGACTGATTTACACATTCTCATAGCAGCATGTGGGCTTAGCTACCGAACTTGTTCTTTTTGATTTATTATTATTCATAATTGATTCAGAACTTAATATGATGGAAAACAGTATTATGAACAATTCCATACAGCTTTAATTGGTTTTCATTGAATATCATATTTTTTTCAAACTGTCATTGTGAACAAATCAGGTTCCTCTGCCTCCTTGTTAAGCTCCTACTGACGTCTGCCAGATTCCACCGCGCCCGAAGACAAACAACCAATCAGAGCAGAGTACGCAAGCTGTCAATCACTGCACTTGAACTCTGATCAAACTGTCAAACTAGGCAGTGCTGATCAAATATGAATCGAGATTACATTACTGTATTTCTGCCGCTAAAATCTTTTCAGAAACATATTTTAGCGAACTGTCTGGCTGTAAAATGAGAGTTTGTGACTTGACCACCATGTTGGAAACAATCAAGACAAACCCAAGCCCCGCCCACCAGCGGGAGGGAACTTTCTAATTTTACAGCTAAACAGTACACACCACCTTCTATCCGTCTCATGCACTACTGTAGGCCTTTAGTGGCTACAGTGATAAACGGTTAGAATTATAAAAGGTACCAGCTGCAACTTTAACCCTTAATAATATGTTTCCCAGCAGGGAAATGCTGAACTGACAGTGACTGACAGTTTTTCATTATTACATTTTACCTTCAGCTCTTCATTGAAGCCATAAGATGTTTACAGTGAATGAAACACTCAAATTCAAGACTCCATAATTTCTGCCTATTCAGCCTGACATATCTGGCATCTTTGAAATCTTTCCACCGACACAATTTTAATTCCCCGATGCCATGGCAAATGTTTTCCTGTGTCATCTATTGAATAATGCCATCTAAGGAGCAGACCCTTGACCCCTATGAAGTCAAAAACACAAGTGAGGAGAAGTTACTCTCAGTAAAGGTTAGTTTCACTTGATCCATGTTCATGTGGGTTCTTTGTTGGTTCTGATGCTGCTGTGAGTCCAGAGCTGCTCTCAGTTTCACCAGAAAACCTCACAGTTCACGGATTAGATTTGACACCTTTTCATTTCATCTCTCCATTCTACAAAATGCAATTTGTACCTGGATTCTTCTAGGTATGCATAGTAATAGACCACGGAGGGTTCCAGACTTGAAGCTTCAAAATGGAAAGGTGTGCATCTATTTGAAGTTAGGGAGGCCTTAGCTGTTGAGAACAAAAACACAACTTTTACTGTCAGCCGTCCGGCTCGTGATTTATAATTAAATCGGAGGTAGTCGCTAATGTTTCCTGCTGGATTTTTGTGTTAACATGGCATGGCGTAACTGCTCAGATCGATTGCAGCCTTGTAATTAATGGAATTGTCAGAAAAGCTGACAGACAGCTTGTTGAGATGTGTTGACTGCAGTTAGGGTCAGGTCATGACCCTAACTGCAGTCAACACATCCAGCGATCGATACAATGGCCCTCGGTGTTCTAAGAATGCACGGCCTTTATAGGTTTCCTTTTTACAGTCCAGACACTCAGGAGTCTGGAGACTTGTAAAGCACTTACAACATGTAGTATAGGTAGATAATGTAGTCACGTTATCTCACACATGCTCAGTGTTTACGTTGTTGTCCACACTGCGGCTGCAGGAGTGCTTCTGTGGTTCGTAGTAATGTTAGATTATAACGTTATAGAAGCTGCAGTAAATACTATTAAACCAAAGATCATTGCAACAGTCAAACAAGCATAATCATTTAAAAAGGAAGCAGGAGCTTTGAAGGCAACGCATCCTTAAGGCAGGGCGATACAGAGGAAAAAAACAAATATCATATTTTTGATTAAATTCCTCTTTCAATAACGCAATGATTTTGTAAGGTTAACTTTTGGTGCTTTCGAGAAAATATTCACATAATGAGATTTTTGAGAAATAACTATAAGTAATGTGCATATAAGGACTTAAGTGCTAAATGGCAAATAATAGAACAGCCAGAATGGTCTGGTAAGTTCTGAAAAATGATACTGTTATGCAGGGAAAAAACAACACTTTTGCCATTTTACGAAATCTAAAATTGATATCCAGTCTCCTGTTACGGTATCCATATATTACCAATTCATAGTCCAGCTCTATGTTTCCTTATACTATGGTTTGTTCTGGTATCGCACGAATATCTGGCAAGAAGAGCGATAGGTGCAACAAAACTACTTGGTTAGGCTACGGAATATAATGTGGTTAGGCTTAAAGTAAGTACGTTTGAAATACTTAAGTTTAGGCAATAATTCTATTGTTGTAATTCCCACTTAATAAAAACAATTACGTACCCATAAACAGCGCTATGTCATCAGGTAATTGTGACATGGTCACGATCCCTCCTCCCACCTGCAACTACTGACAATTTGGTTTTGTATGGCCAAGCTCAAAGCACCGCCGCCTGGTTGGACGGGACTGGTTTACTACTTCACGTCTTAAGATGTACTATGCATAGATAACCAACAGCAATTTTGATAATTGGTATTTTGCACTTAAAATGATTTTAAATGTTCAAACACTCAGTTGGTCAAACCATCAAGACATTTGAAGACTTCACTTTAAGCACTGTGGAATTGCCCATTGCTGTTGATTCACTATTTTTGGACGTTATATGGACAAAACAATTAAGGATTTCATTGAGAAAAAAACAGATATAAACTTCTCATATCTCTCTATTGGATACGTAGGATCCTTGTTTCATGGGAACATACTGTACATTCTAGCTGTCTGCGTTAGGCCTGCCTGGTGCTGTACTGTAACTCAGCACTCCTGCCAGTGTTCACAATGACTTGTTAGAAATATGAAAGCAATGCTGCCTTCCAGGCACGCCCTGCGAAAACAAATATTTCTGCTAATGGTCGTCTGGAATTTGAAATCACTCAGCGGCAGCGTGTCATCACTCTGCTGTTGTACCATATCGCTCTGAATTCTTTTAGATCTTTTAGCCCTTTCCCCCACAGCTTGAGATGCTGTGAGATGCTCTTGAGTAATAATACATGAATGTTACTTCCTAACTCTGACTAGTCAGCTGTGAGGCTTTGCTCTTTATTACCTCTGTTCCACAGTAGACCGCAGTGTTTTTTTTCTTCCTTTACAGGGTGCTTGCACTCTGGTATTGTGACTGGAGCCAAACTGAGCCTACAGGGACTAAAACCTTTTTATTGAGTGAACTACTCTTTGTTGCTTCACCGAGTTGAAATATTAAACCTGCAGTACCTGCTTCTTCCTGGATATTTGGGGGCAGGGGAAAGGACAATGACGTATCACTTTTAAGTTGATGCGGCAAACTTGTTAGCACACAGTTGCTATTTCCACGTCCATCAGTTATCAAGCAGTTATCATTTGGAGTCGAGTTGAATCGAAGTCCAATATCCTCTGTCTTGTAGTTCTGTTTTTGGTCTCCACCAACTCTCTGTAGCTGCTAAATGCTCCCCTATGTGTCCAACTGCTGTTTGCTGTCTGCTTTTTAAAGCTTTTTCACTGAAATGTGCCGCCTGTTCATTGTAAACCGAAGCAGGCTGTTTTCTTCTAACCCTAACCAAGTAGTTTTGTAGCAATTTTCGTTGTGGTTTCAATTCACAATGTTAACCAGGTGTTTCAAACTGCGACTGTAATCCAGGAGAAACTGTGTTTCCTGTGAAACATAGCTGAGCGTGCAGTTCAGTTGTATTGGAACATACATGTTTAGGAGACAGGGTTGTAATGAGATGCCTTTCTGAGGAAATACTCAAAGATGGGAAAACTGTGTCTATTTGGAGAACATGAAAACAACATATTTATACTATATTAATGTTTATGGCTATATCCATAGTATTACTGATTAAATCTTTACGGGGATATTTAGGGGCGGATTTGAAAAATTAGGTTAAATCAGAGGCTCCACAATAAAGAGTTACTACTATCCACGTATGTGCCAATCAGCATATATAGTGATAGCTCCATGAAGAGTGACTGTGTGTGTGTGTGTGTGTGTGTGTGTGTGTGTGTGTGTGTGTGTGTGTGTGTGTGTGTGTGTGTGTGTGTGTGTGTGTGTGTGTGTGTGTGTGTGTGTGTGCACATATCGTATTGCTGCTGTCCACACAGATTAATTCAAAGTGTGTCTAATGTCTCTGGAATGAAGGTGACACGTGTCCCGGTTAGCATGAGGCAGAGGCATGCTATAGCTGCCAAAGCACTAGTTAGACGTCATTAAGTGCAATGGAAGACGGCGCCCACAGCTTCTGCTGGATGTGTCCATTGCACACGCCAGGGGAGTGTTTGAATGCATAAGTGATCGCCTCCCTCCTTCCCATCCTCTCACTCTGAGGCTGGAGGTGTTCCCTCCTCCCCAGCACCTCTCTGCAGCTGTGTCTCCAGGGATGCTGGGAGATAAGTGTGGGAGAGTGGCCTTCGGGGGACGCTTCCTCCTGGGGGGAGTCGCATCATCACTGAGTAGCTGCTCAGTCTGAGAGGAGAGGGAGCAGCAGTTGTTGACTTTGGCTCTTCCTGCTGTAGGTTGTGATGCTGCAGGTTCACTATGATCAAAGCCGGGTGCAGGTGATTTTAAATAGTATTTACCTTCACCTGTGCTGCTGGCTAGTAGCAGCAGTAGTTGGATGGAGAGAGAGCAAGGACCAACAGGCAAGGCTATGCGCTGCTGATTGTTGCAGCAGCTGTTGGGGATTTATGAGTTGATGTTCAGCTTTTCCAACTTCCTGTGTGCTTGTCATGTTACCATGACGACCGCAGGAAACGAGGAATCCAAGCGCAGTAAAACATAGGACTGACCGATTAATCACATTCAAACCGACAAATTGATTCATCAAAGAGCAGTCTCCATGTTGACTGTATCCAGTGTTGTGTTGGTCATAGTGTACAGGGAATAATACAGAAGGGAAGGAACATAGTTAGCCATTTTGTCTGTCACCATCTTGGTTTTTGTCCGCCACCATCTTGGTTTTTGTCTGCCACCATCTTGGTTTTTGTCCGTCACCATCTTGGTTTTGTCCGTCACCATCTTGGTTTTTGTCCGTCACCATCTTGGTTTTTGGTTGTCACCATCTTGGTTTTTGTCCGTCACCATCTTGGTTTTTGTCCGTCACCATCTTGGTTTTTGTCCGTCACCATCTTGGTTTTTGTCCGTCACCATCTTGGTTTTTGTCCGTCACCATCTTGGTTTTTGTCCGTCACCATCTTGGTTTTTGGTTGTCACCATCTTGGTTTTTGTCCGTCACCATCTTGGTTTTTGTCCGTCACCATCTTGGTTTTTGTCCGTCACCATCTTGGTTTTTTGCAACCAGAAGTAACCAAAAAGGGTTGAACGCTGAATAAAGCATTTCTTTATTATTAAAACACACTGAAAGACAAAAACACGGACAACTCCCAGACTGGACAACGCCGTGGTAGCTGCCTGTCAATCACAAGCTAGTAGATTGTCCTAGATTTTATTCATTGACCTGTGAACCGTATATTGCAGCTTTGTTAGCAAAAGAACTAACGCATTCTACACATCCTCGCTCCCAACTCGTCAAACATCGACGCTGGGTCAGAGATCCTAGACTGCAAACTGTGACGCTCTAGGTTCTAGTTCTCGTTTTGGACGTGTCAGGGACAGAGTGTCAAGATACCACTCATTTCATGTACAGTTTAGCTTGTTACATGCAAACAATGACCATCTTATAGTGACACGGATGAATTTACATTGAAGTTAGTTGATCCCATACAGACGTTTAAGGGTGCATCGGTGTTTCATTGCTATGCAGATGATACCCAGTAGTACACCCCGATTAAGCCTGGCACCAGCACTGTTTCGTGTATCATGCCGACGTGGGGTGACCGTGTCTAAGTGGTGAAAGGTTCGCCTTTCAATCAGAGGGTCGGCGGTTCAATTCCCGGCTCATGTCAATGTGTCTTTGAGCAAGACACTTAACCCCAAAATTGCTCCTGTAGCTGCGTCTAAGGTGTTAGATATATACTGAATTGTAAGTCGCTTTGGATAAAAGCCTCTGCTAAATGACTGTAATGTAATGTAATGACGTAAAAAAAACAAAAAAACTTCCTGGGATTAAATGACTCTAAATCCAATGTAGTTATAATGAGTCCTGCTGGCCCCAGCACTCGCTGCATCCATAAACTCTGCTCAAGTCCGGGCGCTTTATCTGATAATGTTCAGCACGAAGCCCACTACCCAGGAGTTTCTGACGCTCAGGCGACCAACGTTGAGCAGTCCTGCTTTGTTCAGTTGAGACAGCGCAGCAAAACCAGGTGATTCCTTTCACCTGCAGACTAAAGAGTCGTTGGTGCTTTCATCTCTTCTGGATCTGACTACTGCACGCTGACCGGGCCTTTGCTGTCCGGGCCCCTCAGCTGTGGAACTCCCTGTCTGGAGATCTAAGTCATGCAAACTCAGTATCCTCTTTTAGATCTCTTCTGAAGACTCACTTTTACCGTTTGGCTTTCACAGATTTTAAGTGTTGCACATGTACAATCTTGTTCCATCTTGTTTTACCTCTTTGATTCTGGATCTTATTTACTTCTATGTTTTTATTGGGAAGCACTTTGTAACTTTGTTTTGAAAGGTGCTATATAGATAAAGTTATTGTTGTTGTTATTATTATTCACCAAACCTCATATTTGACGCATTAGGATGGAGAACGGGTTGTCCTCATATACGCTTTAAACAGCATAACAGCAAAAACAAGTGTATTGAGGGTTTAGGACAGCTCACCAGATATGCCGAGGTGTTACAGAATGTAACCTGTTGAAAAGAGCTGAGGTGTAAAACGGATGCGCTGTGATTGAAAGTGTCACTGTAGTCGTCTCTACAGTGCTGCTGGCAGAAATACTCATGGTATGGAGGGAGTTGATCCAGGGAAGATTGTGGAACTCCGGCACTTAGTGTCTCCTTGTCACGGCTCACCTAACGACACGTCAAAGCTTTTTCTCTGAGACTCCCTGTAATTGTTCATCTCTGGTGGGTTTTCAGTCACACTGCGCGGAAACAGTCAAAGCTTCCATGGATTGCGTGTGTGTTTTCTTTTTGATATATTTTGCAGAAAAATGCATTTTTAGCTGTCAAGTAGATTGAACACACACTGAAAGGCAGACGGACTGGATGTGTCCGGTTCGAGCCGTCGTCCGTGTGCATCCGCATGGATGCTGGCGCTGATGGGATTCATGTTGTTCTGGATTTCGTTTGAGAAAAGGGAGGAAATCAGGGGGAAGTACAGCCTGACCGCTGCTCTCTCTCTGTAATTTGCTTGTGTGCTGAGGCAGGAGGGAGTGGTTCGTACCGCTCCGGTCTCCCAGGATTCACTGCGTTCGATCTCGGCACGCGTTTGGCCTCGATGTGCAATCGGTGAAGTTGTGAAGACCGGCAAGGACTTGTTCTCCAGGTGTTTGCATTTCACTAACCACACGGAATCAGTGAAGAACCACAAGGAACATGTTCCGGATAATCCTCAGCCAGCTGCTGCTTATTGTGGGGCTGCTTGTGGTGCGCATTGTTTCTGATAACCGCACGGATATTCTTCTACCTTCTCAAGTATCGTTGACAGCAGGCCGGCCGGCAAACTAGCCCCCGCAACGGTCTGCCAGACCTTCATATGACATCTCACTGCCGAAATATGATGAACAAAATATCACAGATCATTGTGTCCCGTACCAGTTTACAATGTTAATTTATTTACTGCTGCTGAATGCTAAAATACAACTAACATATATATCTTGTAGGTTACTTTATGTTACTTCAAATAGGTCTGTTACGTGCTATTGAGCCTGGTTTCTTTTGAACGTGAACGTTAACGTGTTATGTGCCAGCGAACCCGTCGGTTGTCGTGTGGTTTGTTGTATTGCATCAAAACAGAACAGATTCAACTGTCCGCTCTACAGCAGCGGCTGGCTCCAGCCTGCCCCTGTGGTTTACACTGGAACCGCCACCGAGTGATGCCGGTGTCATGTTTGGCTCCGGATGATGGAGACAAATATCAGGATCACGTGAGAGTGGAGCCAGGTGCTTTCTGTTACTACAGCATGGGCAGATAATGAAACAGTGGGCCCCTGGGCAAAGACATGCAACATGCCCCACCACCTCTACATACTGTAGATACCCCGACTCTGTAGTTGTTAAGCCTCTTTTTGTAGTTCTTTTGTGTCTATTTGTGGTTATGTTCAGTCTCTTTGTGGTTGTTTTGTGTCTCTTTTTGGTCATTTTAAGTCTCTTTCTAATTAGTACGTGTGTCTTTGAGTGACGTTTTGCAGGTGAAGGACCGGGGGCCCTTGAGCTTGTGGCCGGTAGGCCGGTTCAGTACTTCAGGTGCACTTATTTCTGAGCGTTGTGTTCTCAAAGATATAACTCAAAATGAAAATGAAAGTTATAATATGCACCATAATCTTGCAACGTTCTCGTCCCAGAAATCAGGTTCACACATACCAAGTTCAAAGTGTCAATCTCTGCTGTGGCTGCTGCTTATTTTGTCAGTTCAGGTAATGGGTTTAGTGCATTTCTCATTTTGCATGCTGTTGTGTCATTTTTTGAAGTTAAAGAAAACTTGATTTGGGATGGAGTTTCTTCCATATCTGCAGTGCGTGTAGGAATACATGTCACTGTGCAAAAACATCAACTATTTTTCTTGTGGACGTCCAGACATTAGGACTGTATGGAGTTTCAAATAGATGAGAATGTAATGTTTCTCAGCAGGAAGGTGAGCAATATTGAAGAAAGAAAATTTGTCTTAATGGTGGGTATATAAAAAACCCCCCAAAAAAAACCTCTATAGATTTGAAAAAGCATGAAACACAAGCCCATGACACATCAAAATAGCGAGGTGAACCCGTCACCCCCACCAGATGTTTGGAACAGCAAGCTTTAATGAACTACTTTGAAAAGCAGATTAACAGGCGTCACACGACCACAGGAGCTCTGTTGTAACGTGGGCTCTCTCGTCTCCTTGCAGGTGTCCCTCTATGATTGCGTGAGGTCGTAGCCGATCAGCAGCAGCGTCAGGACCAGAGGAGAGCGCACCAGCAGTCGCACCATGGACCTGAGATTCAGAGGGCTGTGGCCTCTTACCAGGGGAGCTCTTCATCTCCTGCTGCTGGCCAGACTGGTGCTGCCTTCTCACACAGAGAGTGAGTACTAACATTATCCACACAGCTCTGAGCTCTGCCCGTATGTCAACCCGTTCACAGACAGGTAGGATCCATTAGCTGCCATGGGGTCTGCAGAGAGTATGTGACTGAAATACAGGACTGCTGCTAAGATTCTCTTCAGATACATTTCGACTTATAGACATTATTATTGCACCAGTTTTAAAAAATGAGCATCACTGAGAGAATTGGCAATACGCACCTTCTGCTGCACCGATGATTCAAAGATGTGTCCAGAAGATTTATCAAATCCAAAGCTGAATTCATAGATTCCTCACTGGTTTGGTTTTCTCATTATATTGGTGTTAATGTGAGCAGCTCCAGAGGA
Source organism: Cebidichthys violaceus (assembly GCF_023349555.1). Lineage (NCBI taxonomy): Eukaryota > Metazoa > Chordata > Actinopteri > Perciformes > Stichaeidae > Cebidichthys > Cebidichthys violaceus. The sequence continues at coordinate 13,045,917 of NW_027176296.1, forward strand.
GTCCCATCCACACACACACACACACACACACACACACACACACACACACACACACACACACACACACACACACACACACACACACACACACATACAAGCTCCTCATCCCACTCTTCTCAATCGTTCGCCTTCACAGAGTAAAAGTTCTGTGCTGCCTACAAATTCCAGTGAACAGCAGTTTACGGTGCTGCTTACTGACAAAAATCACACTTTGTTGCCAGATCAAAATAAGCGTTTTCTGTGGAAAACACAATCAAATAGTGATCATCCCGCTGGGCACATACCTGATCTCCTCAGCTGGTTGTTGTACTGCTCAGTTCCCCGTTAGTGTGTGTCACACTGTGCTGGTTAAAGGGGCGGGTCCTTAGCGCGTCTCTGTGTGGTCTAACCAATGAGCCTCTTCTCCTCCTCATCGTCTTCCTCCTCCCCCGCCGCTGTGAACTTCACGGTCTGATTCCGGTTTAAGGGTGATGTTCCGGATTGCCATGCTGTCCCAAGACTCTAGATTGCCACTGCCTACTTGTCTTGTCAGCCTGCATTTAGTTGCAGCTTTTCCTCGATTTAGTTTGCAGGCTAAAGGCAGAGGTTCTGCAGAGTAAAGCTGAAGTGTCTTAAAACTTGCATTCTCTCTGCTGACCAGCAGGGGGCGACTCCTCTGGTTGTATAGAAGTGTATGAGAAAATGGCTCTACTTCTCTCTTGATTTATTACCTCAGTAATTAGAGTCAAACAGACCATAAAGCAGAGTATGCTTTAGGGCGGGCCTACTGTGATTGACAGGTCACTATCGCTACCAGAGCCGGATACAGCGTCTCAGCATCACTTCTCCGCATAAACCAACATGGCTGAAATAAACCAACAAGGCTACAGCCGTGATCCAAGTTGATCGCTCCACAACCAACGGGTGACGCCACGATGACTACGTCCACTTCTAATCTAAAGTCTATGGTTGCAGCTTTGCCTTCACATTGTTTTGCCTTTCTTTGGTTTTGGTTTTACGTGTTTTTTTCGTTGTTTATTTGCTGGTTGGCTATGGCTGCTCGAGCTAGCCGTTCTGCTCAGGGTGTCTGTTTATTGTCACAGCTCTTGCTATACTTAACTAGGTGCTCAGCTCCATTCAGATTAATAGGGTTATTTAATAGGCTTTATAGTTGTGGTAATTGCCGTTGCCTCTATTGAGTGGGAGGTGTCAGCGGGGCTTATCGTACCACAAGTGAGTACTTTCTGTTGTACTCTTATATATTCCCCTTCCTCGTGTGCTTTTGCGTGTTATTTACTACCAGTTTATTTTTAATTCTTTTGTCTCCTGTTAGATAGAATAGAGTTTAATAACCCCTCCTGTGTTCAGATGCAGCCTCTCTCCTAATTAGTGGTGCACATTTTATTGAAGATTTTTTCATCAGTGAAACATTCATATTTTTAGAACATTTAATAATAAAGAGTATTGTGTTTGTGGGCTTCCTTTTTGTAGAGAAGGGGAGGAAATAGGTGGTGAGATAGTTGAGATTCTTACTATTTATTCTTTGGGTTAAAGTCCCATGGTGGCGTTGTTGGTATTAGCTTTTAATAAAACCTGGTACAGACACATGCGCTGCTAATTAGGGTAGCTCTTTTACCAAGTTGTTTTGTAATCCTCTCAGAAAGATGCTTGAGATCCTAAAAGCATCTCCAGGTACCGTCTCCTCTGAAAAACACACACAGGAAGCAGCAACCTGGAGAATCGCTCCTTGTTAAATCTGAATATTTTTACCAGAGGTTTGGTTTATAACAATGGCCCCCATCTGATGTGCACCGATGTGTTAAATCTCAAGCTTTTCTTTTTTTTTTCAAAAGGCAGACTTTCATGTTGATGCTATAGATCAGAAGAAAATCCACATCCTTCATGGTATCTGCTGTTATTATCTTCTTTAAAATAAATGATAACTTCTGCCAACGACGAGCAACTCACAACGATAGCACTTGGCAAACCAGCCAATCAAATAGCAGCAGGGCAACAGGCAGTCAGCCCTGCATGGCATCACGTTAGTGCCATCTGCTTTCACTAGGAGAGGCTTTGGGCCTGTGTGTTGCTTATTTATTCAAACTATTGTCAGCCACTCACCTTAACCTGTAGACTAATGATTGATAACAGACAAAACTGTTTATGTCATGCAATTATCCAAAATTATATTCATTTCTAAATGACTCGGTACCACTAAAACCAAGTGACTTGTTGCATTTGATGTAATTCAAACTAATTCTCTGGTTTATAAGTGAAGTGTATTAAACTATGAATGTTATTTAAAAAAATAAGAATATTTTAATGGATTTTTTTTTCATATGACCAATCATGCAGAATTAGTTAAACAGAGTTGAAATGTATTCTTAAATAAATATATGTGGTGTTTTAAAAAGGGGTAAAAAACGGTCACATTACACAGCTAAAGCGTTAGATGACTTGGGAGGAGAGGTACCAGGGAAAATAAAGGGTGCGAGTTTTTACAGCCAGTGCTGTAGGAAATACTCATACATAATTAAATATGGTCAATAAACCCCAGGACCAGGCTTCACTCTGTTGTAAAAACCATGACAGAATCCCTGAGTTACAGAAGCGATTGGAACAGAGGCGAGCCCAGAGGTGACGCCAGGATGTCGGCTCACTTTTACACTTTACATATTTCTCAGAATGTTGGATTCAGTCGTGACCACTGTGCCTGTGTATTTACTCTCAGTTGCTCTACACAGCTATACCCTGCATCCATTAAAAGGTCAACGATATTCTGACCACTGACTCAGACATGGTGGAGGTCATGGCTGGGGTTGGAGATTAGAAAAAGATGTGCATAAATTGACTAGAGCCTGGCTGATGCAATGATGCTTCTTTGGTTCTCCCATGAGGATGCCGCTGAACCAAGTCGGCTACGTGTAATGAGCACAACAGCGTATGTGGGGACGGCAAACTGGGTAGAGGTGAAAGGTTTAGTAGGAACATTAAGAAAATGGAATCTCATATTAGTCTAGTCCGAAAGGGAAATGGGTTTAACATTATTACTCGGCTGAAGGTAAATGAATTAAGTCTGGCCTTGAGACACAAACTCAAATGTGACCAGTGATGCCTGGCAGTTAAAGAAAGGCTGGAGAGTCATTTGGGATTTTCTACAGACACTGCATGTAAAAGGTGGAAAGTGACTGCGTCATAGGTTGAAGCGTGGGGCCACTGACCAAGCTTATTAAGTTAAAGCTAAGTTAAGCTAAATAAATGATGAAATAAGTTAATAAGTTAGTAACAGTAAAAAAAAATGCATGAAAATTAGCCTATTTCAATTCTACACTATCTACTGCGTACATGTATTTGACAGTAATGCTCAGAATGTCCCATCAGCATGGTTGTTATACCACTGATACGGACCTGATCAAGCGTCAGCATGTGACGAGTTCAGAATGAGAATATACACACACACACACACACACACACACACACACACACACACACACTTTCAAGTGAGGCCGTTCACCTATAAACACATTTGTGTTTCTACCTGGTGGGACTGAACATTGCATGATTTAGCTCTGTGAAGCTCTGTGAGACCTTCACACCCTCTTTGTGTAATAAGACGTGTTTTTTTTTATCAGCGAGAAGTGCTTCCTTGAAGGCAGGCATTTGCTTTTTACGGGGCATTGCTGATTGTCCTGACAGTTGCAAAATGAACGACAACCATGTGTTTGTGTGTTGAAGTAAAAACAAACGGCAGGTCTTGCAGCGACATGATTTGAGAACGCCGTGCTGATGCATGTTGGGAGCAGTTGTCAGTATGCAGGCCATGCAGGGGCAGGATGAAGCCTCTGAGCCCCACACGTGGGGGTCCTCGGAGGGCAGTGTTTCTAATCAACAGGTTCATTATTGGGACTAGTTGCTTTATGGCTGCAATGAACACATTGTGTAATTTCCCTTTTATAATTTAGCAGAGAGGAATTCATCACAGGGGCTGTGTCAGCAATTACAATCCCGTGTGAGCACTCTACACTCAGGAGAAAATGAGAATCATTCATTTCCCCACTCAGAGATTCTCACAGAAACCTGATTTCAAAAATAAAAAAATGGCAGTGCTTTTCCTCCGAATTACAGCCCAGTCAAAATCGAGCACACAGACATCACAGTTATGGTAATGTTAGTGGACATTCATAAAGCACCTTTCTAGTCTTTGGACCACTCAAAGTAGTTAAACCCAAACCCCAATATTCCTAAATTAACAAAGTAGTTTTGCTGCTGGAACAAGCAAAAACAGTACATTTCCTCTGTGGAGACACTGCATGTAAAGAGTGAAAAGTGACTGCGTCATAGGTTCAAGTGTGGGGCCAGTCCACTGACCAAGCTTAATAAGTTAAGTTCAAATAAATAATAAAGCAAGTTAATAACAATAACCGTTACAAAATGCATGAAAATGAGCCTATTTGAATTCTACGCTATCTAATGTGTACATGTGTTTGACAGGAGTAAGGTTCAGAATGTCCCATCACTGGAACACTGACACTCTCCTTTATCAATTCATATAAAATCCATCGGACATACAGGCAAATATCTCAAACAATGTCCTAGAACATGAATATCCCCCCTGATATGCCAATTGATGTAGTAGCACAATTTGACATACCTAAAAAGCCTAGGATTCCAAAGGCTAAAGAGAATACTCTGTGATGCTCCTGTCTCTAAAGGAGCTTTTTGGTCATGACGATCAACTGTAGAACACTACACAATGTAGTTTAATGGCCACGGCACAGTTGTCATATTGTATTTAGTGGTGGAGCTTCTGTCTGTACACGCTTCATTGCATAGTGCTATGCAGACTCATTTCTTGGTTCAGTTCGAGGAGGAAGTATTAACACTTGATGTGATGCAGCGGACCTCCCTGCTGTGCAAATACAGAAAAGTTGCGATTTTGCAAACGAGACGGATAAACACATTTTTTTTTAAACACAATTAATCACACAGGATCCATCAAACACTGAACTGTTGTCTCCCTGTGTCTGTGTGAACTGGTTGCTCGTCAAATGCCAGCTCTCCATAGGGACTGTGTTCCCTGTACCGCTCTCGCTCACTCTCGCCTCATCAAGCTGTATGTAGGAGAGGTTTTACCAGACCACACACAGCTCCGTAAAATGGATTTGACTTTTCAAATCCATTTGACTTCTTCGATATTTTAGAAACACACTGCTATGTAGTAACCACTGGCGGGCTGTGTGTTTTATACCTGGGCCTTCACTGCTGTCCTGCTACAGTTGATCCACCTCCTAATAACTTAATTATGGTGCCACAGCTACGGTTATTAGGGGTGTAACAATACACATATTCATATTTCCGTTCGGTACGAGGCTCACGGTTCGGTACGCATTACAAATCAAACAATACCTTTGAATAATACTATTGCATTTGGAGAATGCAGAAGCTTAAATTGTGGGAAATATAATGTTCTCTCGGTGAAGCCACTGCGCTCAACATGGCAACCCCCCCAACGTAAGAGACAACGTGCTGTCTGACACGCCCACCACGGAAGAACAACATTGTACCCCATTTCTCCAGACCGTAATTCCTGCTTTGTAAAAGAAAACAAAAGCCCAAACAGAACCAAATGTCTGAACCCTAACCCCTACAGGTTATTATTTTGTGTAAAAATGAAGCTCAACACCTACAAATACACTAACAGATACATGACTACGTGCATGATGGGATGCGTCGTCATTATCGGACAATGCATATAGTCAAAATCAATGTAATTAACACAATGACAAGAACCATCTCACAAGCACCAGTCACATATATTTCTATGACAACAAAGCATGACAAATCAGTCCAGAAACACTGCAGCACTAAAACACGTATTCATCCACACACTAAAGAGCACGAGTCATAAAAACGACACCATAGACAAATGAACACAGTAGTAATGCTACTGCAGATGTAAAACAAAAGCACTTCACTTACCAAAGCTGCTGTTCACTTAAAGACAAAGTATATCCTCCTTTCTTTGATTACAAAGAGTTTAATACCTCGGTTGTACAGAACATCGGTGTGTTTCAGTTCCAGTCAGCGGTCCTCCTGAGAACGTGTTCGTTGAGTTGTAGATCCACTCGGGTCTCAGCAAAAGTTTTCTAAAGTACCGTAGCTTGTAAGTGTCCTGTCGTGCTATGGTGTCTTGTCGCTGCCTTGGTTAGCTCCAAACACCAAGACGCTCAGTTGCAAATGAAACGCATTCCCAGCCATGAAATGTGGAACGCTTCTCCGACGCTGATAGCCGGAAATACCGTTGGTACAAATCCTTTTCCTGGCTCGGTCAGGGCTGCTAGCTGTGGGGTTGGCCGACCCGTTCTTACGATGTCCAGCTTTTCTTGAAATGTGCTTCAACAGAAATCCGTTTCTCCTCCTCCTACAGCCATTGAGTGTTAAAAAACAAAGCTAGGTAAAAAAAACTTGTACTACTCCAAAGTTCTGCTAGCAAGCTTCACAACAGTGACGCTAGTCCACTGACCGATCACACCACACGTTAATGCTGATGTACTTGTAGGCCACCTAGAAGGCTCCGACACGTCAATGAATACGGCCAACATGTCAAATTATAAACCTGATTGGTTGAACACTATGACAATCAACAATATCGTCCGCATTTACTTAAACTGCAAAGGCTTCCGAGAGGGCCTCGGGCCTCTCTTCTTACCTAGAGACATAGGGGCGAAATCTGATTAGATAACAGCTCTACTTAAAACAAGCTGCACTGGAAGCACTGAGGAAGACAGGAGCTGTGCAATGAGAAAATAAGCTAATGGGGAAAATAATTAGAATACATGTAGTGTATTTGTGAAAAAATATTAAATTATAAAATAGCTATAATTTTGTGATTGTGTTTAGACCGCCAGCAGAGAAGGCTGTGCCGGCCCTGACGGCCCACCACTGATAACTGATTGCATGTGAACCGACCGGCTGAGTACGGTTGATGTAAATGAGCTGAACCTGTGGACCTATATAGAATTATATCAAGGGTTTCAACAAAGTACTTTTCAAAAGGTATTTAATGACTGATTGGAAATAAATGGGAACACACTGTCCAAAATGACATGTTCTCACTTAAAGTGCTTACCAAACTAAATACTGTACAAATTACAAGGGATTGAAAAAATCCTGCAATTAAATTATACAATGGTTGTTGTTCAGCCTGAAGCACTGCGGTTGCACCCTTCTTCAGCTCGTCAGCTTAGGCAACATCTTGGTACTGGTTGCACTCCAAAAACACACACCAACCTCATTCCAGAACACTTGAGGCAGATTTGAGATTTTGGGCTATATATATAGAATTGACTTGACTTAACCCTGTAATATGAATGAATCCAACAGCAGCCAAGAAGCTGCTTCCAGCGGTCATGTATACCAGCAGAAAACGTCCAAAAGGAGCCGTTTAGCTCTAAGCCAGTCAGCAGCCTCAGCACATAAATCCACAGCCACATTCTAATTAAAAAGTGATTCACAACTGAACCCAAGGCAACCATGAAACTTGGCAAGATCAATATTACGTACCAAACTAGAAAGGTACACTCAGTAGTGCAGGAATTCCTGGAAAGCAGAAGCTCAGGCTGGGCCAGTTGATGAAGTCTAAACTACTGCTCCAACATTTAGTCTGTTCTGTTATTTCACTGCTATTGAAGTTCCGAAAACGTTCAAAGAAATCACTGGAAGCGGTCAGAGTTCATTGCAATAGAGCTTTTTTATTCGAGCAAAGAATATTACCAGAGAAAGCTCCGGAAACCAACTGAATATTCGGGTAGTTTTGCTCACATTATTTCCAGGGGCTTTCAGAGTGCATTTTTTAAAAAGTTATACATTGAATCAAACAGGTTATATGTTAAATCACTTAAATCGTACTCCATTAACACCAGTTCTGATTTCATAAATGTGTGCTGAAACATTGAATACATTTGATAGTGATGACTTACTGTGACAAATCAAACCAACAATATCCGCCAGGTGTGTCTGCAGCAACTACGACCACTAACTACTGTAATGTCCATTGAATGAATACAATTACCCCCAGTCCAAGCATACACACTTTTGTTTTAATCTATGCAGCTGTCCGCACCGGTTCTGTGCAGTTTAACTGCACTTCACTGTGTCACGCTCACATTGACCGTTTTCACACTTCCTCTGAACAGAACTGTCAGTCCTGCTGTGTGTTGAGTTTCGTAAACCGCAAACTCACCGCAGGCTGCTATGCACTAACTGATTGCATATGAACAGACCCGCTGAGTAAGGTTGATGTAAATGTTAATTCCGGCTGAGCTGAACCTGTAGACTTATATAGAATTATAGCAAGCGTTTCAACAAAGCACTTTTCAAAAGGTATTTAATGACGCTCCATTCCAAGGCACTTGAGGCACATTTAGGCTGCTCACAGCGACGTGAGAAGACGTCGGTTCAGTCATTTGCTGTGCGATAGTTACACACACATACATACACACAGTGCATCCACGCATGGTTGCATATACACACACTGAGGAGTCGGCAGTCGATAACGGTATAAAACGCTCAATAAATTGTTGGGTCTGATGGGTCCAGAAGAATGTGAGATTAGCCGTAGACAGACAGCTGCGCACACAAGCATTCACGAATGATATACAATCTACCGGCCCATGGACGTTTTGTCCGACGGATCTGTACATGTCCCTAAATTTGTTGTTTTTCAGACGTCTGCCCTCAACTCTTGATGCCTTTTTTGGGGCCATTCTGGGGTCCCTTTGGCACTCGGTGTCCTACTCGCAGCGGCGCTTACGGGCTGAATCAGACATGACCGACATTGACCTCCCTCAATAAACTAGTGTTTATAAACCACGTGTTGACTGTCAACCGTAGTGGAGCATCATAGTTTGACGCGCTGGGCCACCCAGTGTGTTAGAAAGTGACCATGACTCAGCATGTGACGCGTTGGGACGAGAACATGTTGTCCTGCCTGCTGAATACAGAGTGTACTATGACTGTGGCTTCTCCATGAAGGTTCTAAAAAGAAACCCTAATCAAACGGCTATTGCATGAGTCGCATTTACTTAACATGATCGACTGATGCACTCGCTGTCTTGATCGCTATCTATCATGTATCATGTTGAAGGATCAACAGTAACTTGTGGTGAACAAGTTAAGAGTTTTACCAATCACCATAACTAACATGAAGATGCCATAAGATCATCAGTACAGTTAAATGATGTACTTTAGAGCTGCTGAGAGTCCGTAGAATAGCGATAGTTTGTCAGGGCGCAAACATTTGTATTCAAACACTCACAATGTTTTCATCCAGCCCGAGCTCACTTTATGGCTAGTATGCCGTAACCTTCCTTTTCCCCGACACTGCTTGCCTTTTTGGATTTGCAACTCCCCAGGGTCGCATACACATGATGATTTGCAAAATAGAATCCGTTTATTCCCTGTTTCTTCGCCTCCCTCCTTCCGGCTTTTCACGCAGCGTTCGGGTACTGCTACCACACTCATGTGGGAGGCAATTTTGTGGATCATGAACAAGGAGCAGGAGACAACAATGTATTATTTATAAGAACAAACACAAGTGGCAGCAGGAACCCTGCATCCCGCTCTCCATTTGGAAGTTCGGATCACTCAGCCTCTGCCGGACTGGCCGACTATTTGTGGGTATTCGTTTATGGAGGGGAAAGGGGAAGGTAATGAAATATTCCACCTGGCTGTGTGGTTTTAAATGCATATCTTAGTGATGCTAAACTCTGCCACTGTGTCTTCTCCTTCCTAGCATACTGAAGATCACACAAACAAAAGTCTGCAGACTGAAAGAAAAAAAAAACCCACCTCAAAGGGAAAACTTCACCCACACATACTCTCACATCGTTATGTATCATCAATCACTCAGTTTGAGTTAATTGCAGAAAATTATTTTGTGATGACTTATTGAACTGTTGTCATTTACTATTCTGCTGCTCAAAGCTCCATTGGGCCCGGCACTTGGGCTCAGTTGCATGTATTGGATTTGCAGCGCACGTGCCGGCAGACTGCTATTGACAGTAAATTGATCGGTCCACGAGAATGTAAAGCTCCGTCGCGATTGAGATGCGCTGTTCTTGGCAGAGGGTTTGACGTATGGATTCTCATGTCTTGAGGGGGAGTTGGGGAACGGTTTGTTTTTCTCTTTTGGGAAAATGTGTTTTTGACTATAAACATACAGTCACTTTAACAGTCAAGCAAGCTCTTCAGCTGTTCGATGAACTACTGCTATTATCATTTTTTTATGTTTTTTACGTCTCAACAAATGCTTGAACTTATTGTTTTTTGGGTGAGGTTCAGCACAGCAAGGTGATTGAAGTGCGAGTCAGCAGCACTATAGCGAGCACAAATGAAACGCTGGAGACGGTAGACCTGCTTGCGGATTCCTGGTCAGCGACAACAGCAACATTGAGTTGAAGCTGTGTGCGGAGAGGGTTAGCATGGCTAGCAATAAAGCCGGTTATTAAAAAAAAAAAGAAATATGCGTTCGAACCCTGGAGCCAGCTCATACAGCTACCGGGACTCTTAGGAGGAATGCTAGTGTAGCCACTGCACCTATTTGGCTAATGGGATTTTTTAGCTGGGGTGAAGGAATACTTCACTCTCAAAATGACCGTTCATCCATTTATAATGGATTATTATTATTCTGGGATCCAGTCACTTGGGTCTAGGCAAGAGTTAACAAGACGGTCAGTCTGTTGGTATTGATTGAATGATAAAAAAATAGGCTGGAATTAAAACAGCCTATTAAAACATCAACTCCCTCACAGCAGGCTCCGTAATGGCCAAACCATTTATCCTGTTGACGAGTGGATTCCTGGCTTAACTGAATGGCTGTTGGTTTAAATGAAGAACCGCTGACTGTTTGAGCGACAACCAACTTCTGAGTTTACAGACTACACTTTTCAAAAAGTATTCCCACAAAGAAATTGCCAGGTGACGAGCACTAAAAGTCTGAAATGTGAGCTGCTTTGGCACATCTTCTCGTTGTCCCGCCGTATGTCTGACCTGTGAAAGCAGCGAGCTGGCTCTTCAGAGACGCTTCCTGCCTCCGTGCAGCCATGTATCAGACTTCTGCCGGCTCTCTCTGTTGCACCGCGGGAAGCGGGAATTTACCGGCGGTACACGGCTGACAGGTTCTGCTGACAGGCCTCGTCAGAGAGCAGCACTGGGGAACTGGCAGCGTTTTCTGTATGATAGGGCAGGAGAGCTGCTCAATGAGCAAACATTTGCTCTTCCCCGCATCGTCTGTATAGTGTTTACTCGATAGGCCATGTAAATATGCTATTTCTGTTTACATAGGAGAGTTTTAATAGCTTGTGTGATAACGCTTTAAGAAGACCGTTTTTTATAATATGATAATAATCAGGGAACCTGGCACATAGGTCTATGCTCCTCTATGGTTTCACAGGGTCTTTCTTTTTTCTGTCAATGGCTTCCCTTAATCTAAAAGCCCCTTTGCAGATCAACAACCTCAGTCTAGTCGATGATGCACCTTAACACTGGTTGCCACCTGCCATAAAATGGAAAGAAGAAGAGCGACCTCAGTGCACCTGTCACTCCGTCACTCACGCCACCGGGTATAACCTGTGCAACGGCAGCAACGCAGAGTTTGCCAATCCGGCGGGGAGTCTTGCTTGGTGGAATTAAAGTGTAGCCTCTATTAATGTCATGATATTTGGTCATTTGCAATTCTTACCCAACAACCCATTTCAGTTCAAGACTGGATCTCGAAGAAGATTTGAACCAAAATGCTCCTTTTCGAATGAAGTGCAAGGCAGTATTGGGCGCTTTTTTATTCTGCCTGTATTAGTAATAATGACTACTGTTTTATTTCTGCTGGAGGCAAACTTTATCTTGCTCTGCACAACTAAGTAGATTCCCTTTTCCCCCATGTAAGCCTGTCTTGTTATTGAAGAACTTTGCATGAGGAGCGGCCCACTCCTCAGGGGAAGGCTCGTAAGAGAACTGTGAAAGGCATTGCAGTGTTTCTACCTTGGGTGTCCAGAAGTACGGAGCCAGATTGTTTGCGTGTCACTTTGACTGATGCGAGGTTGATTTGCATGGCTGCTCCCTCTCAACTCCACAGCCTAATGAGTCTCTGTGCGGAGAAGACACTTTGTGTGAAACTGTTGTCACTTGTCATTGTGAATTGCCTCCGAAACACAGCTTTATTCCGCCTCACACAACATTTGACTGCCTGGCCGCATGCCTAGACACCATTAAATTATTGAGCCCAAATGAGAAACAGGCCCGCAAGACAAGTGTGCTGCCGTGGGTGACAATGAGACGTGAAACAATAGGCTGTAAATTCATGAGTTGAGGAATAGTTTTGTTGAAGAAAAGTTGTGACTTTGGAATAGCATTAAGGCCCGGACATTTTTGGGACGTCCTTTTCCCCTCGGTCATTTTCCATCTGCTTACCCTTCATCTGAGGTAGACTATAACCACTGACCTGTCACGTTAAACTGTATTGTGGCAACACTAAAACACCAGTTGGTGCCATGGATAATACAAGTTCAGAAATCAAAATGTGCAATAAGTGAGATCCCATTCAATCTTTGCACAGAATAAATAAAAACAAATAAAAGGCATCAACCAATCACGTTTGTCGGAACCAACATTTTCAAATGTGCACTATAGTGGAGAACAACAGGGAGGCTTCGTAGTCTGAACCAAGATGGCGGTACTCCGTTCAACCTTGACAAAGGCATCGCAGACCAGATCAACGCGTTCTCTTCCTACCTTTCACAATAAAAGCCCTAAACATTTACACTGTGTAACTGTTTACCAGAGGCAAATTCTCTTCGATCATTTCACTCAAAGGAAACTCAATAAAATGTCTTACAGTAGTTTATCTCAGCCGTCGGTCAGTAGGATGGTAGCTGGTCCTCTGCCTGCACAAATCTAATCCAACCTTTCATTGAAAAAGTCTTTTAACTGTTGCAAATTCACATCGATGCCAGTATGAATAGGTTTGATCCAGATATTTGCGAATATTTAGTATTTTCGTTTTGTTAATTCGTCCCACGCCTGCTTTGTAAATGCCTTAAATGCTGTTTCCCTGGCTTTTTAAACCTGGCAGCTCTTCAGTTCTCGGAAAAACCACGAGATCCTATTATCAACAAGCTGGTGAATGTCAAAATTTAGATATGGATGAAAACCAGATTTTGTCTTTTTAGCAGCTTCAGTCCAAAAATCACAACGGCAGACTTCATATTCACACAGGATGCGAGAAAGCCACCGTGAAGTGACGAGGCTTCTCTGCGACTGGCACGCCGAGTGACAAGCAGCAGGACCAGGCCGTTAGCGTAGCGTGTTAGCAGCAGACAGCGCCGGATTCCCTGGCTCGGTGTCGGAGCGGAGCGGGCTGTGCCGCCACGGGCCTCTGCAGCGCCTGTTGAAAAGCAGCATCTCCTGTTTACTGTGGCATCATTTTATCGGAGTAATTGAATGAAAAATACACTCTGAGCTAAACCACCCGTGAACGGATGAGCTCATAACCGATACACTTTATTCCACCAATTATTCAGTAGCCTGGAGGATGTTGGATAGTCACGGCTGGTCTGAGAGACGGATTCTATAGCGCACATACATGTAACCTGGTTACCATGCTTAGGGAAGCACAGTCTGCTCCTTCCACACATACACTAGATGAGATTCATGAGTTGGATTTTTTTTTGGAGAAAGGTAGAGGAAAGTCAAAATTGTCAAATTGTAACTGAATAGGTCTTAATTATGGGATTCAGCTTCTGCAGTTAATTCTTCTAATGATGTTTTATTACTTTAATTTGGTCTACTGTACTTCCTGGCTTGGATGTTGGGTTTTTAAACAGTTTGGGAATGTTAGGCAACAAAACTAAAGATCTTTGTTTGGGTTGAAATAACTGTGGATCTGCCATTACTGCCGTTATTGTGCCGTTAAGTACACAGGTTACGGGGTTGACTTCTCGCTTCACATGGGGAACGAACAGCGCTCTCCTGGCTGAAAGATGGCCGCTTGTTGGAACACTCCACCCTGTGTGTGCTTTTGCAGGACTCATACTTGTATGTGGGTTACATATGAAATATTTCTGCAGGATATCTACCAACTACGGCGCATTACTTTTTTTGTAGGCAGAGCTACAGATGCTGGATGAGACCAGCCGGCACACTGGCGCTCGGTCAGGAGCCTCGGCGTCTCTTTCTAACACGCTGGGTAGCCCAGCACGTCAAGAAACATTAATGTGAACATTAATGTTGTGAATTTAAACAAAAACACTGGCTGAGGTTTAGACAACAAAACCACTTAGTTTGGTTTAGGACAACATCAAGTGTTGGGCTTAAAATAAGTACGATAAACACTTTAAATAACTCTCGTCTCCGGGCTGAAAGTCCTGTGTTTGTTTGACCCTCCTGGCCTGTGTGGGTCTCTTCGGTCTATGTCATCACACTCCCAGAGCATTTTATCTTGACGTCCTTCTAAGTATCAAAGACATTATTTGGGTGCATCAATTACGGCCCGAACTGGTAAGGGTGATTTAGTGCAAAGGCTGCCTGGTGGCGTCAACATGTTATATTAGACTATTGTGTGTATTAAGAGCTGCCAGCCTCCACTGTGACCGCTCTATCTTGTAACCCTAAACTATGGTGGCCCTGAAAGCTCAATGCAAGTGCAGCTACCTAGGCAATGATGAAAACAACTTCATCAATTTGACTGTGCATGGACAGAGTGTAGAAAACATGCTGCGAAGAGAGAAACAACAATCAAACACAGAGATGCTGCAAGTCACACAGGATGAGTGATGATGAGTGATGATGAGTGATGGGCACACACAGCTCAGACCTGGGACACACTCTTTGTTACCATGGTGACTCCTTACTGAAGTTGATCCGTCAGTGGCGTTGGAAGATGGTTTTTTTTATTTTTTCATTATAACATTCTGATTGTGTGGTTCGGTTGTTATTGCAGATATTTGCTGATAAACCAGCATTGATTATAGTTCACCAATTCAAGTAATAATGCATAACATCTGAAGCATGCAACCAAAATATTTCAATAAAACAGACTACGTTGTTAGATTATTTTCATGAAGTGAAGTGAAACTAATTTTCCCTGTGTTCTGAGTGACTATTTGGTTGTGTTTTCTGACTTTGCGGTGCTGTAATGGCGTTATGAATACTGGAAGCATTGTAAATACATGATGTAGAATGAGTTTAAAGGAATTTAAGAGCCCAGCTTGTCCTCATTAATAATGGAAATGCCAGACTACAGTCCATGTATTGATTTCCTGCTCCAAATTGCCTTTTAATTGTGTTTCTGAATGTGGAATATGAGTTTTCAGCTGAAGCTTCGCTGCTGCCTGGCCTTCAGCATATGACTGAAGTCGTTTTAAAGGCTCTGTAATGGGCAGAGAGTAATGTCTTGGAGATGGTGCTGTTAGATTTGGCAGTGGCAAATTTGACAGCCAAGACAGATAGGCCTTCTGAAAAAAAGAAAAAGGCAGAACATGTGACAGGCAAAATGAACCATTATAGCCCAGAGAAGGCGGCTTTAGTAATACTAATACCTTTTACGTTGGTACCGATCTGCTGCTGACATCACAGACACTCTGGCAGTAGCATGCAAAATGTCAGAATAATATCCACTCTAAGTCTTATCAACTTAAACAATTATCAGTCAGCTTCAAATAACTCCATCACTGCCTCCAACTATCCTCCCTAATGTGCTCTGAAGAGAAGCGTTATTATTTAAATGGTCAGAACTCCCCCTCACGACCGCCAGGCTTAAGTTGGGTCTTTCATCAAGACTTGAGACTTGAGACTTGCTATGAACTTGCCTCCATTGAGATGAGACGTGATTCAGATAACAGTGCTAACTGCGCCAACAGTGCTGACAGAGCTAACAGTGCTAACTGCGCTGACAGAGCCAACAGTGCTGACAGAGCTAACAGTGCTAACTGCGCTGACAGAGCCAACAGTGCTGACAGAGCTAACAGTGCTAACTGCGCTGACAGAGCCAACAGTGCTGACAGAGCTAACAGTGCTAACTGCGCTGACAGAGCCAACAGTGCTGACAGAGCTAACAGTACTAACTGCGCTGACAGAGCCAACAGTGCTGACAGAGCTAACAGTGCTGACTGCGCTGACAGAGCCAACAGTGCTGACAGAGCTAACAGTGTTTACCTGAGGGGGAACCGGAGGGTGGGGTGGGCGCTACGCTTATCAGCTGTAGCCGCCGTATGAGAGCGGTGCAGAACGGCGGCCGTTAGCTAGCCAGTGGAGCTCATCACATGCACCAACATGCATGCACGGCCGGCCCGGCTATGTCAACAAAGCACAGAGAAGCTCAGATTACAACACACACAGAGGGAGAGTGACTTCATTCTCTGCTCAGGTAGACATTACTCCACTATATCTTTACATTGGTAATCATTAATTGCTACTACTGTATATGATTGCCCAAAATATCATACAGAAAACCTCACTTGGCAGTGTAATGCCCTTTATAAATAGTCATAGAACCATATTTCCAATTCATATGTATTATAATAATCTAATATGTGTCCTTAATGAATCCAGGCATTTCCCTTTTTTTCTATGAAAAGAATCTCTTCCACCTGGAACATTTGGTCACATCATAATTCCCATAAGAGCCAGACTGCGTCTCCTGTGGGCTGCTGCTTCTCTCTGCCTCCCTCCTGACGAAACAACCAGCCATGCATGTCCTCTGTGAGAATGGCTTAATGCAAAGATCAGGCCCTAAACGAGCAGGGAGGAGTGGTTGGCATTTAGCACACACACACTAAGCCTATTATAGTCATACTGTATCTGTGGCTCTCTGCCAACTGCAGGGCTACTGGATCATCTTGGTTGTGTGCCACTCTCATCTCCTCCAGATGACGTGACACACTGGCTGTCCAAGCATTAAGAGTTCCATGGTGGATGAGTTTTTCAGCAGACGCCCTTACCTTTGTTTCTGACCAATTGGATTTTCCACTCAGAAGGAACATTGCAACCCTTCGGTAGACTTTTACTTATCCACTACATAAAGTACCAAATGTATCCTGGTAGATCATTGGCTCCACAAGCCTATGCTAACACTTAAGTGTGGGCTACACTATGGTGAACTATGTAAGAAGGTACATAGTTTGGTCTGATTAGAGGGCGTTAACATTCTTTTATTTCATGACGTAAATTCGTTAAATTCTGTCCACTCTATGTCAGAATTGTCCTTGAGGATTAGTGCTGATATCTCTGTTAACCTGAGAAATATCGGATGTCTCGGTAATAAACTGTTGAAACGTCTGAAGAAGCCATTGTGAGGTTGTGATGATTGTGAGGGACTGTCCAGCCTGTTCTCATTCCCAAGGCGTCAAATACTGACGCTTTGCCACGCCCCTCGCTGTCTGATACCGATGTCCAAGGCACCGTTTAGTGTTCGTATGACACGATCTGTCAAGTAACTTAATGTAAACCCATCTGTGTTACTGTTAGACGCCCGGAGAAGATGACGTAGTATATAAAGACTGAAAAACCCACACAGGCCGGGATGTAGTGTGGATATGGATAACAGTGTCTCCATAATAGTGTGTCTCTACACTTGTTTGAAAGATTCTTTAAGTTCTACTTTTTTCCTAATTTTTTCTCATCGTATACGTCCATCCTCGGATTGTATGTGAGAGGTCCAACAGATTCATTTCTAAGGAAACAAGCATCACAGGGTCAGAGGAGGACGCCAGTGAGAGACAACTCACAGCTGCCGGTGAAGTGAGGCGAGGGACCCGGCGTGTTCTACATTTAGAGTGTCAGGCCTCAGGGTCAGCCAACAGCATCCATGGGAAATAAATAGCTTAATAATGGTACGATCCACTCGCCTCTCCTCCGCCCACATCCTCTGCCTTCTTGAAACCTCTGATAAAATCCTCAGCGCCGGCCCGACTCCGACGAGCACAGCGCTGTAAAGGGCGGTATTTCCCCGCCGTACGTTGACCGTCCTCGGGACCCCGGCAGTAACCTGTTGTGCAACTTGCAGGACTGGATTTCCATGGAAATGTGCCTGGGGAGCAGTTCTTGGCTCCGACTGAACAAATGGGTTTTTAAATCGCATTGAACTTTAAAGATCACATTTATCAGTTGCCAAAAGTTTGCTGTGAAAAACGTCTGACCGCGTCTTGCAGAATGCTCTTCATCGTGACTCCCTACTGAGGGACAATGGAGCCGAACCCTCGCCTGGAACATTCATTTTGTAAAACGTTCACTGATATCGACTGATACAAGAAGAGCAGCGCAGTGCACAGGTTACCTTATTGTTATAAGTGTGTTATACACGTGAATGGCTCTTCAGTCAGTATTCAGATGCAGAGGGCTGTATGAGTAGAATATATAAGTTTCATAACAACAATCTGTTCTGTCCTTCCAGATCAAACATTTTTTTCTTTGCCCAGAAGTCTGGATTTCTAATAAAAACTAAACCATAACCTAGAGCTTTAAGTGGCATAAAAGTGGTTAACGTTAAACTGTATAATTAACCCACGTTTCACACGCATGCTGAACCGTGAGGGGGGGTCCGTACGGATCATGGATTGACAGTGGTCCGTTACGCCACTACTAGGAAGCCTTTTCTAACAGCCTCACCAGGAACTACAGATGAAACATAGCCTTCTGGCTAATTCTCTCATGTTCCTACCGTGTGCGTTAATTCATTTGCACCGTCCCTTCTCAAATATACTAAACCACAGTTGGCAGGAACCACTTTCGATAATGTTTTGGAGTCCGTTGATTGTGATCGTTCTGCTGATGCATTTTGTTGCTGGTTGTGATCAGTTTGCAGTTGCATTTAATAGGAATGCCTCCTCTTTGTGTTGATGAAAGCTTAATCGTGTGTTGCTTGTGGTTGCAAGTGCCTGGCTCAAAGCCACTTAAGCGGCGTTCAAGAGGGAGGGGCACATTTTTGGAGGCCACCTTTCAGCCCAAAGCTTCTCTGAGTGGAAAGGAGCCGTGCGCCACAAACCACATGAGTAGAAGGCATGCTTTTCAAAGTCACAGCAGAGAAACAAGCTCCTATTGGAGAAGAAGTGTTGACAGAAGACAGAGGACAAACATAGGACAGCATCGAGGCAGGGGGGAACAGCTGGATGACGATACTTGATGCCTTTGACCACCACACTTCAAGTATCATCCACCAGTCTGACTCCTTCTCTGTATACAGTGTTTCATTAATAGTCCTACCAGCCCACGTTTACTGCTGACTGGGATTTGTGAGTGTTACAGGACCGGATGTCCCTCCCAGACTTCAACACAGAGACTCAAAGAGA
Organism: Cebidichthys violaceus; assembly: GCF_023349555.1. Taxonomy (NCBI): domain Eukaryota; kingdom Metazoa; phylum Chordata; class Actinopteri; order Perciformes; family Stichaeidae; genus Cebidichthys; species Cebidichthys violaceus. Next base: position 13,065,233 of record NW_027176296.1, read on the forward strand.
ACAACACTAGCAGTATAAATAACACCACAGATGACTGGCTTGTTCCATCAGGACAATGATGCAGCTGATGAGCAGTAATAAGCGTCAGGAATGAATTTGAGGATCTATCATTAGTGTTATCAACGTTTCCACAAATCAATGGCCTAAAAGGACGTATTTACTCAAAGTGGAAGAGGAGTTAAGTTTTTCATATTTGTTACAAGGTTTGCGAATTGTGTCGTATTGTTGTACTTTTCTCCATCATTCCTCTTACTAGTACTGAAAGTGTACTCACCAGGCAACATTGATGAGAGCACATCTGTTGAGGAAAAACAGGTTTTAATTAAACAAACCCCGTTATTTGGAAGAGAAAACTATAGATAAATCATAACACGAGCTCTCTGGTGCATTTACAGACTGATGTAAATTTGACCTGCTGCACTTGTACAACTTGGGCACATTATTATTATTTTTTTCCTTTAAGGTACGCCTATACTGAAGATGACGTTTGACTGATTATGACATTTCTTTACACCTCTAGTACCAACATGGTGACTGATTTCTGACCTTTTTTTGTTCTATGCATCTCTCGTAAATCATTGGAGTACTCCTTTAAACGTATTACTCAATCATGTTTACATTGGCAAGCAGCCTCCTCCTCTGATTGGACTAGCATGTTGCCTGTTACCCCCCCCCCCCCCCCCCCCCCCCCCCACCAGCTATTGATCAGTGACGCTTCCAGGCTCTACACATTTGCATCACCATCTTCTGCAGTCGGCAGGAATGTGCATTGCATCAAATGTTGACCTGCTTATCGAAACAATAGCAACCTTTAATATACTGTATGCAAGACCACGACATGAAGCCCATATATGATTAACATGTTGAAGTGGCTTAAGCCTGCATCCTCTCCAAAGGCCAGCAGGGGAAAGTCTATGAGAAGTCTAAGTCTGAGAAAATGACTCTACTTCTCTCTTGATTTATTCCCTCAGTAAACATTGTAAACATGAGTTCATGGTCTCAATCTCTAGTTTCAAGTCTGCTTCAATACAGCATGATGTTCATTTAGTAAATGACGGTCCATTTAGAGTCAAACAGACCATAAAGCAGAGTATGTTTTAGGGCGGGGCTACTGTGATTGACACGTGGCTACTGTTACCAGAGCCGTGCACTGCGTCTCTAGGTCATTCCTCTGCAGTCCAAATATGGTCACTTCCGTTCACTGGCTTCAAAACGCCAAGATTGCTCCGGCCAAAATCCAAGATGGCGACGGCCAAAATGTCGATCTCGAAGCTTCAAAACATCAGTTAAAAAAACAACTGGTGACGTCACTATGACTACGTTCACTTCTTATACAACGTGTTGTCGATGCACAACACTTCATTTTCCACATTAATCTTGGTGATGTACAGTATGGTTTCAGTTGACACCTTCAGTCAATGTATGTTGATTTATGTGCAGCTTATTATCAGAGGAACGGATGATGCTCGGCTGCTCTTTTTTTTTTTCACAGACGTGAGGCTTCTTTTGAAGGAGCATATTGTTATTGCAAGACCCACAGCAGATGTGAAAAAAGCAACCTGTAACTTGCCTGGAGCTGCTTGTCTGTCAGGCCTCTCCATCTGACCAGATCTCTTCCTCTTCCCTGCTCTCCCTCTCTTTCTTCCTCTCGCTGTCTCTCTCCCTCAGGCATGCCCGGCTTCATCAAGTCCCCCGATGATCAGACGGGGATTTCGGGAGGAGTGGCGTCGTTCGTGTGCCAGGCGGTGGGCGAGCCCAAACCTCGCATCACCTGGATGAAGAAGGGGAAGAAAGTCAGCTCTCAGCGCTTCGAGGTACGACCTCGGGAGCAGGCCTTCAAAGCTCCCTGTCGGATGTGTGCAAAACCACCCTGTCTCACACCATCGCGGCTCATTAGCGCTCTGCTGTATGTGCGTCTAAGACAAAGACAGACAGAGCAGAATAGGTTGTGTGCTCACAGTGTGTCAACATATCTATATGGATGTGTGTTTAGCAGCAGCGAGGATGAGCTGTAGGCTGGCGCTGTATTTACTAATTGCCATTATGCACTGAATCCTATGCATTTAGTGCCTGTTTGAAGACCACTGAATGCAAATCAAGTCTAGTCGCAACATTCAAATTAGAATAGAATACCTGAGGCTCAGCATCACAGTGAGCACATAGTTCAGTGTCTGCAGGTTAAACAGTGGCACTGACAGGTTGGAGGGCAGAAGTGTAATCAGCCACTGTGGAGGCCAGCAGCTGATAGGCTGTCAGGTTTATTCAGTGTGTGTGTGTGTGTGTGTGTGTGTGTGTGTGTGTGTGTGTGTGTGTGTGTGTGTGTGTGTGTGTGTGTGTGTGTGTGTGTGTGTGTGTGTGTGTGTGTGTGTGTGTGATATCAAGTTTATTTAAGGAGGACCATGACACCTCTTACCTCAGACCAAAGTTCCAACGGTAATCATAGATTTTTTTACGATCTGTAAATTATTAAATTACAAATTTGCTAAATTAGCCACAGAGCAGCTAATTGAAGCTTAAAGCAGTTTCGGGGCATTTTTTTGCTCTCTATGGCCTTGATTTTCACTGCAATATAAAAGTAGAGAGAACTCAAAAATGTCTGTTGTGCAGAATAACAAAGTTACAATTCCATATATCATAAAACAGAAAAGAATTCTTACACTGGAATCAATCAATCAATGCTGGAATCCAACATGTTTTCAAGTTGCCACAAGTGTTCCCAGTGTTGTAAAAAGAAACGGAGACTCCACGTGTTCTATTCATTGAACTATTTACATGTTTACATCCTCTACTTACAGCCTCGTGTCCTCTCCTCAATGCACTGTAGCAGCCTGGAGTTCAGTCAAAGTGTCACAGATTTGTTGTCATGTGATTGGTTGTCTCAGATGAGTCAATCGTGGCTTCATAGTTGCGTTGAGGAGCTCAGAATTTTATGTTTTTTTTTACAGAATGTGGTTAAACATTTTTTTTGTGGCAAGATTTTAAATGAGACACATAGAATAAAATGTTATTGGTGAAATATCACAATTGTAAGCATAGTTTTGGTTGCTTTTTCTGATAGTGCTGTCCGTCACATATGATGTGTTCAAGGACCGTCGGAAAGATGAAAATGTGACGATAATGACAGTTTTTACAGCTTCTGGCTGTGATAAACGGTGTAGTTTTGGCGATTGTTAAATAGTAAACATGCTTCTCCATCATGCCGGCGGGATTTGGTGTTCAGAGGATTAAGCAACTTTTATTTTTCAGAATAGGGACGATGGGGTCTGCAGGTACCAACACACATGCGTCGGCATTGTATTTCTCCACCAAAAGCTTTGTCATTAATTTACATTTTTAAGTTTTTAATGCAGTTTTTAAGCCACAATTCTACGCTACATGTTGCGATCCTGATTGTTTTACCTATATTCTTTAACAAGGTAAAATATTTTAGTTATCAGATGTCTGGATTCTAAAGTGTCAAGTTTAAAGTTGGCTGTTAGCTTGATGTGGACTGTCCTGACTGCTGCTAGCCTGAGTTACATTACATTGTTTTTAGCCCGGTGGCTAGGCTAGCCGTTTGCTAGCTTTTAGCACTTCTTCTACAGTTACTTATTCTACTTATTTTAAGCCCAACCATGATGTTTGTCCTAAACCTTACTGATTGGTTTTGTGGCCTAAACCTCAGCAAGTGTTTCTGTCTGAATTCACATCTTTAACCACGTGTTTACTGCGACCACAGAGGAGCGTCATAGTTTGACCCGCTGGGCTATCCAGTGTGCTAAAAACCATCGCCAAGGGTCCTGACAATAACAAATGTCAAAATGGATTCATCTTCCCATTGTCCATTCTCTGACCATAGAGAGTCTGGTCCTGGAAAGCTTTGCTTTCAGGAATTGTTTTGTGTAAAAGATCAACCTTTAAGTACGGTGTGAACGTAATGTTTCAAGTCAACAGCTAGCTACAATGGTGTTTTTTGTAATCAACAAAAAGATTTGATGAATTGCCATTGCTATATAATACATATGTATTGGTCCAGACCTTCTCAGTCTCTTTCCAAAATGTCTCTCACATTAGAATATGCAGAGTCTTTGTGGGAAGCTTACCAGCATCTAGACATTTCACGCACGCAGCTGCATTGAGCTGCACAGTAAGTGCTTGTTTAACAGGACTGTGTGAGCCTTCCTCAGGACTCCGGAGCAGCAGGAAGGCTCATTAGCTACCAGCCAACCCAAATGACTTCAAGTGAAGTGACTCGACATGAGTCCCGCGTAGACGGAGACACTTGGTTCATGTCGTTGTGAGTAATAGGAATTATCTTCCACCTGTCTGCTCAGTATTACTCAAACTGACGGCTAGCCTGTATGTGTATGCAGGGAGACAGTCTAGCTCTCCACCCATATTCAATGAGATTCAGTAGAATCAAGCCTTTTTTGATTGATAAAATCGAAAAAAGTATCTTAGATCAAGGCCAATCAGTGGTCAAAGACAAATATGACTTAAAGCGAACCCTTTTAACCATCTATGTCCATCCAAAAACATCAATCCTTTCAGAACTCAGGAAACAACCTTGATGTTCCCAGACATATTGACTGATCTTGGTCTTGGTAGACATTTCTTAATTGCGTCCAACTTGCCTTTGACTAAACAAACCATGTATTGTGTTGCAGCAGGACAAAGTTCCTCATATGCCTTTGCATGAATTAGTCTCATTCACGGTTGAAAGATTTTTACATATGACTGAACATATGTTTTCCTGATAAAGTTTAATGACTGTTGATCAATCTTAATTTTAGGATTTAGATGTGCGGCCAGTTGATTGGATATCTATTACACCAGTTATCTGGATAATGACGTCTGATCATGGGTCGTTACCTGATATTAATAAGCTTTTCATCTCAGTTCTGTGTTTAGATCCCCATATGAAATTAAAGTTGAGCTGTTGGACTAAAATGCTGCATCCAGGGAAGCAGCGTCACTATTTGACACACTGTGTAGCTCAGCGCGTCAAACTGTGACACTCCCTTTGTAGTAAACAAATGGTTAAGAATGCTTAAGAATTCAAAAAAACACACTTGCTGAGGTACAGACAAAAAAACACAACACTTGGTTGGTCTTAAAATAAGTACGTAAACTAAATAAACCGTAAACAACGTAACATGTCACTTCAAATGAACTCAACGCTTTGGGACACAAACACCGGTCTCCTGGTTGGAAGTCCAGTGTTGGTTTGACCCATCAACCTCCAGTACCTCCCACCCTGTGTGTCACCACAGTCCTGTTATGCAAAACGTCTTACTTCCGGTATGCAGAAGTTTAAACCTCGCCGGTGTGAAAAGGCTATTTTCCATGTCGGAGCTCCTTTACGACGGCGTGTCCTGTTTCTCCTTTAGGTTAAGTGCATGGGGGGCATCACACAGCTGAATGAATCACCGGGACGAGGAAGAATCAAACCGGAGCACAACTCCTTATACCCACTGCTTTCTAGAAGCCGTTACACGCAGAAGTAATGGACGAACCAATCACAGAAGTAATTGGTATTTTCAGGCAATTCAGTGTGCTTTCCATAAATGAAAACAAAAATCAGATCCATTATATAGAAAATGATTAAAGGATAGCACACAGTACATAAAATAGTAATAATTCCTGATAAAGGAAAATACAACCTGCATAAACTAGAATAAAGACATTGTAAAAACATAGTAGCTCAATCATAGGCACATGAAGAGAGAGATGAGAGAGCCTGAATTAAAAAAAAATGCCACATTTGGTTCACATCCAAGTTCTTTTGGCAGTTTCTGGGGGTCATCCCCCCCCCAAGGTGACTAGTGCCAACCTGGAGACAAGGAACATTTTTTTTTCTTCCCAGCAGCACCTATGTAAGTGTTCCTCAAATTGATGGCTTCCCTGTGTGTGGGGCCGGTTGACCCCCTACCAAGGCAGGAAGAGAGTGCAGCTCTTCAACTCCTTCATTAGAGCAAAAATGTGATTCTTGCCAGTCGGCTTGTTGGGTCACACACACACACCGCAGTGGGGCGGAAGTGTAAGGCCCAGTGCCTTGACCTCTGAGCCTTTACCCCCCCCCCCCCCCCCCCCCCCCCCCCCCCCCCCAACATTCCTAAAGCCCCCTCACATACCTGTTGTGCACTCAAGCTCATCACTGTTTACATCCTCCTTCGGTGGCTCCGAGGTCCTGAGGTTATAATAATTTGGGTTCATCATTGTACTCATTAAAATAGCTGAAATCTGATAATGCACTGACATCGCTAGAAAGAACATCACAAGAAACTGATGGCACTACTGTATGTGTACACGGTGGTCGATGAGATCAATGCATTGGTTTTACAAATATTCAATGATATAGCAGCATTATTGTACAACAGCTCTTCATGGATGCCGGTGCACTATGTAGACACCTTCACGGACTGATGAGTGTGGCACGCGCCGTTTCACTGAACATGTTTCTCGAGTGTGGTTCAAAGTAAAACCTGGAGTCCTTGAGTCATTCTGTTGAGCTGGTGACGCTTAAAACACAGACGTGAGATTGATATTCATCTCCTCATCTCACTCTCAGAAGTATTTAGAAAGAGTATCTCCCAACATGTTGAACTGTTCCTCTAAAACACTTTTGCCTACCTACCTTTACAGCAGTATAATAATGCAGTGAATCATTTCAAATCTTTAGGTAGAGATTGATCACAAAGGTCTAACCATCAAAAGTAGTCCCGTCTGATTTCATTTCGGCGGACCGCTCTCGCTGGCTGTTAAAGGCTTGATTCAGGAAACTGTTACTCTGAATTATAGACGTTTTAAATATCTATCTGAAGAAGTTCCTTGAAACTCCTTTGAGCAAACGGGAAAGCTTCCTCGTGAGTGAAGCACCATGGTGTTTTGTGGGTGCGCCCCAGAGAACGGCTCAGCAGGCATGAGTTTGAATAGAAATGTCTCAGGTGATTACTGTAATCCTCCTCTGCTGTCGTCCGGCCAGGTGATTGAGTTCGATGACGGCTCGGGCTCGGTGCTGCGTATCCAGCCTTTGAGGACCCACCGCGACGAAGCCATCTACGAATGCACGGCCTCCAACAGCGTGGGAGAGATCAACACCAGCGCCAAGCTCACTGTGCTGGAGGGTAAGACCTGTCTCTCTAATGTCCCCCCATGGGCCACTGTCCTCAGCCTGTCCTCACCTCCCTGACGGCAGAAAGGCTTTTCTTCTTCTTGTGACCCCGTGTTGCCCTCACATTAGAGCTGGTCCTCATGTGCACAGACAACACATTGAGCACTCTTATTGATTCATTCCCGCACGCCTGTTTGTTTTCAGTTTGAACCATTTAGGTCAACTCAATTCAGTTAGAGGGGGATCAGTGATGGGCGCTGAGTCACCGTACATTAAAGGCACATGGTTCGATAACTGGTGTGGGTGAGTTCTAGTGAGGGCTTGGGCCTGTTCCCACCACACAAACCTGTCCACGGGCCCCTGGAACCACTAGAACTGTACCAATATTAGGAGGAGGAATTGCACTGTGTGGTAGAACCGAGTCTCTCCACAAAGAACCGCACCAGAGCACTGCTTTGAATCCTGCCCTTAGCTGACGCATTGCTGTCTTTGTCGGTGACAGCTTTCACTGTCATCTACTTCAACTAGTTGTGTCCAGACATGTAGTCAGACAGCATCGGTGCCTAGAAAGAGGATATTATAGAAAGTCTCAATGCAGCTCTGCAGCAGCAGGGTTCAGAGAGGCTGCGATGTCTTCGCCTGTGTCCTCCTAACGCAACAAGTCCTCCAAACTCAATGACAAAATATGTCGTCTCACATTGCCCTTCAAAGTGAACCACATCCACATTTTCTGATCTTGCACCTCTAACATTCTGAACTGTTGCAAATAACAAACCTTCGTCGTCATGGTTACGAGTGTTCTTATTGAAAGAAAGAGTTGAAAACAGGAAAGAAATGCTCTCTCTCTCTCTCTTTGACCGCACACGACTTATTATGACGATGTTGATGATATGATGTATGATCTGCTGTGGTTTGTTAGGCACAGCTTCTATTCACTTTATTTGTCATGTGCCTGTGGTTCCTTCTCTCTCTTACCTGTAAAACTCATGTTTAATGCTTTCTTTCTATAATATAATAACCAGATTTCCGCACACAGAAAAATGAAAAGTGTTCGCCCTGCTCAAGGGTTAGGTCGGGCCGGGGCTGTCCAGGGTTTAACACACAGGTCTACTCTCTTCTATGTCTTCATCGCCGTCTGTCAATGGGTTTCCTTAAGCAGCTCTCAATCTAGGTAAAGCAGCTTAACGCTGGTGTCCCCTCGCCGTAAAATGTAACAAAAGAAGAAGCAACCTCAGTGTGCTGGAGTTGCCACTCCAGTTGCTACAACAACAAAGACTCCCCTGTCAGTCAAGTAGCTAGAATCCAAACGGGAACTGGGGGTCACTCCCCCCGGTCGGCTATCACCACAAATAGAATCCAAATCTGAAACACAGCGCACAGTTTTTATCTGAGCTAGACCAGAGACTATTTGGTTAAAACTGAATGGTGATTTTGTTTTGCTCTCATTGTTCTCCGTGAAGTTTGCTGGAAGTGATTTAATTAAGAACCCCTAAATAGCCTTTTGAATCCTGCATTGCTTGTTATAATAGAAAGAAAAAAACCCTCCTGATGTAGGCTACGTGTTTATTTGCATTTAGAGCGGGGAAGTGAGATCCGATCACAGGTGTTCACTGGAGACGCATTCTGATGCCAGACGTACTTGGAGCTGTCCGCTTGTGATCGGATCATGTTAAAGCCCGGTCTGAACGGGCTTCAGTCACACTGGACGGCGTAGAGGAGGTTGTACCAGTGTCTGCATCTGCATAGTTGCATTTCCAACTAGTATCAGTTCATGTAATTAGTTGATGCATTGTCTGTGCTTCTTGCTATGAATTCAATTAAAACTGTTCATTTTATGCTTTGCCTAGGTTGTATCTGCACCAAAGACCCATTTCTGCCACAGTGACCACACTACAGCACACACGGCTTTGAGCTGTGCTCCCTATTTGATGGAGCAAAGTGTTGTTAGATGTCTGATAGATAAATAGAGCCCAGTATCTCTGTGCGACGGTGCTTATTGAGCAGGAATGTGTTGAAAGTGATTTTGGCTGGGAACCTCCTGTAGGTGTGTCTCTAGACAGCTCTGTTCTTTGCCAGCGTCGAGATGGAGCCCAACAACATTTATTTAATCGACTCTCTAATTGATAGACAAACAGCCACACACAAAAGAAAGGGCCGTCTCTCTGGCAGCTTTTTCCAAATCACTCAGGAACCCATTATACTTATTCTGCCATGTAGATATTGTCAGCAGCCTGAGGCTTCAGAGCCTTTTCCCTCTAAACCCACTCTGGGTTGATAGTCACTGTTTACAGATCAATATTTAATGCACAAGATATACAACACAGAATAAGCATTGCTCTGATGCACATGTATACGTGTCAACCAATGTGCACTTTTGATGTGTGATGCTGATGTTTTTTATTTTATGATCGCCTATATATTTGACAAAGCAGATTTAGATTTATCCTTTTATCTGTCAGGGTTAGATCATGGATGATGTGTTTCACAATAGGTAGCAGTTCATTAAGGCAGTTTCTTGAAGAGAAACAAAGAGAGTGCTCTAACTAGTGCAGATTTTTGTGAGAAAAAAATCTTTCAAAGTTAGAGATACTGTCTCACATTGGTCTTAAATGAAATATTGGATCGCAGTCAGGTAGTGTGATACATGTGTGACACTGTAGAGATGTATCTTTGACTGTAGCACTTTCATCTTTACCAACACTTTGGTGCATGAAAACGAATCCATACATTTCCATGCAATATTTTTTTTTCCCCATGGAAAAAAGATGCAAATGAAGTTACCAGTACTGCTCAACAAATGGCTTAACTGTCATTCATTCTCAAATACATGGTATTTATTTACCTGCAGAGGATTGATAGAGTACATGTCTTTGATGTTCCTGAACTCATCATCCATGATGTATCCTGGGGTCCTTTGGTGTTGCGGGTCTTTAAACCTCAGACACCCTTTCCCAGGCGACCCAGCTGTGGTGATCAGACCATGCCCTGTGTTCAGATAGCACATGCTCCTCCCATGGACCTCCTCTCTTGAACCAGAGCCATCTCAAGGCTTTCTCCACTGCCTCTGTGATGTTCTTGCTGGCTCTTCTCCTCTCCAATCCAGTGAGGTGAAATCCACTCAGGGCTTTGGAGAGTGATTGCCCTGCAAAACCTCTGCAGCCATGAATGGGCATGCACCTCACATCAAGCCCTGCTTGCAGCGGTCAATGACCAGGTCTCTGTATTTTGGTCTTTTTCCTCTTGTGGACCTCCTCCAAGCAGTCCTCCCAAGGTTTCTTTTTGATCGCCTCTGACACCAGGAAGATGTCTGGCCTCGTTGTGGTTGTGGTTGTGGCGATGTGCAGCGGGAACTTCAGCAGTTCCACCAGGTCCACAGAAAGCTGCCAGGCCTACACAGTTGCCAGGATTCCTGAAGGAGTCTTGGCTGCTGTGATTCTTGGTAGCTTCACTCCAGCCTTCACAAAGGGGATGATCAATGCGGTGGGGCGTCTCGTCTGCTGATTCCCATGTTTCTGCAAAGTATTTTAGAACCTGGTCTTGACCCCAGGTGTACCGGCACTGACCAAGAGCCTCTCAGGATGTGCTCCAACGAGAGCCTTTTAGCTGCTCGCTCGCAGTTTTCCTTTTTGACAGTAAGTGGGCGGACCCAGTCTCCATTGTATCTCTACATCTATTGGTTACAATCCTCGTCTTTGGACTGGCCGGATATCACTGTGACACAGACGCTAGGTCTGTTTGAAGTAGTTTTCAATCCGCCACTAAACACTATTCCACTACTCAGAATGTTCTACATTTGTCTGACAGGTTTTGTAAACTTTTCAGACTGTAGAGGCTGATGAAATACAAATTATGTTAATAGCGTTTTGAAATACAATAATTACAAATGTGTTTCTCTTGTAAATAAACTGGAGTCAAGTTGCTCAGATTGATTTAAATTCACTCATCATTCTATTACAGACAACGTGGGTTTGATAGTCAAACCTCTTGTGACAAACAGCTCAAAGAAGCTCTTTGATCTTAATTGTTTAAAACATGATGTTATCATATTTAATCATACTGGTGTGTTTACAGAAGAGATATAATGTAGTTGTATATAATATGAGCAACAATTTGGACCCGCTCAAGGATCTGTAGCCAAGATTAGGGACCACTGTTTGTATATTAACTGTTTGCCAAACTTAAATCACTGACAAGTAATTAGTGGATGAAAAAGTATTCAGATCCTTCACTGTAGTAAACGTACTAATACTGATGAAACAATCCATTATGGGTAAATACCTGCATTCAAAACCTTAGTCAAGTATGTTATTATCAGCAAAATGTACTTTAAGTGCAGAAAGTAAAAGTACCCGTGCAGTAAAATGTACATTATTACTGCACGGGTAGTGCAATCTGAAAATCTGAGTCTGTGTCACAGTGATATCCGGTCTATCCAAAGACGAGGATTGTTACCAATTAGATGTAGAGACTAGGTCCGCCCACTTACTGTCTGAAAAACTACGAGTGAGCGAGCAGCTAAAAGGCTCGCGTAAAGTTTCGCGAGCGGACTTTCGCTCGTGCGAGAGCGAATTTCGCTCGCGGAGTGATGTAAAAGCGGTCGTTGAAGTAAAATACGTGCGCGGCTGTTTGATTTGTGCGTGCGCGTGAATCTCATTTGCGCTCTCGGGTTTTGACAGTGATTTGCCTTTATGTCTGAGCATTTGCCCCGGATGAAGAGGTTCAGTGGTCTGGGCAGGAGCTTGATATGCTCCGTCTGGCCTGCCAGAGATCAGTCCATGTGACTTTTCGGTTCATGGCCAGCCTCCAACTTGTCCAGGCTCCCTACTTCCTCAAGCTGATTTCCCTGCTGGACCTCTCCTTCTTCCACCGCTGTCCTCACTTCTTCCTGGACCAGTCTGTGCTCCCTCGGCCTTGTCACGTTGGGGATTGATGAAGGTTCTTAGACCGGTCCTTCCCCGAGCCACTGCTCCCATCAGAACTCTGAGATTCCGCTTGCAGCACAGCTCCGTCGGCTCTCCACTTCCCTCTAGTTTTCCCCTCGACTCCTGCCCGGGCCACAGCATCATTTTCTGTTCTAAAAAATTAGCTCTTTGTCTCTTCCAGGGACTTTTTGAAGGACCGGTTTGTGCACTGAAAAACAGCAGGTAGATGGGGAACATCTGATATGTTACCTTGGCCTCAGAGTGGGAGATCACACCTTCCTAAAAAATATTCTAAGTAACACATTTTTTTGGCCTTATTCTTCCGTATATAATTAAAAGCATATCAACTTTACGAACTTATAAAATCACTGCTTTCTCTCCTGATATTTAGGAGCGCTCCAGTGGAGTCCAAACCTGTTACGAGTCACCGAGTCACATCAGAGATGGCGTTCAGGCAGAGAGATTATGTGACCAGAGATGTTTTGAGAAGGCTTGATGACAACGATCCAATTAAAAGATACTGTCACCGGTTTTCTAGACCGAACCTGTGCAGGATGCAGAGGAGAGAACATGATCTCTCCTCTGAAACCGGAAAAAAACCTCTTCTCACAAGATTATACTTATTTTGGAAGAGGAAAGCTGCGGCCTTGTTGAAAAGATGATTTTTCCCAGAACCCACTTCTTTGGTAGTGATGAATCAATGTTCCGTCATGCTTATGCACCTCACAAAGACAATATGCACAATATTGTTTCTCAGTGATAGTGGACTAAAACTTAATTGAACATAATCATGATCCCCTGGCTTGATGTCACCTTTTATTACTTTTGTATTTATTTCAAATAATACCTTATTTTTAATAAATATATAACTCATTTAGGATAGGATTACTTCAGCAGTTGTGTCAAATGACCAACTAGGCTACATGCATTTACATATAAACTACATGAGTGGCTTGCCAATGCTTCTTACAATCTACTTTAAGAGTTCTATTCATTCTGGCATTGATTTGTTGCATATATTACTTTGGTAAGTAGCCTAAACATGTTCTCAGACACATAGACCTATATTTTATTTTTGCTTTTCAAAATTGACGGCAATTTCATTTCAAACCCCAACTGTCCACAACTGGAAAACAGCGACTACTTTGTAGTGAGACTGTGACGTCACACAGCAGTATTCACTCACAGAGGAGAGTTTTATTCCCATTCTTACTTACAGCACGACTCTTAACAGTGTTTCAGAGACGCTTGATAAATATTGGCCCCAGACAGGATTAGGGTCACTCACCAGTGTTTGTGATATTAAAATGACCTCTCCCCCCCCCAGGAGTTGCTGGAAAGTACATTACTGGAAACTTATAGCTGTACCAAAGCCACCTCTGTGTACATTTTCCTTTTAAAGGTTTGAACGCTTCACTCTAAGAAATAAAGTTGGTAAATGGAACCATAAAGAGTTCTTTGGCTTTTCCTCATATGAGAACCCTTTTACTTCATTTTCGAACCATTTACAAAGGTTCCACCTGGAACCCCTTTAGAGTGTTCAAAATACATCTAGGGTTATTGCTAGAACGATCTGTGAGAGGTCGAACACGCTAGAACACACCCAGGGTGTTTTACGGAGAACCCTTTTATATTTCAAGGGTTTAACACACCCAGAGGGTTCTACCGATAACCTTTTTTATATTCCAAGGGTCTTATCTAGAATCCACAGAGGGGGTTCTACAGAGATCCCATTTCAAAAATTCCAAAGTTGTTTTATCTAGAACCCCAAAGGGCCAGAACTGATGTGGTGTGGCGCAATCCACAACAATCATGTGTCACAATCACAGTTTTTTTGGAGGGTGCGGGCTGGATTGTGGGCGCTCCCTTTTAAAATCCATGCTCAGAGCAGTCATGAAGAACTCTTTTCTTCCAAAAAAGGGTTCTTCGGATGAAAAGGGTTCTTAATGGAACCCTTAGTCTCACAAAAAAACATTGAAAAACCCTTTCTTCAATTTTTTTTTACCTTTTCTGAGTCAAATGGTTCTAGGGAGAACATGTTCAGAACCCTTATTTCTACGAGTGTGCCCTACCACTGAATGCCAGGGGGTTATGGGTGTTTCTCTTTGTTTGCTTGCTGCTGAGAGTTAAATAATTCCATCAGTCTTTGTTTTGATGACAAGTTTGTCGTGATCGATTTCAGGCTTTACCAACTTTATATCAAGTACTGTTTGGGAGGAAAATCTGAGCTTCAACATTGTACAGCTGCTACATACAAAACAATATGCCAACAAGAGACGTGCTGGTTACATGCATCTGTGTGAATGGTGTCAATGTGCTCCACAAGGCTGTGGCTGTATACCCATCTCAATATTTTCAATTGCACATGGTAAAATCCTCCAAATAGTAAAAGCTGAAATAGCTGAGAAGCTTTCAGTATATTTGATAATGACACTTACAATCGTTCCTGTCACCATTTTTTTGTCACTATGTTCAGTTGATGGGTTTTATCTTTTAAAAAAAAGCCCCACTCAGGGTGTGTGTGTGTGTGTGTGTGTGTGTGTGTGTGTGTGTGTGTGTGTGTGTGTGTGTGTGTGTGTGTGTGTGTGTGTGTGTGTGTGTGTGTGTGTGTGTGTGTGTCAGCTGCAGAGTGAGTGAGGGCTAAAGAGAGAATGGAAACAACAAAACGGCAAAAAGCATCAACAGAGTGGGCAGAAATGAGGACGAGGATGAAGACGCGGCAGAGTCGTCAGCAGGACTCTGGGTAATGAGAGTGTGGCGTTAGTCACGAAGTGAGCCGACGGTGAGAGAGCTTAAGGGGATGAAGGGAGGGGAGGCGGCGGAGACGGCGGGAGCTGAAGCCGGTACAATGCAGACGGAGATGAGAGGTGTGGGCGTTGTGCGCCTTTTAAAACAAAACATCATCTGTACACTGAAGAGGAGCGAAGGCGCATCACTCCAAACAAGCCTCCTGCACTTGTCATGTCCCCGAGTGGTGCTGCTGGTTGCACTGATAGGCCCTGAATCAACACCAGTGCCTTTTTAAAGTGCTAGATTTCTTTAACCGTTGTTTCCCTGTCCTCTGCCGCTCGCTCCGTGTCACCAATAGTCTCTGTTAGGGGACGTGAATTTTTGTATTTGTGTATTATTCCTCTGCAATGCCTTGCCTAAGGGCACTTTGACAGGGAAGGTGGGTAGTGTGGATACACTCCTAGAGCTCTTTGTGTGCTCTGGCAAAATGCTTCCTTGTGAGCAGGATGGGGACAACACTGTTGATAACTGCCTCTTCACTTTAGAGTCATGAACGACTTATTCCTTCTGTGGACACATTTCAAAGTTTACACGACGGTTAACAGCATGTTTTACATATCTCTACTAGAAATCATGTTCGGACAGTATCTATTAACAGGCAGAAAATATGTTCGAAAGAAATGAACGCAACTTTATTCATTTATTCCTTTTTTTTGTAGTTATTCGTGGTTTATTTGTAAGGGACAGATACAGTATACAGAGACAAACGGCTATCCAATGCAACTATCAGACTCTGTCTTCTCCAGTCACCTCACCAGCACTTCTTCACCGCCTGCACATACAGATGGTGTAAATTAGCAAAGTGTGGAAATAATAACAGAACTTGTTCACCTATCAGACTTATGATACCCGGGGTGGAAGGATAACCACTGATCGACATGATCCTTCTGGAAGCAATCAGTCTGATTGATGTCAACATATACATATTTCCCTCACACTTGTAATGCTTCTTGATGGATGCACCGCCACCGTTAGAACTGTGGGAATGGAAGAATTAGAGGGACTTGGATTTCTGTCGCCCAAAAATATATTTACTTGGTTCCTCTCTGTAGTTGCCATATAAAAGGAAATTGGCAGGCGTACGCATGATTTTATTCTTCATTTTCTTTTCTTTTTTTACAAATGTAATATCTCAAGAATGCCTTGAGCGAACTTTTAGAATAATGTAATGTTTCACACAAATGTCTAATAGAATAAAAAGATGAAGTGATGACATTTTGGACAGACGTAGATGTAAATCAAATTGACGAGTTGGAGTTGTAGATGGTTATCCTCGTTTTAAAAATGAATCTATATATTTGTGACGTGGTTTTCAAGATGTTGGTCTAAACCAACTGGCTTGCTGCTGGAAGCCACAGACAGAGACATGTATTAAACCATTCCGTGGTATTTGACTGGTGCTCCTGCAGTTTGGCCCCATGCAGAGGCGAATGATCCAGGTCGGTTGGAGCTTTGTGTCCTGCTGCTTTGAAAGCTTGTATAATTGCTCAATTACACACCAGACACTCATTTACTTCAGCTCTCTTCCATCCGTCACGTAGCGTCCAATACGTTTATATGATGTCTCAGATTGGTAATCATTGGTATCATATTTTTTAGCACGTGCCTTTTTTTTTTCTTTCTTGCTTTTCATTACTTGGAATTTCCCCGTGTGGAATGCAGGGTGAGCCGGGTCTTGTTCTGCCTCTACAGCAGGTTGGGGTTAAGTATTTTTGCTCAAGGATACTTTGGTAAATATTGCCTCATGGGGGATTGAACCCGGGATGACTTCACCGACCACAAGTCCCCCCTGCGGCCCTGGGACCTGATATGGCCGATTAGGTACCTTATAGTCCTTTTCCTGAGCCAGCACTCTCTGTCTCCTGCTTGCAAGTCATCCATCCCTTTAGCCATTTAAGCACCACAAGCCTCCAAAGGCTGGAAAGCATCCCAACATTCAGAGACAGAGAGCTGTCCGATTGGACTAAGCTTTGTTAGCGATGGATGAATGACACATTATGAAAGATGAGTGATAGTTGCACTGCTGCAACTCATCTCCAGGAAATGAATGAAGCTGAGCCTTTGACCTGCAGACTGTAACCTCTGACCCAAGCTGGGAGAAGTGAGGCAGCATCAGTTTGAAAACGTCATAAATCTCTTATTAACTTAGATATAATTACTG
This sequence comes from Cebidichthys violaceus, assembly GCF_023349555.1. Lineage (NCBI taxonomy): Eukaryota > Metazoa > Chordata > Actinopteri > Perciformes > Stichaeidae > Cebidichthys > Cebidichthys violaceus. Next base: position 13,082,199 of record NW_027176296.1, read on the forward strand.
GTCTTTAAATGATTTACACTAACAGCCACAGAATATGCTCTTATAAGGATGTATTTACTATAGTTGTGAGGTCTTGCTGTTTCCCTAACAATGTGTTAACTAGAAGATAGAAGAAAGTTCGTAAAGAAGCATTTTTTTCCCCCCATAATTCTCTTCATTAAAGCTTTTGAGAATCAAGTTTAAAAATCTTAACAAATTCCTTTTCCCACAGTGGACAGAACTGTGTTTCCTTAGAACTTAGACGGGTCCCAAAATCCCTGCTGCATACTGCTTCTCTACAGGGAATACCACATGCTGATTTAACAGTTAGAATACTAACAATTACATAGTGGCTGTAATCTGTATTTTCAATGGATCACGTTAGTACTTGCATGTGAAAGCTGTTGCTCGTAAAGGGGACATCTGCGTGTTGCAGGTTCAGTCTCACTGCTATTATCAACCCTGATTTGTTTTCAGGGAAGACGCTGCTGTAAATGTACCTGCTCAGCTAGCGTCAGTGTTGGACGTGACGGGGACAGCGTGTCAATATGCAGCTCGTTCCATGAGACGGTGTCTTTTCAAAATGAACTTCCATCTCCACTGGAAGTTGTGTTTTGTCAGCAAAACCACTAAGTTAGGTTCAGGAAAAGTTAAATTGACTGACAAATATACGTGACAAAATGTCGCCATTTACTTTTAGTTAAAGGGACGGTGTGTAACATTTAGGAGGGTTTATTGGCAGATATTGAATGTAATATTCATAACTATGTTTTAATCAGTGTATAATCACCTGAAACTAAGAATCGTTATGTTTACGTTATGTTATGTAAAATACATTTTTCTGTTTCTTATGTTTCTACAGCAGCCCAGAACAGACACTGGCTCTAGTGAGAGCCTCTCATGTTTTACGTTATCTAAAGGTAGTGATGTGTTCCAAACCCGGTATTAAACGTGTCCCGGTGCTAACTTATTAAAGATCGTAGTATTTATAAGCCCCAACGTTACTGATGCTTTTTATTAGTATTTTTTTATGTTTTGGTGTCATTTATTATCACGCTGCAGTGTGCATCTGCCCTGCTCTCTCTGTCGGGCTGAGCTCCTCCAGCTACACACACACATAGACACAAACACACACACACACACACACACACACACACACACACACACACACACACACACACACACACACACACACACACACACACTCATAGACACAAACACACACACACACAGACATGAATACACACACACATAGATGCAAACACACACAAAGCGTGAGCAGAGAGGCCACTGTGGTGAAGTGAAGATTACTCGGGTTGATGGCAACTACGCTTGTTACTGAAGGTGGAATCAAATATTTGCGAGTAAAAAGCCAATACTTATTCAATACATCTGTGAACATGTAAACAACAGTGAAACCCACAGCATGAACAATCGGCCAGAAGCTTTTCTTTCGTAAACTTCTCTGCCAGCTGAGACAAAACAGCCAGGAGGACAAAGAACAGGAGGAAAGGAGGACAGAGGAAAGGAGGACAGGAGGACAGAGGACAGGAGGAAAGGAGGACAGGAGGACAGGAGGAATGACTGATACAGACTGATTTCTGTGTTCTTTATTTTTTATAAACTTCACTCAGTAAAGTTGTATTTATTTTATTGACATTTTACATTTGTTTCCAGTGAGACATTAATGACTTTACTTTTTAGAAGAGCAGACTATTGATAGGCGTAGCCCCTAGTTGTTCTAAAAGCCCTAAAGAGAATTCTCCCTACCTGAAGGCCACTGTAGTTCTCCGACGTAATGGAAAGGGACGGCTGAGCTGAGCGCTATTTAGTTGGTTGCAACCTGCCAAAAACCACTAGATGCCATTAAAACGTGCACACTGTCCCTTTAAGCATGGGACTCGAACAGCAGTCTTCTGGACTAAAGCTTGGTCAGTGCTCCTGACTGCAGTAGACTATTGAAGTGTACTATTTAGCAGCTAAAGACCCAGATATTCCATGCAGGAGGTGGTGGAGACCAAAAACGGAGCTAAAAGAGAATAAATATTACATTACATTAATCAGGTGAACACAGACTCGATTTCAAATGAATGCTAATGGTACTCTGTGTCTACTGGATGTATAAATACGCAACTGTTTGCTAACACATTTTCCATATAAAGTTTATAAGTAAACTATATTTGTCAGTGTTCTGTTCACTTGTTGTCAGGTGGCAAACATAGAATTGCATGACATTAATTTAACCGTGGCATTGGAATGTCTCTGGAAATTCAATTTCTAAAAGAGAAAGCAAGATGTTTTTCTTTAGATATTAACCTTTTTTTATTGTTTTCCAAGATCTATTAGGAGTTATTTTACCATGACTCACAATTCATTAGAATTTTTCCCATCTGTGAGCAGCTCCTCCATTTCCATCTCTAATCTAATGCCTATAAAACTGTAGTTACAGTTTTATAGGCTGTAACTACAGGGCGCTAATCATAGAATCTCGTCTGGCCTTCTACTATGGTTAATATGGTTAATGTAGACTTGAGGAGATATTTAAAAAATTGTAGTCATGTCACTGTGGAGCTGCATTTTGAGGCCTCGGGAGGGACTTGAATGCAACACAAGCAGCAGACAAGCGGTCGAGCTGTAAACATGTTTATAATTCCGTGGCCAGGGGCCAAATATATGGACATTAGGCAAATGTTGGGCTGCTATCAGAGCCTGAAACCTGAATGTACAACAACAGCACCATGTACCGCTGTAAACCAAAAAAGAAAGATGGTTTCCCAACTGATGTTATTAGATATCGTGATGCTATATTTATCAGTTTGTCAGTGGCCACCCCTCTCTTATATGTTGGATATGAAAATTGATTTGCACTACACAGTCAGGTGGTGTAATGGAAGCCCTTCGTCTGAGTTAATGCTAATTGCAATATATAACATTTACATTTGTTTCCACACCTACAGATGTCAATCATTCGGAATGAAATCAACTGGAATATCTTGTTTTGGATCTGTTTATCCACTGGTATTTAAAACACACAAGAATAGGGTTAGTTTAAAAAATGACAGAGATGTTGCAAATTCAGTTTTTCCTTTTTCCTTCGGGTAGAACCAGCCTAATCAATGCAGTTAACCAATCAGCCGGTATTTATCAGCTGTTGTTTCCTTACACACCTCTAACTGCTCCTGATGATGATCTCAAAGTCAAAATGTCTCTGTATTTTTTGGGGGAGAAACCATACTCTTACAATATTGGAATTCTGTATTTTTGGAGCTTGGCCCAAACTATGGACTAAAAGTCAGGATATCATATCAAAAAAAGAGTTAACAGCAGATGCTTACTACAATCTGAAATGTATGCGTTCAAATATTGTTAGATAATTGTAATCTAGACATACAAAAAACTTGACTTCACCTTAAATTCACCATCTTAACGCTCACATAAGAGCTGCAGGTGTCTGTCCTGCTGCAGCGTTGAGCGATAGTCCAACACCCAGGTAACTGGGTTGTCCGTCACCGAGCCACAGTGTGACTGAGACGCGTGAAATGGTGATGCACAGCACCTGTGTTGTCTGGCTGAGGATGATGAAAGCTCCCTGAGTCGCTGAGGCTGTGTGTGCCGCAGTGACTCTCTGCTCCCTGCACCGTCCTCGTCTCACCAAACACTCAGCGGCTGTGTCTCCACAGGGAAGTGCTGCCTCCTGGCTTTCACGGGGGACGAGGTTGAAACCAATTGTCTTCTACAACAAAAAGTCAAAGAGTCTGCAAACTAGGTCTGATATTCCATATTGTTTCCTTGTCTCTCGGGGACTGCTTTGACAAATATATTCATGGGGTGGCCAGAGGATGGCAGGGCTGGGGAGCGTCATCGCTTGCTGCATTCACTTGCACCTGACATGAGTTTCACAACATTTTCACATAGCTTGTCCAATGATGGGGCCCACCCCCTGGAACCGCCACAGCTTAACTGATTACATATCAAACTCAAAGATGATGTCAGGTGAAGTGACATTCACAATGAGAACACTTCAACTGATACGTCCAGTCCCTTTTATCACTTACACTTACTTTGCATACCTTTCAGTTCATTCCTCAGCTCCTTTCAGCTCTTTTACTTTAACGACAGTTCAACTTCACTCAGCGCTTACACTTCATGTGAAACAACACTTTTTTTCCCCTTGAAGCTGCCACTTCAGCTTCTTTCAGAAAATGTGTTTAAACTGCCACTTCAACTTTGTTCAGAAATTCTGTTTAAACTGACGCTTAAAATTCGTTCAGCAATTCTGTTTCAATTGCCACTTCAACTTCATTCAGAAATTGTTTTTAAATTTGCAACTTTGCAACTTTCCAAATTTGCGTTTACAGTGAACTCCCAAACAGTCCATTTAAAAAGCCACAACAAGTAGTGTTGAATGGAGTGTCATGATACACTGTATGTGACTTGTAGAGTTAAGACATTTCACTTTGTCATGGGACATTGATGGTTTGACTTGGTATTACAAAGCAACATGTTGGCCCACATACTGACAATGTGTGTCCAAACTGTGGTATGCAGCCCAACACTTACTGCTGGTTTCCTCCAGTGTCGCCTTCAAATCTAAGTGACAGAGAGAGAAAAATGTCTGTGTGTGTGTGTGTGTGTGTGTGTGTGTGTGTGTGTGTGTGTGTGTGCGCGCGCTTCCTGCAGCTCAGCGTCTGAAGCCGGCCGGGCTGTGTGGGTGATGGATGGCAATAATTACGTGGAACATCCACTGGCATGTTAAATAACAGCGAATCATATCTGTTCATTCTCAGCCTCAGTCCTCTCCATCACCCAGGAACCAAACGGAGCTAACTCCAAAGCTTCAGAGACAGCGAGAAAGCGGAGCGTTTTCATCAGTACGTTCTGTCTAATTGATAATGCTGAGGTCAAGAGTGAACCCTCAAGCTCAACTATTTAAGTTGTTTCAGCTATATTTGCTCCATAATTCATGTTTCATACATACTTAATTGCCCATTTAATTCTGCTATTAAATAAAAACTGAATTAGAAAATACAAGTTTTCATTGAAAGTAAGAGAATGAAGCTTAAATGTCCTTTTACAAGGGTTAGGTTTAGAATGTTTCTGATCTGAAGGAAAACAGTCCTATTTCTATTTAGTTTTTTGATCATTTGTTTTAAAAACCTTTTAGCTAAAGCCAGAGTCATGGACTGCTTATTTGTACCTAATTATAGTTAAGGAGTTAGACAAATAAAGCTCATATAAATGAAGAGCCAAAATGAAAGGGATTTAATGTAGTCTGCTGACACTGTTTCTGGACTATATGTTTTCATTATCTGTCCATTCGTTTTTGCAGAGTTTCCTGTCAAGACGCTGCTGGCATCCAGCCTTTAGACGTAATACAAACAGCATTTATAGATCTCCAAACCCGACACTGAGAAGTAAGACATTCACAGAGTGACAGACAGAAAGCAGAGGGATAAAATGTTGGCAAGGACGGAGTTTGAGACAGCGGGAGACGTGCGTAGGTCTGTCTCGACTGGTTGTCTGTCTGTTTTCCTTCGACACCAGACGGGACAATGCTGCTGCTGTCTAGGCGTCATCTCCGTCTCCCCGGGGGTGAAAGACTACGATAACAGCTCTGCAAGCCTCAATATCCTCCACCCACTGTCTGTCTCTTCTATTTTTTTTAATTCCCAGGATTGTTCTTCCTTGAAGGAGTTAAAGTAATGATCCAAAAGTTCCTTCTTTTCTTTTCTTTCGCCCACATATTCGGTATCTAGTCTTCACACACGCTTTCCTTTGTCTCTTCAGATCTTTGTTTGAATGACCTAAGAAAGAAAACACATCACACTTTTTCTAAGGAAAGGCTCAGCTGACACCGGGCTTGTGGTTTAAAGGCAGGACACATTCGTGTCTATTGACAATACTCAGTTTCGGTCCAGCTGTTGCTAACGAAGTGAAGAGGTGGAGCTAATGGAAACCAATGAGCTGCAGGTGTCGACTGTGTAGCAGGTACTAGATCATGAGCCTTTACCACGGCTTAACAATCTGTTGTTTCACATCAGGGAAGTCGTTCGTTCGTGATTCCATTCCTTCTAAAACAATTCTCATTTAACTCAGTATTCAAGACAAACAGTGTGTGATTTCATCGAAATACTAACCGCCCTCCTTCACCTGCAGATTGCCTCATTTACAGCTTTGTAACTTTACACACAGTTTGTGTTAGAGGCAGGCGTTATGATGCAAAGAATTATCATTGACAAGGGTTGTTAGAATATAAAAATAATAATAACAAAACTGAAAATGGTCTTACTCTACGTTAAATGAAGTTTGAATGAGTACGCTAAGCAGCAACATTTACTACAATGTTTACTACATCATAGCTATTTTCTTTACATCGAAGACAAGTCGGTGATGAATATATAAAAAAATATATATATAATTGTATCTTATATAATATATAAATTATGGTTAAATTATTATATATTTTACATACACATTTGTAATATATTTATGTGTAATACATGTGTGTGTATATATATTTTTTTATATATATATCATATATCATATGAATTAGGGTTAGGGTTAGGACAATCATGCACCAACTTCCATTGAAATATCCACCTGCCTTGGGCTAATGTGCAGTGTAATACACTGTCTTTACTGTAGCATATTAATACGACTAAAAAGTGTAAGTTCACAGCCACGAGCACACTGTTTAATTATACCAAGCGGTGTGTGTTCATGGCCGTATGTGTCGTCCTACGGCCACAACGACCGAGATCAGTTCCTCTCCATCTGCCACCTTTGCATCAACAAAACTTCAGCTCATGTATCTGCATTCCGTGTCTTTAGCTGTTTTACTTCAGACCGCAGCGGAAAGTTTTTGCCAGGGTAGATCTTCAGAAATGCTTGGGAACATGTAGCTTGACGCACCCTCACTACTTCCATAAAAGAGCCAAGCTACTGAAAACCGATTTGATTCAGAAAACAGCGACGCTGAAATGTAGTTAATCCAGTAACGCCGCTACTTGTAGAGTCGCTAAAGCCCAACACTGACTGTATGTCACTAAAACAACAGACAGTATATAAGAAGTGGACGTAGTCATCGTGGCATCACCCATTGGTTTGTGGACTGTCATTTTAAAGCCTTGAGTTCAGCGATTTTGACGTCGCCATCTTGGATTACGACTGTCGCCATGTTTTTTCCGCAACCAGCAGACGGAAGTGACCATATTTGGAATGTGGAGGAGTGACGTAGAGACGCCGTATACGGCTCTGGTAGCGGCAGGAACCCGTCAATCACAGTAAGCCCCGCCCTAAAGCATACCCTGCTTTATGGTCTATATGACTCTAAATGGATCATCATTTACTAAATGAACATCATGCTGTATTGAAGAAGACTTGAAACTAGAGATTGAGACCATAAACTCATGTTTACAATGTTTACTGAGGGAATAAATCAAGAGAGAAGTAGAGTCATTTTCCCATAGACTTCTATACAACCAGAGGAGTCGCCCCCTGCTGGACATCAGAGAGAATGCAAGTTTTAAGACACTTCAGCATCGGCTTCACTCTGCAGAACCGGAGGTTGTCGCCTGCATAACACTGACTTGAGTCACGTGACTAATAACTGATCTGACAAAATGTCAACGTTGACAGCAGTCTCCTGTTTGTTTGATCCATTCAGCGTCCCTTCACTTAATCAGCTCTGCCAATAAATACTGCTCTCTCTGCTCATACATCTCCACCTTCCCGTCCTCTGAGAGCAGAGCTGTTGAAAGCTGCAGGTGTGGCTCTGGTATGCAGGCCGCCGATCCATCCGTGCTTCTCCCCGTCTCCCTCCTTACAAAACACCCTTAATTAGAGCTGCTGATCTCCGTGCCAAGGCATCCTGATACAGCTTGTACCAGGGACCTCATGTTTATCTCTCCAACGTCATCAGAGATTTATTTTTTGTATCCCATCTCGATGGACTTGACATTGCTATGTTAGGTTCAAATTGGGTTATTTTTCTCCACTCTCTAGCTTGTATTTTTCGTCGAAACATATTTTTGATTAAGTACAGGTACAAGGAATTTGTTTCAGTTTATTCATCACAGATCTAGTATCATAACAAAAAGACTTGAAGTCACCTGCTTGTACGGAGTTCACATTGGTGTCACGATGTCTTGACAGATGTTTGACCCCTGTCTGATCACCACTTCTGTAGCATCGCGATCCCTCCTTAAACTCAACTCGCACTGAAAGGGTGGTTTCCCTTTTTTTCAACCACTTCTTATCTTTGTAGATTTGACCTTCATCACTATCAGTCCGCATAACTTTGTACTCAGCTAAATAATTTCTGAAGTTGGGCAACACATTGACATCACTGCAACAAAGTCTGACAAGGCCAACAAAACAGGAGCAGGTTGTTCACATGATCTAAAGCACTTTGTTTGGAGGTCAAACTTGAATGTGAGGACACCTCAAACGTCCCCATTAATCTCTCGCTGGAGAGGAAAACTGTGTACACACAACTACAGTAAGTAAGTGGAAGCAGCAAGTGGCTTTATAAACTGATGGATGTTTACAACAGACAGTGTGGGTAATGATATTACAGGTTGCCTTTTTTTTTCTCCTCCACAATAAGTCAAGCTATATTTCTTTAAACCCCGTCTCATCTTCTTCTGGTGTTTAACAATGTCTGACTTGTTTTTAGTGACGTTGTTGTGTTCCCAGATCTCACTACTTACATCATTGTGTACAGTATTAGAGACTGGTCACAACAGCATCTAAGACAAAATGAAATAAGGCAAAATGAAATCACTGCAATTAGGATGTAGAGCTCTGGTGTTGACAGGTTAACGTTCTGTGTGTAGAAATCTCCCACCAGAAAATTGGCAAATGTCAGATTTGGGCTCATGAAGACAGAACTTCTGCACATCTCTTGGTCTGCTCTCCGTCTCCTCTTTCTCTGCCTCTGATAATGAAGGCTGCTGGTAGAGCTCACATTCATCCCAACACGTCTTGTTACACAGTAAGTGCCAGGAGTCAAACCCTAACACCCTTTAATTCCACACTCTGAGTTATGTCTAACTAAAAGTGATGTTTCAGATGCCTGAATCTCACTCAATTATATCTCTTCACCTCTCACGGAGTCAGGGAAAAAAAGTTTTCTGCATTTGTTCCTCCGGTGACAGCTTGTTAGTGCCAGAATTTCTCCTTCAATCCAGCAGTCTCCTCTCAGACAAGAAGACCAATGAGCCGGCCTGCCGCTGGCTGTGCCCGCCGCTCTCAAACGTAGGAATGATACAACAGTTTGCCATTTTCAGCTGGACCTGTGGCCCGTCATAGAAACTCCCACATTCAAACAGGAAAACCCCCTCCCGGCATTGAGAAACACAGAGGTGACTCCCTTTTAATGACCCCGTGTGTCCATTCAGCCTGCGCGGTCCGGGTCGTGAGAGAACCACGGATTCCATGCGGGATTTGAGTTCCTCGCGGTCTAAAGTTTCACAACATATTGTCAGTGTGTGAACATGAGGCCCTGGTGTATTATGCTCACTATTTATGTAATCCCCTCTGTAACATAATAGCCTGCACTTAGGTAGGAAAACAAAAGCACAAGGCGGGGGAGAGCTTAAAAACACTGCATTGGATTTCGTCGCACGTATCTGCGGCATTCAGCGCTGTCTGCCGCCTGTCTGGAAGGTGTTCCACATTAAGGGGGGGGGGGGGGGGGGGGGCAACACATGAGCGCTAACTACAGGGAGCCACGGAAATCGAATCATGAACACAAGCAAATATGTCAGGTAATACGATGATGGGCTTAGAGACGGAGGGAATGTTTGACAATAACACATCGGTTCCAGATTTTTTAAAAAAAGGGCCGAATGTGTAAGATAAGTAGACCCAGTTCACACAATGTGACCGGCTCATATGTAAACACAATCGCGCATGCTCCCTGCACACCTATTGGGCTTTAATAAGCAGAGAGCAGATATTGCACTGAATTTCCATTGAATAGGGAAGTTAGCGGGCAGTTTGATTCGCGCTGCGTAGCCCAGCTTGTCAAACTATGACACTCCACTACGGCCTCAGTGGACACGTGGGTAACGTGGGCTTGAAATAGGTTTGCAAATTAAGGTTTAGGCAACAAAATCACTTAGTTGCGGCCGGCTCCGTAAAGAGGATTTTGTACATCATAAGGTTGTACGCTAAAGCAAACATAATTTCTCCCAGTAGAGCCCCTTAATGCTACACGCTGTTCATTTTAGGCCTGAGGGACTTTCTGTCCCCTGAAATCGTCTTCTCTGGTTTTCCAAACAGCCTCCACCACAATGATTATTTGCAAACCATTTTCTAACTTAATACACTTTAACTGAACCAACTTTGTGTTAATACTGTGACCTCCTGTGCTCAAAACCAGTCACCTACCAGACAACAATTTGAAAAATCCGTCATATTAATTATTTTGAATGGAGACAGATGATAGACCATATATCATATGATCATATATCATATGGTGTCATCATTATATCCTGTAATCAAACCTTTGATCAAAGGTTTGTTTTACGCAAGTTTATTTTTACATTCTCCCAAGTACATATCTTCTTAAAAAAAGAAAGAAAATCGTAGAAAAGGAAATAAATAAGTATATATAGAGTAAGCTCAGTGAAACGTGCCTCAGCACATTCTCAGGCACAGAAGGTCGCAGAGCGTGAAAGCATGCGTAGGAGCGTCTGACTCCCAGTGGAAGTGGCAGTTATGGCCGTTAGGTCACGTCCTCCTCCGGAAACAGGTGTGTGAAGCCAACACATGTCCAGAACACTCCAAGGGCCCCTGAGCCAGGGTCAGGTCAGGGGCCCCAACCCTCCTGGCTACCCTCTTACTCCCCAGCACTGCGGGGCCACAGGTCACTTCCACAGCGCTGTACTGTCATCGTAGTGCTGTTAAATGCCAAAACACAAGCAGCCGGACAAGAAGTTCCCTAAATAACAGGAACGTTGGCAACATTTTGGTTTCCGACAACCTGATTAAACATTATTACAAATCTGACTAGATATTCAATGCCAACTTTCAGTACTTAACTCTTAATTTATTACGTTTATTTGTCTAGAGAACTGATCATGAAACCAAGTCACATCTCGCGCCTTCATCCCCACCACAGCCATCTTTCTTCCATCACATCCAGCTGTAGGATTACCCCATGCTGTTTGTTTGGATGGGGTTTCTGCTGCAGTGGTCACCCCTCTGTCTTTATTGGCTTCTGGGGATTCTGGAAATGATTTGTAAGTGCTCTTTCTGGCCTGAAGTCATCCAGTTAATGGATTATAGACTCACACAACATTAGACAGAGAAGCTGCGGGCTGTTTACAAGCTGCTCAAGCACATCAACCCAATCAACTCATGTTGCTCCGTCGGTGGGAGTTCCATCAGGTGTCCATGGGGCGTAGTGCAAACATGAACTTCCAACAATATGGGACAGAACTTTAAGAGGGTGTGAAGAGTCATTATTGATGCGAATCAAAGAAAGGAGACAAGGAAGCACATATGATCAGCTCTTAATGGCACATGTCTGTTAAAGGCTCGCCTGTCACTGACTTTAATCAGCTGACAGACTTCTACACACTGGTCAGGTCTACTGTATATGGACTGGTGATATTATTATGGTACTCTCAAAGGACTGATTTCCACTGGAGACCGGGGGAGCATGCCCCCCTGATTTGATTCACTCATAAAAAAATGTGTCCCCTGACTGTCCAGCTGCCATAATCCAGATAGACCCGAGCTGATGAAAATGTTTGCCCTGGGTCTTGTCATTTAGGTCGGCTGTTGTAAGTGGTGATCGGTGGAACAGTGGTGTGAACAATCAGTCGGGATTTACCACATTATCGATACACCGGTACCAGCTGCCCTTCCTCACTCTCTCTTCTCTCCGACGGCCAGTTGATCCACGCCGCCGCAGTGCCCACGTAGCCCCGCCTCCTCGCACTCACAGTGCCGTCTACTCATCACTCGTCTGAAGCCTCTGTTGTACTTCCTAAAGGACGCGTGTACGGACGGCTGAGGACAACACGGACGCGTGGTCGTTCACTTTATGTTGTCAAGACATTAGACTTGACTTGGACTCGCGACCGATAACTTGAGACTTGATTGGACTCTAGCTCAAAGACTTGAGACTTGATTGGACTCTAGCTCAAAGACTTGGACAAAATGAAATGTAAGCTCCGGTAGGTGGTGATTAGTAGTAGCCGCAGAAAACGATTTGAAGACACTACTCAGAGCTAACAAAATCAATATTCTGAAGTATTGTGTAATTGTAACATTTTAATCAGTAGACCATAGAATTGAACGTCAATCAAAGATGAGGCAGGCAAGGACAGTGCAACAGTAAATATGCAAACACATCAATAATGCTGTGCTCACACAAACGCTCAGGGGATTTTTGCCTTGCACTACTCGCGGAAGTTTGACCGCTGCTGTTTGTTTGCACCACATAACCACTGTTGTTGCTTTGTTTTTGTTTTTTGAGCTGTATTCACTGTATCTAACAAGCCGCATGCCGGCTGGTTTACTGCAGCTGAATGAACCCAAAGAAAAGACCTTGTTGTGATTTCATTGCAATAAATGTCAGAATAACCACATAATAATGCAGATTTCTACATTTATACTCCGTCAGGTCTGCTTTGCAAATTTGCATCCAATCACGTCATTGCCTTGACTTTGTATATAATCGTGATGTGCCAGAGGTCCGCTTTGTGTTTGGTCAGAACACGCCATGAGTATCGCATCATCAGACAAAGTAGTTACTGTATGAAAAGCAGGGTTGGGGCTTTATTCAGACAGCAATTTATAAGGCATTATTGTGGGACCAATGTCATCATGTGTTATTTGCTCCCAGACCCTAAAACCAAACCCACGCCATTGGTCGCTCTTACACTCTATTCGGTCCACACACAATGAAGCTGAAATGGCATTTGAAGTTGTGAGTGCATTTACTGAAAGTACAAATATCTGAAACTCGATGACAACAGAATTGAAGTGTTTGGTATTGTGACAAGCAGCTAAGAGAGACAAACAGCAGAGTAAATGGAGGATTATCGGCAGCATGCTATGCTAATGATGTGTGTCAGTAAACGTGTGTGTGTGTGTGTGTGTGTGTGTGTGTGTGTGTGTGTGTTTTGATGCGTCAGCCCTGGCAGCTGTTCTGTGTTGGGACAAAGGTGCCTGATGTGGCAACTGGCTGTAAAGGGAACCCTTTGGGAGCTGCTGTGGGTTCCCTCTCCCTGGTAATTAGAGTGGGCAGGATGTTGGTGTAAACACACACAGGAGCACGGTGTGTGTGTGGGGGGGGTACAATGACACACACACACACACACACACACACTCAAATAGATACAGCATCCAATTCGGCATCTGACACAATGGTAATGTGGTTGATTGGTCATCTCACTGCTGAAGTTAGGGCGATGCTATGAGCCGTACCGACACTGATTAAGAGTGATAAACAAACAGTGATTTACTTTACTCTCAGATTGTTAAAGGGAAGACATCTGCAATGGGCCTGCTAGAGATTTTCTTGTAATATTTGCGTGTCTAGTTTAGCTTTGCATAACACACCAAGGCACGTGTTGGCAGCGTGTAAGAAAGATTAAATTAATCCATGAAAATGCACTCACACATATCTGGTTAAGCTCATGGTGCTGGTCGCCTTAGAGCACTTCAAGATGAGACAGAGAAACAGAGGCACACATATAAAGCATGCTGGGAAAAAAAAGCGTGAACAGAATCCAGTATTTTCTTTATTGACCGTTTTATTTCATCTGTTTTAGGATACATGCCGTCATCAGTTGGATGGGCATGCAATAGGTTCTAGATAACAGATATCATAACCTGTTGTTTGTATATAATGTAGATGTGACAGTAGATACTCACCATACAATGACCAGGAAACAAATAAGACTAAATCTTAGTCTGTGGTGGTGATCTTAGAACATCACAATACAAAAAGTTTGGTTGACCGATCAACTTGTCAATGCGTGAACTTCAGAGTTCGTCCTCTGGGGACCATGACATTTTCATCATCTCTGCTCTTTAAATGCTGATACAGCTTGACAGCTGGAAACAGCTGGAAGATTTTGCTCCATGGTGATAATAGAGGAAAAGTCCAGGGATCACAAAAACAGTTAGGGTTCATTCTCTGGGGATCAGTGATATTCTTTGCAAATGTCATGTATCCACCTAAGACAAAATTTGCAAATTTTACTTTATTAAGTAAATGACAGCAATAGCCTATAATAAAATGCTCATATTTAGGCCTATAAACACCTTCAGACGGCGACTACCATGGCAACAGTCTCCAAAACATTTATGGAAGATAAACGTAAGTGCGTCATCTCACGCGAATGTGGTTTGTTGTAAGTACTCATCCTCTGGGAACCATGAATATCTCTTTCAAGGCAATCTGACGCTGAAAGTTGTGGTCTAGAACTCCTGTTCTCCGCTATTAACCAGGACCACTATGTCCTCTTCATCTAGAAGCAGGAAACTCTGTCTTGAGTCACTAGTTTAGCAGCAATTCATTTGGCCGGTAGGTGCAAACAATGATGCTGATGTCCCTGCCTAATCTTCCAAAGAGACTCAAACAAACCATGATGGCACCATTGAAGTCTTCCGTCCGGAATCTAATTATCTTGTGTGCTGGAGCAGCGGGCTGGCGGGGCCGCATGCACAGGCCTGCAGCGCCCGAGCCCTCGCCGAGGTTGAATAAAAGAAGATATCCCGTTCTATCTGTCAAAAGCACCTTGCTCAGAATGATGGATAGCAGCTCCGCCGGGTGCATAATGCTCTCTAAAGAGGGAAAAAAAAAAATCCTCCTTCATTCTAAAGCAACAATGCCAATTACAGCTACAGCTCAGGTCCGCCAGCTCCGCCAGCTCCTCTGCACGGAGCCGCGGTTCCGGACCACTGAGCACCGAAACACCCCCCCCCCCCGAACACATTCAGATTGGAGCTTTGCCTCACATATTCATGCCTTCAGCAAACCCAATCTCGCACACAACGCTCACACACACACTCGTGTGTTCGCACAGGTAGTTCCCAAGGGAGACATTGCAACCTGTGAGTGAGCAGCGGTCTGCAGAGGAGAGTGACGGTAAACTCCAAAGCATGCATTCATTTCACCAGCTGAAACTTACTTTTAGAGCCGAGCGTAACGCATGCTTCTTTCAGTCCCCAGACGCAAGTGTTGTAGGGATTTGCTCGTCCTTCCCCAATCCCCCGTATGTTCTTGTAAAAAGGGCATATTTAGTATAGGTTCAGTGCTGCTGGAGTGGCTTCTGCAGCAAGGAGATTTCCGACTCAACTATCTGCCATCTTCCTCCGCCGTTTATCTCCCCACAACAGGCCCAGCACTCGGCTTCCAGGCTCACGAGCTCACATAGCAAACATAGCCTACAGTACACAGGAGCACGGTGTGTGTGTGGGGGGGGGTACAATGACACACACACACACACACACACACACACACACATGCACGCCCATGCAAGACATGCAACGCCTGGGTGTTGCAGGCTGATAAAGAAGCAATTAAAGCCATCAGATTTCAGTCCCGTCTGCCTAGATCTCTGCCGTTCTCACTGGTGACATTGACAGTTACTTTATTTATCCGCTTGTTCTCAGTCGGAGCTCCATGCTCGCTCTTGTCCGTGTTCGGTAATGCCGCGTCTAACTCGTGGGGACTTTCTTTAACTTTGATGTCACGCTGTGAAGGCCATCTGTCAGGAAGTTACCTGCAGTGGCATCAAGACTGAATGGCATTCCAATTATCTCCATGGGACACAGTGGCACATTCAGCAGACAAAGTGAAGGCTGAATCATACCTCTGGTGGTTACAATACATGTCTACAGTCTAGATATTATAGCTCAGTGGAGGATTTAACCCGTTGATATTTGTAGCCCTCGTGTATCGTGCACTATATTCTCTTATTTGTTTTCTTATTGAGATTGACACTGAGGAGAAGCTGTAAATTGCTTTGAGTCAAAAAATACAAATTTCCGTCAACCCGCTTCACGATGTCTTCGCTGACGGCTAAATCAGCTCTCGCTGTCTCTCCATTGCCCGTCTAGCCTTGAGGTGTGGCTACATTTTTTGATGTGCTTGTCAGTTGTGGTGGGACCATCTAAAAACCAAGTCTGGATGACACACACGTGTAAAACTGGGCCCCGGGTTTGCCGTCTATAGATTTTCTTAATGTAAGTAATAGTTTGTGAGTTCATTTTCACCACTAAACTACAACAGTCATCTAAGGCGGGTCCTGCCGGCCCTGTCTTATAGAGGGACAGTGTGTCAGAATCTGCTTTGTGAGGAACTTTTAACTGGTTCTGAATCAGTCTCAGTTTAATACCGATGCTTCTATATGATCAGTAAACGAGACCATCAGTGAGAAGATTGGCTATTTCTCTATAGTTATTCTTAATGCTCGTCATCGGGTCAGACTCCCCATGAAATCAGATGAAACAATTAATGGAACGCAGGTTCACCGCAAACCTTTTCAGCTCGGACTCGAAGGGCATCCAGCAGCGAGCAGACAGACCCAGATCCTGTTCCCTGGGTCCAGGTAGTGTAGTTACAGGATCTGGGCAACTAATCAAGCTGCCATGTGTATTCATTTGACATCTTACGACCATGTTGAAAATCATTTTATGTAATAACTTCTTTTTTTTGGTCACCAGTAAAGGCTGGCAGCATGGACCGGGTCCAAGATAATTTCTGTGACATTATTCCATCATTATATTGTGTCAAACCAATGACGAATCCTTTATGGTTTATTAAATAATCTGCCTCTATAATGCTGAGATAGTCGTTAGTTTCCCTGAATCTGCATGTTCTTCATAGCAGATACAAATATTTACATTGTTTTGATATAGAAAAATGCATACATTTATTTTTAAGCCCACGATTACCTGTCGTCATCGTAAAACACATTAGCTGTGGCCAATGTAGATCTTCCAAATTGATTAAATTAAATATTTAATGGACATTTATTATGACTCTGTTAGTCATTGTATGGTCTAATTATGTTGAGTTGCCTGGATTATAATATACTGAAGATTAAGGTCAAACATTAAAACACAAAATAGCGTCTGAATATATATTTTTTCTTCTTCAGCAACTCAGATCTTTATTTGGATGTGCTAAAGAGACAGATCGTCCTTAATTCAAAAATCACATTTGTCCTCTTATCTGTAGTGCTATTAATCAATCTAGATAGTTTTGGTTTGAGTTGCCTTATTATGTCTAATCTGTCTCCCTAACCGATATAATGAAAGGACGCTCTTAAAAAATACATTTGAAAAAAACTCAACAGTATTATCTCTTTCCAGAAATCATGACCCGGTTACTCAAGATAATCCGCCGACCTGGTTGTGATCCGTTTCATGCAGGAACTACTTTCTTTCAGCCATAGTTGCTACAATCGCACCGTGATTTGTCAGCTGTGTGAAATTGAGAAAGGAGCCAGGGTTGGAACTTTTTCATTACAGAACTATTACCGCCATTTTTCACGTGAACAACCAAGAAGTGCAAAACGAAAAATGTAATGTGTGTGCATTCCACACAATTAGAAACGCAAACATTTGATGGGTAATAGGTGTGGATGTGCTGAAGCTGTTGAGCGTAACGCTGTGGCCTTTGAGTAAACTCCACGCGCCCGCGAGACGCCGAGAGGATGTGTCTTCAAAGGCTTGGCTTCAAAAAGGTCCCATTAACAGCTTATTAGCAAGTGTGTGTGTGTGGAGGGGTTTCCTGTGTGTGTGTGTGTGTGTAAGCGTTCAGTCATTAGTATTTGTGTACATGCCTTTGTGCGTGCATACACTGCAGAGACTAGCAGAGGTAAATGAGATATGGAAAACAGATTCTCACTCTTCATGACAACGTGGAAGGTCCGTCACCTGGCAGGGCTGTGTGCTGATTCAAGGAGAGACCGGTCATGGAGTGTGTGTGTGTGTGTGTGTGTGTGTGTGTGTGTGTGTGTGTTAGCAATGTTAAGGGGGGGAATGGAGACTCTACGTGCTATATTCATTGAACTATTTCCATGTTTACAACCTCTACTTACTACCTCTCCTGTATCTTCTCACTGCTGAGAGTTCAGTCAAAGTTTCGAGGGATTCTTGTCACATGACTGTTGGTCTCAGCTGAGTCAATCATGGCTTCCCAGTGGTGCTGAGGAGCTCAGAATTTAATATTGTTTCCAGTATCTGGTTTGAGTAAATAGTTTATATGGGGCGATATTTTAAATGAGACATGTAGAATCAAATGTTTTTGATGAAATATCACAATTTTAAGCTTCGTTTTTAGCTGCTTTTTCTGACGGAAGTGTTCGTCACACATGATGTGTTCAAGAACCCTCGGAAAGATGAAAATGTGACAATAATGACAGTTTCTTTGCTTCTGGCTGTGATAAACGGTGTAGTTTTGGCGATTGTTTAAAGAAAACATGCTTTTCAATCCCGCTGGCGGGTTTGGGGTTTCAGAGGTTGTTAAAAGTGCAATAAAATACCACAGCGTTTGTTTTATAACTTTTTTATATAATAGGAAAGTATGTGGCTGCCTAGACTCAGTGGACGTGTCTCACAGTGAGACAAAGGACCACCTTTTTTCCAAAAAAGACCAAAAACCAAAGATTTCACCACATTTCTCTCATGATTGTTAAATTCTGCCCGGGGTCAGTCCAAAATCACACAGGGTATATATATAGTACTCCTCACCACCATCATCCACACAGTGATCTTTTAGGAGAACACTGTTCATCACTCCAAAAAAGTCACTTTTAGAATCTATGCCGACCCTCTAGTGCCACCAACAGGCCCAAATCTCAACCTGTTTACAAGATGAATGTGCTCTGTGTCTTAGTATTCTACACTAAAGACCATGAAGTCCAGGGTCTTGTCCTCCGCAACCCTGCCAAGGCCAAGCGGATGTAGAATAGATAACGAATAGATGCATGGATGGATCTCTGATTAAAAAATCCAAATTCCAAAGCACCACTTGTTGTTTGTTTTTCCTTCTCCTGAACTAAATTAGTTAGAAAGGTACAGAGAGTGTGTGGGAGTGGCTTGTTGCTTTTAATTGGTGCTGCACTGGCCAAATATTCTAACTGCCCTGCCAGGTTGTGGTCCGCCCTCCTCCCTGCTCACACCGAGAAGCTCCTTTGCTCTTAACGTTTGCCAGGTAGATCTTATTAAGAGCATAAAGATCCTCCGGAGAGGTGCTCTGGCATCTGTTTGATTAAAGTGATGGATGGAGATGTGGAAGGGCTGTCTTTGAGAAACAATGAGAGACGTGTTGTCTTTTGTCCCAAGTCTTTTTAATCGCCCCCCGTTTGTCCACACCACACTAGTGAAACGTTGGCATTTGCCATTAAAGCGCCATTGGCCCGAGGCTAATGTGGCGCTGCTTGAATGCCAAAAGTCTGCTCAGTGGTTGGTTGGACTCTAATGGCTGTCAAGGCTGACATGGGTTAACTGCTCCCAGAGCTGATAATTGTTTTCAAGCAGCTTTTGGGGTCAAGACAGCAGAGCTGTGGTAAATAACAAGTGATCGCACCGCTGAAATGCACTCTCTCAATGCGACAGCGGGAAACACAGAGTAGTTCTGATAGTGAACTACTCAAACACATCATTTTATATAAATGATTCGTTCTAAGTGATGTTCCATCTGAATGCTCTCAGACACACACACAAAAAAAAGACTTAAATCAGATCTGCTCTCCCAGAAAATGCCTGCAGCAGCCAGTACACTCAGCACTTCACAAAAGGATCGTTAAACCTGAACAAACAAGAGACAAAGAAACGGTACGTGTAGCTTCTGTTTGGATGTCCAAGTACCAGCGATGTCTCATTGACAGTATATAAGAAGTGTACGAAGTCATCGTGGCGTCGCCCATTGGTAATGGGAAGCCTCAAGTTTGCCGTGTTGTGGCCGTCGCCATCTTGGCTTTTTTGCAACCAATGAACGGAAGTTACCCTATTCGGAATGTGGAGGAGTGATGTAGAGACTCAGGTAGCGGCAGGGACCTGTCAATCACAAGGTAGCCCCGCCCTAAAGGATACTCTGCTTTATGGTCTGTTTGACTCTAAATGGATCATAATTTACTAAATGAACATCGTGCTGTATTGAAGAAGACTTGAAACTAGAGATTGAAACCATAAACTCATGTTTACAATGTTTACTGAGGTAATAAATCAAAAGAGAAGTAGAGTCATTTTCTCATAGACTTCTATACAACCAGAGGAGTCGCCCCCTGATGGACATTAGAGAGAATGCACGTTTGAAGACACTTCAGCATTGGCTTCACTCTGCAGAACCGAATGTTACCGCTTTGCACACATGCTGCGGTAGCGTAGTGGATGTCCAGACATGTCAACACAGCCACTTCGCTACAATGTAGTGTAGCAATCTACGGCGCAGGTGGGGAACGCGTCTACAAACCGGACAGTATAAAAGGAACTAGTCCATGTACACGTCTGTTTGGGAGGATAACCGAGGGCTCATCCTCAAAGCACCCTCGATACGTGACATGCACTCCTAACAGTGCTGCCAAGCAAAAAGCGTCTCAGCGCTCCTTTGCTTTTAGCACACTTTTTAAATCGGGTAATATGCAGACTTTTGGAGCAGAATCGGCAGTTTTTCATGCAAATGAGTGTCTTTGTATAAACGGTCCGACTCACAAAGATCAGCCCTAATAGCCACACACAGTTACAGTGAAATTATTAGCATCTTCAGTGAGTTGGTGGCTACTAAATTTATAAAGGGGGTCACGGTCAGACTTTCCAGTGATCATGGCAGCACTGAATGATATTTTTTCTTTTGCTTCAAATCATACGCTCCTCTTGTGCAGATGAACCCCAAACTCCCAACCTGTAGCTTCTTTTTCACTCTCCATTGTTCTGCTGACTGTGTTCTTTGCGCAAAGGCAACATGTATTCTTTGCCACTATCCACTATCCATTTATACTTTGGATAATTGCAATCAGACGCAAAAGAAGTACAATTTACACTCAACTAATTGACTAAGAGCGGGCAGCCCTGAATGGCTGTAGTAATAATGTAAAGCAGTAATCTGTGAACTGTTCTATCAGACATGCATGGATTCACCTAAAGTTATTTTATAAAACATTTATATTTATATTTTGTTCAGTTATTCCGGCGTTCTGGTCCCCTGGTTGAAGAGACAATCGGTCAAACAGAGATTTACAAGTGAGACAAAGACTCTGGATGTCATCTTCCTACATCTCCACCATTACATGATTCATTTTCTGTAGTTTAGTGTAAGAATTTGCATAGTCAAATATGATTGGTTAAGTCTTATTGTTGAATTATGTTTTTTTGTTGTTCACTAAGCCACCTCTGTTTCAGTTTAATTTATCCCTCGAAAAATATCAAAAGCAACAATATCAAACGGGTGACCGTGGCTAAGTGGTCAATGTGTCCTTGAGCAAGACACTCAACCCCAAAATTGCTCCCGTAGCTGTGCCTACGGTGTATAGATAGTGAATTGTAAGTCGCTTTGGATAAAGGCGTCTGCTAAATGACTGTAATGTAATGTAATTTAATTTAATGTAATGTAATTTAATTTAATGTAATGTAATGTGCTGTAATGTGCTGGACTACCCAGTGTGCCAGAAAAGTGACGCCAAGGGTTCTGACCAAGACTCAGCATGCGACGAGTTGGGATGAGAACGTGTTCAGAAATGTGTCGACCTGGTACTTCTGTTCTTCATTTGTTTATGGCTAATGGTCGTGATTATATTGATGTATCTGTAGCTGTTCGAGCTAACATCATAGCATATCTTTGGTGTGTAGGAGCTACCGTGTGTCGTGTTTGACATGGTTTCTGTTTCCTCTCTGTTTTTTTTTTTCGTTCGCTGCAGGAAGCTTGGACTCTTTGTCCACACTGTGAGCACTGCCCAGATGTCAGCAGTGTTTCATGTATCCAAGTGTTTTACTACCAAAACCAGGAAGTAAAGATATCATTTCAGTAAAGAAACAAAAAGGAATCAATCAAAAGTCACTGGTCATGTTTGCGAGAGCCGAGCAAGACCACCAACACAATTACTGCTGTAGCTACTGATGTGTTCACACGCATTCATCATTTAAAGTTAGTTTTAGGGGCAATGACTTCAGGTCGCTCAATATTTGATTGGCTTGCAACTTGAAAACGTTACCTGCATGCATTAATGTGTTACCCCATTAGGCAGGTTGGAGGGTGTTAATATCAAGACCTTTTTTCTGTTAAGGAACAATTCAGTTTTTAAAGAAAGGGAGTTCCTGTGTTGTGTTTGTTGACGTGTCCTGGTTAGAGATCAGAGTTATCCCCCTGTGAGTCAGTAACAGTATGATAGTTTCACGGCAGTGCTAACGTTCAAGCTGTTGTGCCTCAGACTCAACCTCTGGATTCATTCAGTTCACAGTTGACTCAATTCAGAGTGTAAATTGAAAATTCAGTTGAGCTAATAATGGAGCAGTTTAGCTTCTCAATAAACTGGATTTGATATGAGACGCCTTTTAGGGCAAAGCACTTCCCTTTAGAGTGCGAAGAGAGTCCTCTTCCTCGACTGAATGAAGTGAAAGTGAATTACTCAGGCGCTCAATGACAAGTGAGCGGAATATTAGAGGTTGTCTGAGGTGGCGTTTGTGAAGCCGTCGAGCTTAAGGACTCATTTTAGAAATCCAGCACGGTTTGAGAGTTCAGAGAGAGTTCCAAACCCGGGAGGAGGTTTTATATCAGGCCGGTAGTTCAGCAAGTTCCATAAAGATGTTTGTTTTATGATCATACTTTTAAGAGCTGGTTTTCTAAAACTGCAGCTTGCAGTAGTGACGTGCATGCGTGTTGGTTCATGTAACCTAAGGAGATGAGAGGAGGGTTACACCTCTCCTGATGAAGACAGCTGATGAAGAGAAGAGTCAGAGCACAATGACTGTCAGTCCACCAGCATGTAAGCACTCTTTGACCGACCAGCATAATGAAACACCTTGTGTTTAATACCGCCACGTATTACAGCCATTGTAGGTCCAAGAAATTTGTAATAATTAAGGAGGAGGGTGATATAAAAGGTGTACAAAAACAACTTGATAATTCTCTGTCATTAGTAACAAATGTTCAAGAAACAACTCACAAATTTGAGAGAGAATAAAGTCATAACTTTATGAGTGAAAAACTTGCAAAACCGTGGTAATGCCAGACGTCTGAATGTCGTTGCTCTTAAAGTAGTGTTATTATGGTAAGGATGGCTTCTGAGTGAGGAGGAGATCCTGAAAAATACATACATGTTCTCTTTCATGTTCTTTAAAAACAAAAGTAAAGAAATGTTTCTATTGTAGAAGTTACAGGAAAGCAGAGACAAAGAACGTCCATCTTTGACTAGATGAAGGAGGATGTCTTGTACGTCAGCAAAGCTAACACTAAACAAGAGGTAGAGGGGACGTCTGGCAAACCCTGCTGCTCCTGTGACCCGGCCCCGGATAAGGGATGAGGATGGACGGATGGAGAGTCCGCTACCATATGATATACTTTAACACTGTGGCGTCTGTGGCGTGATGAGGTTGGTCCGTACCTGCAAAGTGAAGCGATTTGGTTCCTAAACATTCCGCTCAGATTTAGTTTTTCTCTGTAAATGTATGTCTTTTTTTTTTTTTTTTTTCAAACATTTGCCACTTTAATCACCTGGAGGGAATTTCTGCAAATTTGGCACAAACATCCACTCATGAATTAATTAGAATTTGGTGGCAAAAGGTCACTGTGACTTCACGAAAGCACATGCTGATTGTGACAATGTAACACAAATATCTAATAGGATCAAAATAAGGAAGCGATGAAGTGGAAACAAACCGTGAGGCAGTCATTTTAGTTTCTCTGTGAGCCACAGTGGATTAAGTTGTAGGGTCTCCTTTAAGAAGCGTGCTAATCCCTCCCCTCTCTAGTGTGTGGCTGTGTAGCCTTGGAACAGCTACATTTATTGTGAAGCCTGTTCATTTACTGGGTTCACAGAGCTCATGCGTGAATATCAGGTGTCCTGGCAGGAGGACAGAATCCTACATGCGTAACCTGCTTTGCTCTATTGTCACGGAGCATGTCCAAGACTCTGTGGTCATTAGCTGAAAGCACGTCATCTGAGACAAGATAGAGCTTATCGGGTTTCAGGATGTTTCAACAGACGTACAGACACTTGTGGTTCCCACACTATTGAAGTTTTTGAACGAGACGCAGGAAGGCGGTCGGGTCGGGTGGTGGACTGGGTTAAATGTTAATAAATACATTGTGACTCCATGTGAACTGTCTTTCTTTCACTAACTTCAACCAAGAACTGACAATGCTTAGTCATCACCAGAGAAATGTTCAGTGTCACATTTCTTGGCATCATTTCCACGTTTTCAATGGAAAGCGTTACCTTACAAAATGTATTTGTTGTTATAAATTAGCTGTGTATGAACATAATTCTATGGAGACTTGGTTGAAGTGATAGTAGAAACAAGGAAGAGCCAAGTAGCCTTGTGAAGAAGCGGTTTTTCAGACACTGGGAGTCTTCCAGCGTTCCCATCACCTCTCCTTCGTTCCCTGGAGTTTAATTTTTGTGTCTGTCACCACAGCCCCCCCCCCCCCCCCCCCCCCCAGCCCAGTCTAAGCTCTTTATTAGAGGCTGTCCCGGTGTGGCACACAGAGCTCGTCACGCTGCATGCTGACATTTGTGGAAAATCTGTCGTCGTCCTTTTTTTTTTTTTGTCCCTAAGATTGTTTTACCCCACATAAAAATAAACAGTCATCATAAAATATAAATATCAAAGCACACTGAAATTGCAGAGCTTAAAGGAAAACGACCAAAATGGAAAAGCTCAATATGAAAATCACTAAAGATCGTTCTGTAATGAAATACAAATTAAGCCGTTTGACATCATGTTAGACGATTTAACCCCCCCCCCCCTCTGGCTCTGTTTCAATAAGACAGCTGTTGCTGGGTTGTTGTTGCCCAACCGATATGGATGGCTCTGGTAGTCTTTCAGAACTCTTTGGCAGTCTGGTGTGTGCCAGGTGCCTCTCTGCCCAACAACTCTCAGCCTCGAGACACGCCTTCTCATTTACATAGGGCTTAAAAAAAAAAATCCAATACAAATGCAAACACTTTTTTTTAAAGGTGTTTCTTGTTACTCTTCATTAGATTTTGTTGATGTAACTTTTTAGGACCATTTTGATCATTTAGGTCATTCTCAGTCATTAGTAGTGGCAGGAATCTGGCGTGACGATACGTACCATGGTACAGGGCTTACGAGGCAATTTATTGTGACGCTGTAAGCAAGGCATTATTGTCATTTTTTCAATGTAACTGTAGTGAAACTGTCGTAGTATAAGGAGCACACCGGTATATCGATCTAGAAGTACCTGAATGACTTCATCAACTCGATGAGTCAAAGTATTCAGCTTAGTGTCTCCGGCCAGTAAAAAGTAAGGAGAGTTTTTAGTATATCGCTTTCCTCACACTTCCCCATGGTTGTAGCAGATGCTAATTACTCTCCTGTAGCCACATAACCATTACCATCATGTCTAATGGTGGCGGCCTTTAAGGGAATGAGTCAGACATGTGAGTCCATCTCTTTTGTGATCTTATGATCTACATAAGATCCTTATCCTCAGCTGCCATCACGTCACATCTGGCAGCAGCCTGCTGTTCTGCAGCGCATCTCCTCACCACCGACTGTCAGATTCATTATTAAAATTACAATAAGGAGACAAGAATGCACAGGCTTGAATTGTGTCTCGATCGCCTGAGGGGAAGCAGAATATTTTTACATTACAGCTGAAAGTGGCGTGCCACAGCCCAGTTTACTTTCTCATTTATTTGGGAAGGTGGTCTTTTTTTTAACAATGAGAGGGGGGGGGGGGGCTTTGTTACAAAAGGTTGAGAACCCCTGTTTAGTTCATGTCGAATAAACTGCTAGAATTTCCTGTTTGTATTGTAACCAGGCAACAATCACAGGATCCTTTTTGATGCTGGAAGTGTGAAGTGTGAATGCCATGATGATGAGAGGTGTGTGAGGCTCTGACTGCTGCATGGACGGAGGTGTGGAATGGGTTTTTTCGGCCCATGATTTTATTATGTTTCCTCTATCATTTTGGCAGGACTTGGCATTTGACCGCACTGAGCGTCTCAGATTATGCGATCGCAGTTGGGGGGGGGGGGGGGGGGGGGGCGTCCACTTCCAGCACCCGTTCCACTCGGGGTGAAATTGTGTCGCCCTCGCTCTCGTTCACACAGAACCGTGACGAGAAATTCCATAGAAGGATTAGTCATGCAGTGGCCCAGCGGTATTTACATTGGAGGTGAATTTAGCTACGTTTGAATTTCATGCCTGTTTGTGTCCGTCTTTGTCGCAGAGGACCAGATCCCCCACGGCTTCCCCACCATCGACATGGGGCCCCAGCTGAAGGTTGTGGAGAGAACGCGCACGGCCACGATGCTGTGTGCGGCCAGCGGCAACCCCGACCCGGAGATCTACTGGTTCAAAGACTTCCTGCCCGTGGACATCGGCAGCAGCAACGGGCGCATTAAACAGCTGCGTTCAGGTAAAGCACTCACCTCGACATGTTGGGAGTCTCTGTACGGCAATCGGTGCCGTTAGCTGAGTGATACCTGACCGTTTATACCGGGTAGGATTTAGTCTACAAAATCACGGCCCACATGGGACATTGACAGGTTGAGGGGGTACCGATGAATTACAACACTTGATTGAATTGCGAAAGATCTGCTTTTTCAGAAGGCAAAACGCACAATAAGCTCGTGATAGAAATAAAAGGGTTCCGACTTAGATTGCAGTGATTGCCCCGAGCAGCACCTGTGCGGGAGCAGCGGCGTGCCAACAGTGCTCAACCCTCCACAGACAGTGATGAATGTTAACGCCGAGGCTGACCGTGTGAAGCGGGCTCTGTGAGGAGGTGGCCGGGGTCCAAGGGAGCAGAGAGGGCATCTTTCTCCGCCAGAAAGCAGCTCGCAGCGGAGCTGGACGGCTGCTGGCTGAGCAACGGAGCTCCACGCACACACCCTGTCAGCTGCCCTTTCTCTCGCTCGCTGTGAGAAAATAGAAACGTTCGCTGCTCGCCAAAAAAGTTGCAAGCACCTACGCAACATCAACTTTCCCCGCCAGCCCTCGCAGCAAGAGTCAGAAGCAGGTCCCCCCCCCCCTCCTCTCGTCTCAGTGCTGACAGACAGGCTCTAGGATATCACTGGCTTTGAAGTCCACTCTGAAGAGTTTTTCCCATGTGGCAGTCTGGGCCTTAGGTAGGGACAAACACGCCATGTATTATTAACCAAATAGCACGGCAATTTGTTTCAATTTGTTTCATGGGGCCCCGTCGTCACATGCAGTCCCACAGCAGCCGAGCACAGATGGCTGACTTCCTTTAATGAAAAATCTGAGTTATCCTGTGCCGCACAAGGCAAAGGGAAAATATGTAGCCGTGTGCAAAGTCAGCACTCCGCAATTATTCAATGTATTTGTTTCAATAGAATTCATTATATAGAGGAGTGATTGGATTTGCTCCTGAATTAGTTATTCCTATTAAATGACTTTGATCCATTAAGAAACACTAATAGCTTCATTTTTCAATTTGAGACCTTTGCTCTCTTTCGGAAAAAGGAAGAAAAAAAAAAAGTCCTCTGGCTTCCTTTGGTGCTCCAGAGCTCAACTGTCTGCAATTAATTACAACCCAAAGCTTGCGCATTGAAGAGGGATTTGATCCAGACCAGCGATGGACACTCTGGGTGCTGGACCAGCGAGCTGTGTGACTGCCGGCCCAGGACCATGGGAAGGAAAACCGGACAAAGCTCTTCTGCAGAAAAACAATGCTAGAGTGAAAAGTTCCTGATTCTCAAACACAGTAATAATGTTGTGTTTACACTGACCACAACACCACCAGTTACTGAAGACTATTTCTTTTTAAAGCAGAAAACTCCAGTGGCCAATGTGTGGACAAAGGTGGCCCCAGCTGAATTGGTTTGCAGTCATTGGCTATTAAAGGGGCACTCCATTGATGTAGTACTGCAGCTCCAGAATGTTGGTACACTCGCAAGAGACGGATAAATAAAAATAGTAAACCAGCAAAGTCGGATATATTCTGACATCCCTTAGTACGGGTTAAGCTTCCAAGTATTTGTCCTGAATTGTCCCACACAGGACATTGACCTCAGTACGTGAATTTTTTATCTGCCCAAAAATTCCAGTTGCATTATCCTAATACACTTGATTTAGACTGTGGAACATGAACTCTAAAGTGCAAGTTCCCCCCTGAACGCTTTGATAGTGGGACAGCTTCTGTCTGCTAGCTAAACCAGGTTAGCCTGTGTCAACAGTATGGCGAACGTGAACAACAAACCAGAGCTGGAAGAGCCTCCTCTGTTATTTACATCTGTTGCTTGGGAGCATTAGAGTTTTCCAGTAAACTATAACACTGGGCAGAGAGGTGGAAAGGACAGAAAATATCTCTGAAAATTCAAGCATGACAAACAGGTAAAAGAACGTGTCTTTCAAACTCCATGCCCCCCAGAGTGTAGCAAAGGCTTTCTGTTTTCAAGTTGTATAAGCCCAAGCCTAGATAGTGACATCACTATGACGTCATCAGGGTTATTTTCTCAGATTGGACAAAGCTCCTCTAGGGCCACGAAAGACAAACTGTTTTCAGAGGTTCAGTAGTACTCCCTATGGCAAGAAAACCGATAGCGGTGTATGAACTCAATGGAGGTCCCCTCTAACCGCCAATCACGTTTCCATGGTAAGGGGACTACACACTGGCTGCCATGCATGGTGCTCGCCACACATCAGTAGCAGCTTGGGGTTCAGTTTCTGACCCCAAGAACACGTCGCCATGTGGACAAGAGGAGCTCCACCATCCACATGATGGGATTTTGTTTAGATTTCATTCGTTCTGCTTGGAAAGGACAAAATGGAAAAAAAATATGGATGTAACCGGTGCGTTTCAAACCACGCACCATCAGGTCATCATCTAAATTGTTAAGTTGTCAAATGAAATATGAGGGCTGTCAATTCAGTGCTTAACTTTGTTTTGGATGGACGCTACAACGGACAAAAAACCCTCCCAATCCAGACATTGTGAAAATATAATAAAGTCGTATTATTTTTCACAATGAAACCCCACAAACCTGTCATGACAGCCTGGTTTCATGCTGTAGAGGCGCCGGATTCTTCCGGCTGTGAGAAGGCCGTGGAGGGAAGTCATGGCAGGTCTCAGTCTTGCCCAGCCCGGCCCTCTGAAAGCTGCTGATGTCCCCCTTC
The DNA here is from genome assembly GCF_023349555.1 of Cebidichthys violaceus. Lineage (NCBI taxonomy): Eukaryota > Metazoa > Chordata > Actinopteri > Perciformes > Stichaeidae > Cebidichthys > Cebidichthys violaceus. Next base: position 13,111,479 of record NW_027176296.1, read on the forward strand.
ATCAGACCCCAGGGGCCACACAGCTTCCAGGGCCCCCCCCCTCCCTTCTGCTATCTCTCACCACCTATCTGACACTGGAGAGCGGCTTGGTTTATCATCCAGATCACCGGCATCTGCATGGTAACCATCCCTCCCTCTGCCGTTTGCTGCATGTGACCTGATATGCCCAAATGGTGCCAATAGCTAAAGATTCCCTACACCAGGGATCGGAGGAAATGCTACTACTGTGTCATCACAATGAACACTACTAGAACGATTAGTCATTGCAATGTGAGAATAATAAGAGCTGCAATTCTAATGATATAACCTGTTACTAACAGTGTCTTAATAAGCTGAAGCAGGTGCAAGGTGTAGTTGGTGTACCAGACTTTCCATCAGCTATAATGACAACTGCTGCAAGTAAATGTATTCAACTGTAGCTGATTAAAATGAATTCTGTGAGATAGTCAAACAAAAACAAAAAAAAAGGGTCTCCAGGCTGCTGTCTGCAGTACGCTCTCTGAATGCCGGAGGATAGTAGACCTGTTTTAGTGCAAGAACACCAAAGTGTTGGGTCTTGCTTCCGATAAATGATCTAGGCATCAACAACTTGGTTCTGGAAGTGTTGATCATTTTAACTAAATACTATGATACCCATGAGGCTTGGCAGCCGTTGCCGTGGAGAAGAAGCCAGTTAGGGTTAGAGTCAAACCACTTTGTTGACAACGAAACAGCACTTAACATGGATCCACAATTTAAAAGTCAATAGATTCACTTTATATATACATAAGCGTGTCACTCGGGCTTTTCATCTGTTCATCTTTTGTGCGGATGATTTAACCAGGAGAGTTTCATGCCCATCGAAGTCAGAATCTAAGGGGACACCGAAATAGCTCCACCCACTTCACCGCTATACTTCAGTCGCGACTGGGTGGTACAGTAGTTGTCAAGTATAAGCAGGCAGCCGGTGGAGGAAATGTTGGAATCTCCCGCTAAACGGTCAAGCAGGGCTTAATTTCAAGCTTGATGGGTAAATCTATAGAAAAATCCACCCGTTTTTACAGAATTTGGAAATCAAGCACAGCATCACTCTTGATGTCTGATTTGAACTCTTGGAGGACCCCAACCATTATTTTATCTGATTACACTGAGTACACGCATAACTTGTTTAAAAGTGCCGTAAGCTTGATTCATAGAAAATAACAGCCATAAAAATTGGAATATTGGTTGCAATTAGACATTCTCCTCGAATCGTTCAGCCCTAAATGGTGCACGGGGGAAAATGCCGGCACAGGATTAAATGTCCCGAATGATATGACAACTGTGATAAAAATACATCAATAGAACGCTAATTTTGGAGCTTGATATTATTATCCATTGAGGCAGCGACGTCGCAGTGTATTCCAGGACACGAGTGCGGGTTTCTTTGAATTGCATCAGAAGGAGATCAGGCAGCTAGTGTTCTTATCTGCCTCGTTACGGCAGGATGCAGGAGACAGAACCAACGCAGGAGTGTTGTCGGTGAATGAAGGGTCAAGTGCTTGATAGCCAGGTGCCTGTCGGGGGGGGGGGGGGGGGGGGGAATCAGGAGCTTTATGATGACAACAGGATGCCAGCGCTGTGGAGCAAATAGCCAGGTGTATCAAGCAAATAAGCACCATGTGAAAGTAAATAACCAGGTGCACAAATGACAGAGTGGCAGCCGTAGCTGAGGTATGAATGCATACATTATTGAAACCATTTTATGCTTGTGGGGGAAAAAAAATAACACATGTTTGTACAGGAGGAAAGGGTTTTTACCAAGAATACATTTTGCACAGTTGTCATTTATTAAATTGATTTTGATTGAAAATGATCAGGAAGAGTTTTTCTCACTTTCAGCTAAAACTGAAACAAGCTTTTTTTAATTAAACGGTGAGAATAGCAGTCGCTCTTATCTCGGCTGTTTCTCCTCTCTTTGCTCTCCTGCCATTCTTGTCTTTCTCTGTTTCACTTTTTTTCTCTTCTCTTAATGCTAATGGTTATCTCTAATCTTATTTGCATTCAAATTACCTCACCAGGTGGTACACCAATCAGAGGTAAGAATGCTGGGTACAAAAAAAAGTCTTCTCATCCTCCTCCTCTTCACTGCCCCCTCCCCTCCATCGCCTTTGTCCTCCTCCTCCTCCTCCTGTCACCTTCAGTGTGTCCCATTTTCAGCACTCCGTCCACTCTCTCTGCCGTCACCACATTCTTCAGGAGCATGTGTGGTCTTGGGAGAGATGGAAACAGTAGACATGTACTCACTTGCTAGTGACAATGTTCTCAAATGAAACCGCTGACGATGTTCCTGCCAGCACGTTCTCACTCCCAACCCGTCAGAAAGCAGCGCTTGGTCTGTGCTCCTGAGCGTCAAACTGTGACCTACGTCCGAGGTTAGCGTCAGTTGTGGACGTATCAGGGACGAGGAGTCAATACACGCCTGTTACATGGATAGCTTCTTTTCAAAATGAACATCTGTCTTAACAGGAAGTTAGGTTTGGGCAACAGAACCGTTTAGTTAGGTCAATATTGTGGTTGACGGTAACTTGAATGACTAAAGACTCACGGGACTCGGCGGATTCACAATAACTCACGTGAGAAAATAAGTCAACGTTGGCTCTTAGTTTCACATGAGACACAAACAGCGGTCTCCTGGGTGAAAGTCCTGTTTGTTTGACCCAACCATTCAACCCGCCCGTCCGCCCTTAGCGGACAATCGCGCATGTTATACATTACTTCATTTGCTTTGAGCGTCAAATAATGACGTGGATGGATTTATGCTGGAGGTCAGTGAAAGCCCAGTGCGTCTCATAAAGATGCTTCAGGGTGCCTCGGCACGTCGGTATCAGACCGGTATCAGACCGGTATTTGACGAGTTCGGAATGAGAACAGGTTGTTCCTCTGCTCATTCGCAGGCAGCAGTGGGCTAACAAAGGGCTAGCACTATGCTAACAAACACCATTTACCATTAAGTGGAACAAAAAAGTTGCTTGTTGGAAAATGATTTCATCAGGAAAGCAGGGAACAGAAACTAGCTAGGTTCTCATTTAGTTGTGTTCACGCCTGTTGTTAAATGTTTGGTGCAGTTTGTTCAGTCTGTCAATCTTAACCATTCTGGTTCGACTCTACATGGTGCTCTTAGGTTCACCAGGACTAGAATAATGTAACTGTTGGTTGAATTTGTCACATCATTTAGAATAATAAATACTACCATACACATTCAGTATCCATAAAGGCCTACCAACACCACAATCCCACGCTGTGATAGAAAGAGCTCACCTTCACAGTGTGAATGCGGCGCTGAGAACGCAGTGTGAAAACCACATTGTCCAGCGTTGTCCACTCTTTTCCAATGAAAGTAGCTAACAGCACCAGCTCAAAGAAAGTTGCCAACTGACAGGCCGTCCCTTCAGGCCTCCCTCCAAAGCCACTCCCCCAAAGCCACTCCCGCAAAATGACCATAATAAATGTCAATAATGAACAGGGCTAACGTTAGTAATCACAGCTAACAATAGAGTGTAAAGGCAGAATATGTGCAGGTAGCCCGACAGGTAGCCACAGATAACGGATTTTTTAAAATTGTATGTATTGATTGCTTTTGGGATGAAAATAGAATTTCAACAAATTTAACAAAAACTGTTTTTGAGGAACTTTACCAACCCTAGCTTTAAAGAAGATTGTCTGTTGTCTGAATACCAGAGACGATAAAGAAAGCATTCAAGCCCCGTTAAATATAACTTTATTATAAACTTTTTTACAATAAAGGTCACCAGATCTCGCCAATAAATGAAAGTTTCTTTTTAGTTCTGGTTCATGATATCTTTGCAGTGACTTACAAATAAACAAGACATTTATCGGTCAGCACCTTCAGCACAAAATGGACCGATGGAGGAATCTGCTAAAATACATGAAGTAGACAGAATCACAATACATAATCTATTTTAACTCTGTTTTACTTTGATGTTTCAGGGGATGAGCCCCACATGCATTAACATGGTTACCAAACACATTAATTGTCTTTACAAATCACTTTGTGAGACGTTTCCATGATTAGCAGATGGACTAAATTCCAGCCTAGCTTCTGATAAAAGTACGTTTTCAGGGATCACATCTTCAACCAAATCATTTTGCTGCACAGTTTGATCTGAAGTGGACCCAGACCCACCGTTTCAGGTGGTCTTAGCTTAAATGTTTGGTCTGGAGCAGAGTATCGATCGACAGCTTTTCAATCCGCCTTAACAAACGGAACCAAATGGGCGAACTGCACCACAACAGGTTAGGTGTGAAAGCACCTGAAACCAAACCATATGTGAACACATATGAATGCTCAGCTCCTTCTGTAGATGCCACTGGCCTCGGTCATTCCGGTGAGCCGGGTCATTCCGGTGAGTCCGGTGAGATAACTCTGGAAGAATTAGCAGTCTGCGACGTGCTCGTCGTCGAGGTGTAAAGGTTTGACCTCCCTGTCTTGCGCGCCGTCCTTCGGCAGCTGCAGAGAGCGGGAACACACGCTCCGCTATTGAAGGCTCAACGTCTGACGGCCGGGGGAGGTTTTGTCAGCTTCTAACCGTTTTCGTTCAGGCCTTCACCTGCAAGAAGTCACACACACACACACACACACACCTTCTCCGGCAGCGCTGATTAACTTTTTCCACGCCGAGAGGTCAGAGCAGACGTCATCCGTTTTTGCAAATCTCAGGAGAGAACGATGCAATTCCTCCTAAAGTGTGCAATGAGATAAACAGTCATCGCACCGTGTAGAGTTTGAAATAGATAACTAGAGAAAGATATCTCTGCTAAGATATGCTACTTCACACTTGTCTACAGTGACTGACTCTCAATGGGAGCCGTTTCATTATCGTTCTGACGGAATGTCTTGTGATATGTAAGAGAAAGGCTTGCCCACATGCTGTGTGTGTGTGTGTGTGTGTGTGTGTGTGTGTGTGTGTGTGTGTGTGTGTGTGTGTGTGTGTGTGTGTGGGTGGGTGGGTGGGTGGGTGGGTGGGTGGGTGGGTGTGTGTGAGAGAGAGTAGTTTGAGGACACGCATCCCAGATGAAGGTTGCTCCTCCTCCATCTCTGGGCTCACTGTCTGCACCAGACTCACCAGGGATGTTTCCACACGCACATTATCTTCAACCGCTGATTTTTCTTAAAAGTAGTTCATAACATCGTGTTACAAACCCATCCCATGTTACATTTCAGGATTGTATTCTGAAATATGTACATTGTTAACCTGTTTTTTTATTTTTCACATTTCTTACTGTCCACGGCAAAACTGCATGATGTATGTCACATTCACTGCCGATATATAACATCGCATAGTCGCTAAGAACACATTTATGTTCTCTATATCAAACCTAACGTCTCTACTGATAACTAATTATGAAATGTTTGCATAAATGCTATGGAGTTGTTGTGAAATGAATGTATTTAAATCACGCTGCCAGGTAAGTTTTGTCTTTCATTTCCCCCAAAATGAAAGCTCTTAACAAAATCATTAGCATACATAAAGATTGCTTTTAGAGCAGTGATCATTGGAGGGTTTGCTAAAGGCCTTCACCAATCAGGGCATTCAAATATCTCTGCTAATTTGGGATTTAAGCAATACAGTGTCTTTAAAGTTGCTACAAGGAACTTTTAACTGGTTCTGAAACAGTCTCAATTTAATACTGATGCCTCTAAATGACTACATATGCAAATGAGATAATCAGAGGGAAGATTGGCTATTTCTATCTAGTTATTCTTAAGGCTTGTCATCGGGTCAGATTCCCCGCAACATCAGACAAAACAGTTTCACCGGAACCATCTTCAGACTCCCGCGACCAGCCCGCTGTGGACAGACCCAGGCTGAAGACTGTCGGACCCTGCCGCAGTAAAACAGGTTTTCAAAAGAGAGTCCGGCAGCTGCAGAGCTTCCCAACACAAAGCGTTGGTGCTCATGAAAGCACTACTGCTTTTGTCCACAGAGGCCACCAAAATCAACACAAAATAAAAGTTCCTTCTAGTAACTTTAATTACATCGTATGTGCCAGAACTGACATGTTTCGCTCATGTCCTCTTTATCACATTGGAAAAAATAGTGTTCAGACCGTTTGCTGAGAGCTGTTGGGACAAAGTCTGCTCCACAATGTGTTCAAGAACCTTTTACTGAAAGGTCTTTTGATTGACATTCAAAACAACCAACCACTGACTGTCGCTATGGAATACAATTACGTAGCAGTCAATGCGGCTACAGTAAGAGAAAGCTTTCATCATTCACAGCTTAAACATAATTAGTTTTCTATGATCCAGGTGGTAATATGACAATATCACATATAGCAACTACTAGCTGTTTCATGCAGTGTATAGAAAATGGAATGGTTTATTTGAAACATCTGAGCCAATGAGCGCTTAGATCAGTCATTTCCAAAAATGCATTTAGAGACGATGTTGGCATTTGATGTGAATAACTTCCATGAAAAACCAACAATGAGTTAGTGTGTCGCTCAATACCTTCCCTGCCTGCTCTGTGGCTTTCAGGCTTTCAGCTCAAAGCCAAAAAATGACTCACACGTATTACGTTTCATCCAAAAAAGCTAAAATATGTCCAACAAGCCCAACATTCTACAGCCATGCCAGAGGCTCTGTGAGACGGCTGTAGATTAATTCACATTTTGTGTGCTAGTGACTATTTATGGAAAACACCTAGAGTGCCTGTGATTGTAGTAACCAAGGGACATGCCACCCAGTGCAAGAACAAGAAACAGTAGGACTTTACCAACCTTATCCTTTAGGCTTCTGCACACTACTATTGTGACACTACAGCAAGTAGTAGCAACCCAGTCCCTAGAAATACATGTTGGCGTTTCTACAAACGGGATACGCTGAATGTAGACATTTCTGAACCAAAAACATGTATCACATCATAACAATGTCATGAGGTTAACGCTCGGTTAGGTTTAAGCAACAAGACTAGTTGGTTAAGGTTAAAAAAAAAGTTTGTGTTAAAATAGTAATGTAGCGTTGTGACGTTAATGTAACGTCACAACGTAGCTAGCTTAAATACATAACAACTGCCCTTAGTTGACTTTCTTGCGTAGTAAGTCAACGTTTACTTTTGGTTTCACACAGGACACGAGCAGCGGCCTCCTGAGTGAAAGTCTTGTGTTTGTATGACCCATCTACCACCTGTCCCACCCACCATTGTTGAACTTTCTCACTTGTTATACTCGTTATCATACCACGTTATTAATAACGGCCTCTCGTTGTACTACGTAACTTACTCTCACTAAATCCAAAAACGTCCTTATTCAATGTATCCGTCGTTTGCAGAAACTTAGAATGTCAACATTGTTTCCTGGCGACTGGGCTGAGTAATGAGCAAGTTGGACAGAAGTCCTGGATCATCTTGAACAAACCTGATAATATTTGGATGAATAATTGATGATTGATCAGATATAGCTTACCCCACAAAATAATAAATAACAAGAAGAAACATTGATGCTGAATATCTTAAAGGTATTGAATGAAAACATGTCACAGATATGGACTGTTAAGGACTAGTGTGTGTATGTGTCTGATTCATAGTACTCCACCATCCTTTCTGTGTGTGTGTGTGTGTGTGTGTGTGTGCGTGGTCGTTTGAACGTGTGCTGTGCCGACTTGGACTCTGACATTCTGCCCTCCCTCCCCAGGAGCGCTTCAGATTGAGAACAGCGAGGAGTCGGACCAGGGCAAGTACGAGTGCGTGGCAGTCAACAGCGCCGGGACTCGCTACTCTGCTCCGGCTAACCTTTATGTTCGAGGTAAGATCCCTCTTGACCCCCCCTCCCCCCGCCGTCGTTCAGGTCGCCGCCTCCAACATTAAGGTCCTCTCTCGTCACCTCTTCTACACCGACGCTCTGCCTCCTGATTGCTAATAGGAGCGCTGGATTCAACCGCAGTGAAAGTCAAACCTGTTGATGCCCGTCCGGTCTCTGCTGTCGCACTGTCATTTCCTGCTCTCTCTATCTCCCCTTCTGTCTGGTCTTTGTCTCCTGGGTACTGATTTATGTATTTTGCTACGATGTTAGTTTGCTTGACCTGGCTAACCTCACAGTGTTTTGTGAAAGAGAGGTTGGCTGCGGCTCCTTCTCTTTGTTTCGGGGGAAGGTGGAGGTTTACATGTGGAGTCTTGCCACAAAGAGAAGCCGACACCGCTCGCCCCGTGTCGGAGAAGACAGGAAATTCCCCCCGAAAGCGGCCTCCAGATGACGGGATGCGCTGCCACTAAAGCCAGCGGGGTGAAAGCAAAGCCTCGGGTCTTCTTAAGAGCAGGCCTTGCCAACAAACAAGTCAATTAGCCTCAACCACTATCAGGTTCTCAATGGCAATTTTCAAAGCACAGGGGTGATTCATTACCGCTTTAGTCTCCTGTTCATTTGCATTTCCATTCACAATGCTCTTTGATGCAGTTACCCTTTAAGACAATGTCAATGCCTCCTCAAATTTGGCGCAAACACTTGGACTCAAGGATGAACTGAACTCAAGAATTCATATGCTAATTATGCCAATTTCACAGAAATGTCTTATAGGATAACATTATGAAGTAATGACATTTCTGACATTTTTGACAATATGACTGGTTGTTGGAGGCATACAACCACAAGGCGGTAATTCTAGTTTCAAGTCTATCTTAATACATTGCTCATCTGCCATATGTGCGATGACAGAGATCTTAATTGCTGTAATGAAGAATTTCCTCCAAAGAGCAATGCACTAAAGGAAGTAAGGGACAAAATCTGCTGCAGAAATGAATTCAAAATTCAAAACCGAAACTAATACATTGCTTCAGCAATTAGTTGTATTGAGTGTGTATCTTCATTCTGGCAGTTGTTTGCTGGTTATCCGCTGGTCCTGCCAACAAGTCGGCATGCTACTGCTGTCAACGAGTTTTTTAAATGGACCTTTGTTTCATTTTTTTTTCTAGCATATTGTTCTTTTCTGTTGCCATCTTGGTTTCTGGCCGTCCCCATGTTGGTTCTTGTCTGTCGCCATTTTGCTTTTTGTTTTTCAGCATCTTGGTTTTTGTCCCTAGTCATCTTAGTTTTTGTCTGTCGCCGTGTTGGTTTTTGTCCGTTGTCATGTTGGTTTTTGTACATGGCATTCTTGGTTTTTGTCTGTAATCACCCTAAAGCACACCCTGCTTTATGGTCTATTTGACTTTAATTGAGCATCATTTACTAAATGAACATCATGCTGTATTGAAGAAGACTTGAAACTAGAGATTGAGACCATAAACTCATGTTTACAATGTTTACTGAGGGAATAAATAGAGTTATTTTCTCATAGACTTCTATACAACCAGACTACTTTTTGCAGCAAGAGGAGTGAAGAATGCAAGTTTCAGGCACTTCTGCATTGACTTCATTTTTCAGGCCCAGAGGTTGCCACCAGGTACAGATGCATCAGTTTCCCAATAACAGATCACAGAGCGCTCATACCCAACATCGACATTGTCTTTGAGAACCTAAAAAAAGCCCTTTCCAAGACATCCAAATAATGAAGACATAGTTTTGTAGCTATTTTGTTTGCTGCTTCTACAAAGGTAGGAGTATTACATCGGTCAGAAATTAAAATGTCATTGTTTTTTGCAAGAAGCGTCCCCCACTAAAGCAAACAGAGAGCCGTAGCCAACAAAGTCCGATCATGAAGTATATGATTTGTTATTTCTGCTTCTCTTTTCAAGGTTCCTGTCTGTGTTGCCATAACCTTTAACCTCTCCAGGTGTGCTGGTCGCCTACGTGTCCAAAAGTGTCTGTCTTCATTTTTCTCTATAGTTCTCTTTGTCTTTTTTGTTTTTTAAGCATTTTTTTTCTCTGTATTTGGTGTCCCAGTCCACAATCCCTCCTCCGCTCATGTGTCAGTCATATACACACACACTGTATATGTTTCTGTTCATCTCTACAATGCTTATCCTTCTGTCTACACATGGTGGCAGCTCTCTGTCATTGTTTCATGTGCTTTGCTTCGTCTGCACCTCTTCTCTTGGACATGTGAGACAGCTTTTTAAGTTTGCCCTGTTGTTTGTGAGAGGATGTGCCTGTGGATGTTGTTGTTCGTATACAAGACTTTACCTGGAACAGAGAGACGTCTCTTGGTCCACTTATCCGTCAAGACAAAAGAATTATGATGTCAAATACACACACTGTGGATAGTGGGCTTCAGTGCTCAATGATGGCACTTTAACACACTAATTTGATTGACGAAAAGGCTCCATGATGACATTTAAGTACAGTATGTACTTCTCTATATGTGTCTGAAAATTGAGAAAATTACACTAAAATGCCATCAAAACTAAGTGGTGAGTAAATAAAGAGAGACTATGAATGAATTGTGTCAATTAATTTTAACTCAAGGCCCAATCACAAGCTTTTGTGGTGCTTTCAACTCACGGCTGTAAAAGATTGGGGATCCATTGTTAATTCTCAAACAATGTCAGTTCACTAAATGAAGTGGGTATGACTGTTCTTGCTCACCCTGATGTTACCTTGAATTCTTGAAGGAAACATTGTTCTCTCATGCCTCCATGGTGAACGGAGAATCCAAAAACTGAAAAAGATTCTGGATGAATTGAAGTAAACGGAGGTTGAAACTATATCAAGACATCACAACAACATTACGGACTCTCATACAACTGGTGCAGCATAATCCAAATGTCATGTATCCAGTCCAATGCTCACTTCTTCCCAAACACATGCATCTTTACCAAAACCTTAGTATTTAAAACACTTTGGACCGTCTTGACCTGTCTGAACTGCATGGGCGAGTAGCGCGCTTGCACAAGTGTGAGACTGTTCATGCAGAAGTGTTACATCAGCCATTCCTAAAAAATGGGTCGGGACCCAAAGGTGGTTGCAGGAGATTCTATCTGGGTCGTCAAATAAATGAGCAGAATTTGAAATTGCTGCTTTAGCTCTTCAAAAAGGATGTTTTGGCATTGTTTTGCTGTTTAACGCGTTCCCCATTTACTTCAGTCCATCAAGACTATCCTCCGGTTGTGGATTCTCCGTTCACCATGGAGGTATTCGAGAAAAGTTGTCTTCAAGAATTCATGGTAACACGTGGGGAGTAACTGATACAGATGGTCATTTTAGGGGTGAAGTAGTCCTCTAATGTGGCTGAGTACTTCTGCTGACTCATCAGTCAGGCTCAGTATAGTTTGTGACTAGTTTCCTCACTTCACACATTTTTTCAGGTCACTGCAAATATGTACCAACTCTTAGCTTTCCCATTACCGCACAACGTGGTACCACAAATAATGAGCCATGTTTTGCTCATTCTGTGCCACTGGTCAGCAGGTGTCTCCCACTGTTACCATGGAAACATGTCTGTTAATTACCAGATAGCCTAGGTGGTAAGGTTTTTTTTTTTTATTAAATCAGTCAATCTGACTCATTACACAGCGGTGAAAATACATCTTCAGCCCCAGAAGTCAGAGTCCTTGAACGCTGGAGGGAAATTCAGTCCTTATTACTTAAATGTGTTGTCATCAGGCGGTGGGTAAGTGGACCAACAGGACAGCCTTTAATGCGATTTTTAGCTCATCCCTCCACAGAAAAACAAATCTGTTCTCAGTTAGGCTTGGGCACGTGGCAAAAGGAACACAAATTTCCAAGGTGAGTGTTTGACTAATCCAATCAGGGGAAACCATCTTTATGCGCTCATTGATTTCGGGGCTCGGCGGCTGAGCTCGCTCAGAGTCAATGGGCAGAATAAATGTGGGCAGCAGCACGCTGTCTGCTTCGCCGTGCCTAATGAAGTCTGGTTGTCAGCAAGCCTCGGCCTCCTTAACGCCGCCTTAATTTCACCGCCTCTGAAGGGCTGCAGCAGAGCTAAGGACAGGGAGGGCTGTGTGTGTGTGTGTGTGTGTGTGTGTATGTGTGTGTGTGTGTGTGCGTGTGTGTGCGTGCGTGTGCGCGCGCTTCTGTGCGTCCATATGTGTGTGTGTGTGTCGACTGGAAACAGGAGTAGCGCTGTGTTGTACAGTCGCATTAAGATTCGCACTGGTGATGTGTCTCTTTGTGCTCATGTGAGAGTGTATCCTTTTGATTGTGTGCACTGCATTGTTATGTGCCATTTTACGTGTGTGTGTGTGTGTGTGTGTGTGTGTGTGTGTGTGTGTGTGTGCTTGTCACCTCACTGCACAGGCCGTCGTCTCTACTGTGATTTTCTCACTCGTTAATGGATAAGCAGATATTTGCCTGTTTTACTCTCTCTGTTTCTCCTTGTCTTCTTCCTCCTACTCCTTATTTTGCCCCTCTTGTTGTTTCTTTTTTTTCTTCTTGTTTTTCACTTTATCTTAAACCCCTCCATCATCATTGCACTCCGCCATCCAAATATCACAATCCAAAATGTCACCACTCAGATCAACGGGAAGGTTGGTTTTCTTCACTCTTTACCCTCCCTAAAGCTATGGCCTGGCAGACTGGAGCCGTGCTGCGCCAGCGTCTCGCTGGGCGCCTCAGGCCCGTCCCGGCCCCTCTCTCAGGACCCCAACCCCCTCAGTGCAACCCCCTTGCTACCCCAACTAACCCCCGTCCCCCACCACCCACAATATTTGCTGCCTTGCGCCACATCCCATGTTGCTCCATGCAGCTTGTTCCTCTGAAATTTTGTGAAATGAGCACGTCTTTAATGCCAGTGATGTGCTTTTTGTCCAAAAGATGACATTTCCTCACCAGGAAAGAATTACATGGAGGAGGTGACACTGAGATCAAATTGTAGGAAGTAGGAACTGTGTGAGGTGAAATTCTTCTTTTCCACTGCAAACGTTGCAAGGTGAGAGAAGTAATTTCTGCTGCAATTCCTCTTTATTTTCTCAGGATTCCTAACTTTAGTTTGCAATTGGGTCAACGGCGTTATGGTGACCGGACCTCAACACAGCAGATACACCTGTTATCCTCTCTTCAATATATTTTAATTTGTATTCAAGTGCAGCAGATCAGTACATGGAAGTAACCAAACAAACACATTTTAGCAGCAACAAATATTAGATTTCTAATATTGACGATGACCAGCTGGTCTTGTCCAGCTACTGATTCCTTGCATCCCTGAAAACATAGGTGCATATAGGCAGTACTTTGAAAAATTTAAAATCTTCACTGGTTACATGAGCTGTTAGTCCTGTGAGTCGTTAGTCACCTAAGTCATTAGTCACTCGAGTCATTAATCACTCACTAGTCACCTAAGTCGCTAGTCACTAACTAGTCACCTAAGTCGTTAGTCACCTAAGTCGTTAGTCTCTCAATAGTCACGGAAGTTGTTAGTCTCTCACTAGTCTCGTGAGTTGTTAGTCTCTCATTAGTCACATGAGCCATTAGTCCCGTGAGTGGTTAGTCACGTAAATCGTCACTTACTTGAACCGTTAGTCAGTCAAGTTAATGTCAAGCGTGCACTTTTCCTAACCCTAACTAAATGGTCTTGTTTCCTAAACCTAACTTCCTGTAAAAATGGAAGTTTATTTTAAAAATGGACTGCTCAAGCTCATATTGACACGCCGTCCCTGACACGTTCAAAATGGACACTAGAGAGTCATAGTGAAGGAGAACTGACCAAGCTGCAGTATTTGACATTAGGGCGAGAATGTGTTGTACTTTCTTAGAAACAAAGATGAAATAATTAGAACTAGTGATCGCAACATCTGAGTCGTCCTCGCAGCAAGCGGGACGAATGTGTCACTTTCTTAACTAGCCGGTTAGGATCCTTATATGTGCTGTTGTCAAACTCCTCACAGCTTTCTTGATGAAGGAAAACAATCTTTACATAATTCATGCCCACAACATACTCTGAGTTCAAAGTTTGTGCTCACTTCACAAAATGTCAGTCCCATGATGTCCTCTCTAGCATGCTGATCATGTTTTTATTGTCTCGGCTATTTCAAAGGCATGGCTCGTCCCAGCTCTCATCTGCTGTCTGACCATCATTACACTCAGCCACAGCCTCTGAGCTCAAACTGCTTTTACCATGCTCTCCTCTTATCTCTGTCTGCTGGAAATCTAGACTCCATGAGAACGAAATAGCCTCAAACATGTTTACAGCCTTTTTCCGAGACTCTTACTGCTGGTTCATTAATAAGGAGAGCATCGAGGAGCTCTACCTAACTACTGAGAGCATCGCAGCCCTCGCTGCCCTACTTTGTGTTTGATATGTGGATTTGCAGACTTGTGATGCATCTTTTGTTGTTTTTTTTCTTGTTTCTTTGTGGCTTTATGTCTGAGGTCAGAGAATGTGTGGAGAAATTCTGCATGTAATTTGAAACACTCCTCTTTTCGGAAGGGAAACAAGCCATTTTAGTTTTATTGTAATTCCGGATGAAATGTCTTTGATTTTGGGAGCTGCAATAGTGGCAGACGTGAAAACTAGAGAAGCAATGAAAGTAAAATGGCAGAAGAGACTGTAAAGGAGAATGAATGGTTTTCATATAGTTTGGGGAAAAAAACACTTTCAATGTAAAATGTATTTAGTGTAGCTTTGTGAATTATCAGCTGAAAAGACAAATGTAATCATGTCAAATCCAATTAAAGTACAATTTATGAAAAGAGGATTCTAGGGAGCGCCTGGTAGCCGAGTGGTTACAGTGCATGCCACATAACCGCAACATCCTGGGTTTAGTTTCGGCCTTGGAAGCTTTTTTTCATGTCTTACCCCTCTGTCAGTCTCTCTCTCTCTCCCCCTCTCCCTCCCCCATTTCTACACTGTCCTCTGTCAAACAAAGGCCAAAATTCCCCCAAAAAATATAAAGACAAAGAAAATGGAACCCGATTATTTCGGACACAGTAAGAATGTAGAAAAATGTAGTTGCAGAAGTTCTTTGAGACACTAAGGTTTCCACTAAGAACCATTTTCATCCAAAGAACCCTTTTGGAGGGAAACAAAACTGAGTGCGGCCCATGATGGTTATGGGTTGCTCTGCAGCACATGGAATATGAAAGGGTTTTCGGTAGAATCCCTGCTGTGGGTTTTTAGATGAAACTCTTGGAATATAAAATGGTTGTCAGTAGAATCTCCTGGGTGGGTTCTACATGATACTCTTGGAATACAACAGAATTCCCGGTAGAACCCCCTGGAGGGTGGAAAGGTTTCTTATAGAACCTTCAGAGAGTGTTCTGGGTTGAACCATTACATCATATAAGGATTGTCTAAAGAATATCTCATAGGAGGTTCTGGATGGAACCTTTCACTGATGGTTCTAGGTACCCCTTATGTTGGGTTTGAGGTAGAACCTCCTCTGAAAGGCTTCCTGGTCAAACCTTAATAAAAGGTACGACCTGGAACCCAAAAGTGTTCTCCTATGAGGACAAGCCACAGAACCATATATGGTTCTTGTTCGCACATTTTATTTTTAAGAGGGTATCCAAGAGAGGACTTTTGTCTAAAAGCCTTGTTTGTCTTTTTGAGTTGAAGGTGTACTATTTCAGCATGCAATTAATGGACACCCTCAATGGACAAAACCTGACTTTGTTTAGCTAAACCTACGCTAGCTGAACTTAACATAGAACATCATAACTCAGTTTGACTTAATTTACCTTAACTCATTTTAATTTCACTTGATTTGTAGTCACAGAATCTAATGTAAGTAAGTGTGGCTGTAAAAACAGAACTTAGACCTTTAAGGGAAACTTCTGCTTTTGTACAACTCTAAACTATAGTCCGTTTTTCTGGAGTTGAACTTGAAGGTTCTATTTTCTCTGGCTGAATAAAGGCTCATTCATTCTCCTGTCAGCTTCAGCATAGAATGTATCATTCACAGAAAAGGCAAACAAATTCTCAGAATAGGAAGTTACTTTTGTCTCCACTGAGCTGCAGTATATTGTATTGCATTTTCTACTTCCTGTGTCTCTTTTACCTATTAAAAGGAAAAGGAAAGGAGCATGATTAAAATGATGTATCGCTCAGTGCAGAAATGTTGGCTCAACAACTGCTTCGACACAATGAGCACATCCCTGGCATGTTCCAGGGCCCCTGCAACTCCCGCTGCACTAAGACTCCATTGGCTTAATGCTGTAATTGGATGGTGCACTTATCATCACATTGTCATGGCCATGCTGATTGATGCTTTGGACAGCATGCAGCGACTGGATGTTATGCACAGAAGCACAATCTGTACATCAGCACAGATTTATTCCCACTTCTGCTTTGCAAGTTGAGTTTCTTATCTGAGGGCACCTCATGCTTTTCTGTGCCACAAGCATCTCACTGTTCAAATTTCAAGTGTTGTCTTTTTTTTTTTTTTTTTTCAACATGATACTGATTACTTTTTATGAAACATCAGGACTGAAATTGGAAAGCACAATGAATCAGGCGATATGATAATGTTTACATGATGGTGAGTTAGTCATCATGATTAATGGTTTAGGTTTTGATGAAACAATGTGGATTATTTATGTAAGGTGAATATTTCATTCAAATTGTTCAAGTTCAGCTGGGAGTTAGCTCCTCCGTGTAGCAACTTACACTGCCTAGAGTGAAGTTGCATCATCTTGCTCCACTTGTCTCCTTCCACTAACTTTGAATGTATCCATGTTGCCTAAATGTTTGTTCTTTAGTGTCTCTTAGAAACAAGTAATTGAAAGAGGTAACGGGGGATTTGGTCCGAACATGAACATGAGCAAAAAAAAAATCTGTAAACACAAATTATATTACATTCAAAACATCATAGAAAGTCAGAAATTCCAGGTTTTTACTACAAAAAATAAAATGATCCTTCAAGTTGTGCTTGAAAAAGGAAGATTTCAGAGGTAGTCAGGGTTTCTGAGATGCCTATCTGACATCATGTCAACAGAGAGCAGCATCCAACACATCGCAACTTCTAAAATATACCGTTGCTCGACCAGTGGCTCTACGCTTCAAACTATGACCCTCTACGTACGCCTCTAGCATCAGTTTTGCGATGCGTGGGAGCGGCTTGTCAATATATGCTCATCACACAGAAAGCGTCTTTTCTAAATAAACTTCCACGTTCACACGTTCGGCTCATTATGTGCACGCTGTCTTTTCGAAATAAACTTCCAACGTAGGTTTACTTAGTTTTTAGGTTTACTTAGGCAACAAAACGGGTTAGGTACAAACTTGAAACAAGTATTGTTAAATATACTGAATGGAAAATGATGCAGTGAGTTGTGTTTTATCTGGGAGAAGAAAACCTTCCAGAACAACTTATTTTTCTGTGTGCTACATCCACACAGACTGTAGAATCTCAACATACGGTACCAAGTAGTGAATTCTGACTTATTATGGAAATAAAGGAAAATGATATAATGAAACACTAGACTTGAAGTTGAAATGTCATCAGTCCAGTTGAAGACAAAAGCTGCTTTAACTTGCCATTCACAACATTTAGCAATGTGATGTCTATGAGTCCTGCAGTGAGCATGCCACTGCCTCTCCACCTGCACTGCTGCATGACGTCCTCAGCGATGCACATGGATGTTTGCTTCCCTACCCATCGTCGCATCTCCTACAACTGCAGCTTTTTCTCTATTAGGACTTGGCTTCCCAAATCTGGTTCTCCTGGTCCCCCCCCCCCCCCCTCTTTCTCCGGCCTCCTGTCTCTGGCATGCCAGTAAAAGATACAAGTTTGTCTGCATTCTAACTCTCAGCTGCTCCTGATGTGCATCTGTTACTACCTAAATGTCATTGTGGCGACTGAGTGACAAATTCAGTCTCACCCTGTGTCATCCACCCATCAGGCCATTGTCCTGGCCAACAGAAGCAATAATAACATCATTTTTAACTGCTGACTCAATGAACTATTGTCATGACATTGTGACCGTCTTCCATGTCCTCGGGTAACTTCATGGTTTCTAATTGACTAATATAAGAACATGACGGTTCCCTCAGTGCTGGCCAGCACACTGATACCATCCAGCATCAGGATGTAGTACTAATCATCAACAAGCAAGCATCTCAGTGTTATGTGACTCCAATCAATTGGAAGGCCTCATATTCACCTGGCAAGTGCAGATCAATATTTCTATATGAAATTGCTCTCCAGTTGTTAATCAGCATTAGTCTCAATCCCTTGTAATCCCCAAGGAGGAGCTGGATGATGAGGCTATATAGGGGTACAAAAATGTTGCCTTTATAAGCTGGAAATGGATGGATAAGTCCAGCCGATGTGAAACACCCCTCTGAGAGTCGCCACCTGATCGCGGTGGAGGGGTTCATGGACATTATGTTTTTGGGTAGTCCATACGTACGTACATCTGGTCCATTCTCGTGAATCTCTGGAGGACCCTGAGGGAATTTCTTCAAATTTGTCGCAAACGTCCACCTGCAGTTAAAGATAAACCAATTAGATGTTGGCGGTCGAATCACTGTGACCTTATAAATCACATTGGTGGCCATTACTCAAGGATTCATATGCAAATTAAAACAGATTCACACAAATTGATAGGATAAAATGATGAAGTGATGGCATTTGGACGGACATGGATGTAAACATGCAGCATGACTGGTTGACTGATTTCTAGTTTAAACATCGTTATGACCCTGGGAGGTGTATTTATGTTAAATGAACATGAACAGATTAATAATTCAAGTTTATTCCATGTTCAAGTGAGGAATAACAGACAGACCTTTGATAGTATCAATAGTTGTAAACGGGACATTTATTACATTTGACCACAGAGGGTTGGATTTATGCTAATTAAGACTTGTGGAATATTGCCAAAATATAAGAGTCATTCTATACTGTATATTATATTTAGAATATTTTTAGGATAAATTGAGAATACTTCACAAATGTTGGCTTTACACATTCCAGCACCATAAATAACCTCCCATAGTTCATTACTGCTGCGTTGTACTTACATTATTCCTAAGAGGATGAATAGTACAGAAACCACACACTGCTTATTGCACTCGGCACATAAAACTAAAATGTTTGCTAAAGATTTAGTAGTTCCAATCCAATACTCGGTACACTCAGTACAACTGCTGGCCAGCTGAGGCTAACACATCCTGTCTTAGTTCCCTACCTACCCCCACTTTGCTGTGGTAAGGATATCAACAGGTAATTTATAATGTTATGCTGTCTACCAGTAAGATCTCTGACATATTACTGACTCTACTGTTTCCATTTACCAACACACACGGAGCTCTGTCACTCCCCTCTTTTGGCATCCAAATTGTAAGGGTTTCTTTTTGCGCCCTTCATCCGGTACATCGACATCAACATGAAAAGCTTATTTATAGTTGTCAAAGCCAATCTTACTTTGAAAGCATTCAGCTAAGAGGCAACGATGGCTTGAAACACTTGGCCACATTAGAGACAGGCCACCTGTGTGTGTTGGAAGAGGAATGGGGATATAAAATGTCCAGACCTGGCTTTTGCTGTGCACCTGCTGAAAATCTAATGCCACCAATAGATTCTAGTCCCATATGCTGCCATGCAATAAAGGTTTGGCATGAGAGATACAATTTTACCCAATGATTTTAGGGGCAAACCTACACTGAACTCTTTTCAGTCTTAATATGTCATAATACATGCATTTATAAGATGTATTTATAGTATTTATTGGCAGTAATGGAATATAATATTCATATCTATGTTTTCATTAGTGTATAATGACCTACAACTAAAAACCGTTGTGTTAGTTTAGAACGAGTCCTTCATATCTACATAGGGAGCTGGTCCTCTTCACAGAGTCCTTCATGTTGCAGCGTCTTGTTTCTACAGGAGCCCAGAACGGACAAACCAAACACCGACCCTTGAGAGAGACTTTCATGTGTGTATGTTCCCTGAAGGCCACCGTAGTTCTCTGACATGTTTGGGAAGGGAGGAGTGAGCAGAGGGTTATTTAGTTGGTTGCAATCTGCAACCTCCCCACTAGATGTCACTAAATGCTACACACTGCTCCTTTAATGTAACATGTCAAGTAAGTTAAGCAAACATGACAAAATGACACAATAAATAGAGCATTTTCAAAGTAATATGTGACTTTTATTAATGTAGTCATATCAGCAGTGAGTTTATAAAGTCAGAATTCTCAGCTGAAGTAACACTGGTTCACTGATCATTGGTATTGACCAGAAAGTTAACATCATAGCTGTCGGGTTGCAAAAATGTGAGTTGACTTTATTGCACCTTAATTAAACGGACGTCCTCTGTCATCAAAGCCACAGTAAGACTTCCCCTGAGCCCTCTCCTAAATGACCCTGCAGTTTGCCCCGAAATCTTCCTCCACAATCTTGTTCCCTCTTTCCAAAGCCTTCTCCCTCCTCACCTTCCACGTCATGTTCTCCAGCGCTTCAGCCTCCACAGGACTCCGTCTTAATGCCAGCCATCTGCATTTCAGAGGCCGCTGCTCCCCATGCCAGCAGACAATGCTGTTCTTGTACGAGCAGTAACATTCAGCCCACGCGTGTACTCCAAAGCTCACTGAATGTTGTCAGTCATTTTTCTGCCAACGTACTACTACTTTCCAGTTCTCAACTCCAGCCTCATCACTTTTACATGTTTTGTTTTTTTTTTTAAGTGAGAGGCCGAGTGATAGAATTTGTAACCCCGCTCTTCCCTTCTCCGTAGTTAAACCAAGACCAAACCCTTAGAAAAGCCTCTGATCCACAGAGTAAGCTCCTCGCGCCCGGATTCCAGCCCACAGCTTAAATTCCACTTTGTGAGTCAGATTTCCGTGACCCTGTGCTCGGCTAAGTCAAGAGAGCGACGGCTCCACTTATGCAACACGCGGCACTGTCGCGCCAATTCTGACGCGGCGTAAAGATCAGAGCGCCAAAGAAGAGGGCTAACAATAGGAGTGAGACTCCTTCAGTGTTCTCTCTAGGAGACTAGCAACACGGTAGAATCCAGGTGCGTTTTAATCCCTGTAGGTCCAGCAGGAAACCCCCAGATACTCCGGAGAAATCTAGCTACACGCTTCAGGCACAGGCCCTCAATTTACTCTATTTCCACGTGAACACGGCGAACGCTATTTTAACTGTGACATGTAGTATGTAGAGAAGAGCCAGAATGATACCAGGTGGCTCTGAGAACTAATCCGTTGGTCCCAGACTGCAGTAAAGAGTTCCTGCGAGAGAGCTTTCACTGATGAGACCGTGATGCTTCAGAAAGGGCATTAAAAAGGTTCAAGGTGTTTTATACGAGGTCGGGAGCATTTCTATTGCCTCTCAACGGCTGTCAACTTGGCGACGGTGCTAATGCTTGGCTCACACTTGCTGTAGTGACGCCGTCGCGAGGAGCAAAGGATGTCAACAAATCACAGAGACGCACACAGAGGGAGAGTGACTTCATTCTCTGTATTAACACACTGCGCCAAGTTTGAACCCAGCTTTGGTAAATCAGGTGCTAATTATACACAGATTCCATGTAGAATAAAATACCTTTAATGTTTGTGAATCTGTTAGTCTAAAGTATTGCAGCATCACTCGATAAGAAGGCTGCGAGACCTTAGCCGGTTTCGCTAGCACTTTATCAGCAGGCGACACACGTCAAAACAACGAAACCCTCTCTGCTTCACTGTGCTCTCTCTCTAACATCGCGCTAAGCTCCCGCTTAACATCTCACTTTTCTCCAAGCGCAACAGTAGCAACCACAAAACGTCCTCTCTAACTCTCAGCCGAGCAGAAGCACGCTGTCCCTCACAAAGCCATGGGCAGCTGACAACTGACTGACAGGCTTCACAGCTTCTAAGCGTGCAACGTGTTCGCTGACATCCAGGAAATGTCATTAACAGTCTTTCACCTCAGCTGAGCTCATTTTTCTTCAACGGTAGGCAGCACATAACAGTTAAACACTAACGCGTTACCCGGTGCGTTACGGTATTCTGTTCCATTACCGCGTGGTAATGTAGCTGTAAAAGCAGAAATGTCTCCACTGCAAGCAATACGAATGGAAGTTAGATATGATCTAACAAATTAACTTTAAATGAATAAAACCACTGGACCTCTTGAAGGTAGGGTTATAATTGTCTTTTAATATGTTTCTAACTCAAGATTTAAGATTTTAAAAATCTACTTAACTGACTATGTAAGCCAAAGGGCAGAATCCAAACTGAAACCAGTTTTATTGAAGCATATTTATCGAGAAAACTGCCTCAAATCAATTGGCTTTTTTGAAAAATGACGAGAGCATGATGGGACAGTAAAACTGTTGTTGTTCAGGCTTGACCACCCTGAGCAGTTCATGAACACTGGAGCACAGCACAAGCCAGGCCGGTCAAACATGACGTCAGCCCAGTGGTCCCCCACCACCACCACCACCACCACCCCCCCTCCTCTGTGTCCTCTCACACCCCTTCTCTTTACACCCTGCAGTTCGCCGCGTGCCTCCTCGTTTCTCCATCCCGCCCACTAATCACGAGGTGATGCCCGGCGGCAGCGTCAACCTGACCTGCGTGGCGGTCGGCGCTCCCATGCCTTACGTCAAGTGGATGAGCGGCGAGGTGGAGCTTACCCGGGAGGAGGAGATGCCCATTGGCCGCAACGTCCTGGAGCTCACCAACATCCGGCAGTCTGCCAACTACACCTGCGTGGCCATATCCTCCCTGGGCATGATCGAGACCACGGCCCAGATCACTGTCAAAGGTGAGACGCACTCTGCCGCTGTGAGGGTAGAAGGTGTAGAGGTGCAGAATTTGCTTGGAGAGAAATAAGATAGGTGCTTATATTTGCTGTCAAATTTAAATGTATTACATGTTTTTAATGTATTACACTTTTTATTTTGAAATTGGAACTTTTGCCACTTATCATACAGAGCGTACTGTATACTAGACCGCACTCTTTAATTTCCAGAGACCCGTCATTCCATCGATGGGTGATGACGGCAAGGAAAAAAACTCCCCTTTAACAGGAAGTCACCAGCAGAGGCAGGCTCTGGGTGGGAGACCATCTGCCTCGACTGGTTAGGTTGAGAGACAGAGATGCACAGCAACAATGATAATAACAATAACAACTCCAAAAATAATAGAACTGTGTCTTATAATAACATAAAGAGTAGCTGTGGGCATCAAGCACAACCACGGCATGATCCATTGCAACCTGCAAACTCAACGGTTCCTCCATGTTTAGCTGTTTTTAGCCATTAGATGTTTATTTCACCTATTCTATTAGCACAACAACGTTCCTGTCCTCTGCTCTCAGTTAAAACTAAAACCTCTTGAACAAAAATACTGCTTTTCATTAGCTTCTTTAGTTATATTGCTATTTTATTCCAATCTCGGTGAAGTCATTGCCACTTCGTCCATAGACATTCCACTTTAAAAGCCTCCCAGTGGCTAAAAGCACCTAACGTCTCTCTTTCCAGAGTGGGTTTTCATTGTAATGCCTGATGAACCTGATGAAGGTTGTGTGGACCGAGATGTTTAAAAAGTATACCAGCAGTAAATGGCTTGTGGTGCTGAACGAATTCCATGATATTAACATCATTAGGTAATCATATTAAGGCCGTTTGAACTTTTCCGTCTGACACTTTTTAATTACAGTTGGTCTAATAAGTTGAGGTTGCCTCAGCATTGCTGGCCAGCTTTAGTTACCATCAGTTAGCGGCAGTGTGTGGCCTACAGCAGCGGACAAATAAACAGTGATAGCTGTCAGGCCATGGATAACCTAATCTAAATGAGCTCCTCTGATTTGATACAGTTTTGTCTGGACACAGATACATGGATATAGAGGTATTCAGATGATGCCTGTTAGCCCACAATCATGTCAACGATTACGTTCTGTTCATTTGTGCAAACAAATGACGAAATTCAAGAGCACAAATTAAGAAATCCATTTCGACAATATATTCATTTATGTGCATGAATTTGTCTTTTTTTTCTTTTTTGCTCCAAGACACCTGGCGGGCTCCATATGAAATGGATAATACGTTTTGTTATATCTTGTAAACATTCGGGACAGCAGTGCTCTACTGTGTGGCTGCATAATATGTGTGTGCACCTCTGATGATCTCCGGCTGCGGTTTAGTAGACTACAGATGGATTTACATGGGATTACACATGCTTGGCATGATACATGTGGCAGATCCAGAGAGGGCCGAGTCAGGCTCCTGAATGACAATGAACTAGCAGTGTTGAGGAGCTCCATGTTCTCAGAGCTTCAGTATGTGGTTTTTTTCTGCTCTCCAACAGCCCTGCCCAAGTCGCCCACTTCCCTCATTGTGACAGAAACCACGGCCACAAGCGTCACCCTAACCTGGGACTCTGGCAACCCAGAACCGGTGTCCTACTACGTGATCCAGTACCACGCCAAACTGTCTGACAATGGTTTCCAGGAAATAGACGGAGTGGCCACGACCCGGTACAGCATCGGCGGCCTCAGCCCCTTCTCGGAATACGAGTTCCGCGTCATGGCCGTCAACAACGTCGGCCGGGGGCCTCCCAGCGCCGTCGTGGACACCCGCACGAGCGAGCAGGCCCCCTCCTCACCTCCTCTTCACATCCAGGCGCGCATGCTGAGCTCCAGCACCATGCTGGTCCAGTGGGAGCCTCCGGAGGAGCCCAATGGCCAGATCAGGGGATACCGGGTCTACTACAGCTCCGATCACGACGCCCCGCTCAACGCCTGGCAGAAACACAACACAGACGACAGCCAGCTCACCACCATCTCGGGCCTCACCGCGGATATCACATACAGCCTGAGGGTGCTGGGCTTCACCTCCGTGGGAGACGGGCCTCCCTCTGATGTTCTGCAGATCAAGACCCAGCAGGGAGGTGAGAACACACTCACTGTGTTGGGAAAACTCGGCGCATTGCATTTCAAGCGGCGCGCCGCTGGGTCCCATTTTTGCTGGATCATTTTGTAGCAGCAGAAGTATTGCCAGTAAGAAGATAATGATTATTAATTTACTTCAGTTAAAGTAGCAATTCCACAGAGTAAAAATACTCCCTTACTTAAAATGCTTCTTTTTTTTGTCGCTTTGGAATAAGCTGCAAACTGACATATTACCACCTCATAGTTATTAGCATTGATCTGAATGATGAGGACAGTCAGTGTAACGTTCAGTCCCAGTCTTTGGTTTTCACCAACTCCCAGTTCAATAGGTATACAATCATTGTGAGCAAGATTTGATTTTTTTATGTTTTCACACTAGAAAAGCGACATAAGAAAGTTCACTCAAAACAGTGTGCGCACTAAAAACACTTGCTTTTTGACAGTGCTGTCAATATACACAATCGCTCAACATGCAATGCACAAAAGAAAATGAGGGGCAACTCATAACTCATAACTCATAACAAAAGACAGATAATGGTAGGACAGCTAGGCCTGTCACAATAACTACTGTTGTAGAAATAATTGCGATAAACACTGTAATTGTCATTTTAAGATGCCATTCATGCCAATGATGTTATGATAATACAAAAGCAGAATAAAGCAGGTACTCCCTTTTTAAACAGCAATGCACTTTGAATTCTTTAACAATATTCAGACATTGGAATTGGAACATGAAAGAAATACTTCAATATTGTAAATACATAAAACAAATCCAATGAAATCAAACCAAACAACCAAAACAAGAAGTAAAATCTTGACATCTGACGACAAAACTCTGTACATATGAAACATACGTCCTTCAATGCCCACATCTTGTAATGGAAGGGAAAACCCTGCTGTGAACTCTGACACAACGTTGGCTATAATGTAGGCGACATTCCTATGTAAACTAACACACATGTAAACAGGAAATGTCAAAGTCAGCAAAAATGAACACGTTCATGTCCACATATCTCACAATAAGCCGGTGACGACAAAAATATGAAGGTAATGTCTTTATATTGCACAATAAGACGAGAAGGTAAAGAAAATATCGAGGGCTTGTCCGTACATCTTACAATAAGTTGATAACGTAGAAAATATCAACGTTGTGTCTATATAGTGTTATAAGTATAACAAATGTCCAATATATCGTGTGATGAGTCGACGACTTAAAAATGATATATATGTCCAAATATCGTACGATAAATCGTTTACGTAAAAAAAAATATAGAGGTCATCGTATGATAAGTTGATAGTGTAAAAATGATCGTAGGATAAGTCAGTCATATAGATATGGTCAAGGCCACGTCCATCTATCATACGACAAGTAGATATTGTAAAGATGATCAAAGTCATTTCCATATATAACACTATAAGTTATAAGGAGTAATAGCGTAAAGAATAAATATTACAGTATTTTGCCTCTTTGGGTTTTAATTGTCAGTCTCAGTTTGATTGACTTTATCTGCGTAGCTATTTCTTTGTGGATTGATGACATGCTGTCACACATAGTGTAGTTTAGACTTAATAAACTTGCTCATTGCACAAAACAAAACCAGCAGAACGACATAACCGGCAGTCATCTGCACTGCTGCGTGTAGCACCTCTAAAATACTGGAAGCATCACGCCGTGTCGTGTAGATTGATGCCTGACTGTTTGCATCCCGTGTGTCCGTGTAGTGGAAATATGTCAGCAGTTATTGGTAGCGCGCAATGTCTGCGGTACATGTAGTCACGCGGTGTTTAACTCCCATCGTTTCTGAAACTGCAGAAAAACTGAGCTTTAATGTGAAACGTTAGTCCGTCAGATCTCCACCAGCTGAGATGAGCACAGTGGGGTAATTTATGTGCAAGGATACTCGGGAGCATACAGTATGAGTGTGTGTACTATGGAGGTCTCACACACTTTATCCTCAAGGACAAAGTGGCCGCCGGCACGTAGCGGAATAATAATAGTATTTCATTCACAGAGAGCCCGTTTCCATGTTTTCCACTCGCTCTGCTTGGCTGGAAGAAACATGACACAAACAGCAGGGCTGCAATGGAAGATAAAGCCACCCAAATTCAGCTGACCCACTTTATTTATTTTTGGAATAGAGTTCAGCACCCTACCAGGCTGACATAAATCATTTTGACTTAAATGCAGATTACAAAGTCTGGTAACTAGTATCACACTGCGAAGGATGGGGTGTTTCTACCCGTTGTTTTTATGAGCACATCGCTGCGATTAATGTACAGTTTTCCCAAGTCGTGCCATCTATTATGTGGCCGTCTACTTCATCGTATAATCTGGAGCAATGAGCTGTTTCCCTGAGCTAGGGCGAAGAATCACTGGTTTATTATTTGCTACTTTTATAGGAGCCTCCAAAGCAACGCATGCGGGACAATTTGTTTTTTTAAAGAAATAACAGCAACAGAACAAAGTGGCTTGAAGACTCTACTTCAATGAAGAGATGCTACTGTCACACTTATTCTTCTCATGATACTGACTCTAAAATACACGACATGTGATACTGTATGTTATTACAGTTAGTTATCACAGGTTAGTTGATCCGTTTAAATCTTTCTTATCAAACCGTTCACTTAATTTAACGGTTACCTCTCAGGACTCTACAGAACCTGGCAGGTATTGGGGTAAAAGTTTTGATCATTTGTCAATTTTATATTGAGTATGAAATATATAATTGCTTACGTTGATATAATAGCGTTAAGATGATGTGAAAAGCTGTTGTGGGGAGTCCAGTCAGTTGGAGAGGAGCACCTATTAGCAGCCACTTCTGAGCTGGTTTGGTTTCTGAAATTCAATTACCTCAAATCAGTAAATGTCAAATTTAAGCTAGCTAATTAAACTTCTGCTCAGGTTTAAGTTGGGCGACACTGAGAGTGACTCAGGCTTCAAAACATAATGTTCTTCTAAACAGACTGGTCTCACTCCCAGGGCGTCAGACGAACAGACGCTTGGTCAGCGCCCTTTCGTGTCTTTATCCCGATGCACAAGGTTCTTTTAGGCTTTCAACTAACTCCACCGCAAACCAATCTGAGTTACTTTTAGATGCTCGGAGCAACAAATGTAGTATAAAGCAGCGGTGGACTCATGCTGGCAGGGGGGGAAAAAAGGAAGAAAAATAAGTTTTCTATCATGCAGTGCAGCCTATATGGTACTCCATCATGTTTTCTCCATTTGAGGGCATCCAAGAGGACACTTAATCATGTTTACTCCACCAGAGGAGCACGCTGGAGGGCACTTCACCCTGTTCTCTCCACTGGAACGGCATCCGAGAGTGCACTTCATCATATTTTCTTATCTGGAAGGGCATCCTGGAGGACACTTGATCATATTTTCTCCACTGGAAAAACACCCTAGAGGGCACTTTTCTGCGTTTCTTTTGAACATGGAGGCACCAAGGGCCCCCCCCCGCCAGCAACGTTATCATTTTAAGCTAAACTATGATGTTTTTTTTCAACCCTAACCGAGTAGTATTGTTGCATTAACCTAACGGCTTCACAACGTTAACCACGCGCCGACCTTCCGTGTCAAGACACTACGCAAGAGCCTTCCCAAGCAGCAACATATGACGAGTAGGGATGAGATCACACTGCAATAAAAGTGGGCGGGGTGTAGGTGTTCACACAGGTGGAACAAAAGCAAAAGGAGAGCAGGGAGATGTCAATCAAACACAGTGTGCCGTACCGCCTTTATGAGAGCTTGAATCAGGCAAAAGTGAAAACAACTGTATCAGTGTACAGTGTGGGGGCTTTAAAGCGGCATTAACTGAGCTCTCAGTTACTTTGGGGCAGTGGAATGAAACACAACACTGACAGAAGCCATTCTCAGGTCAGTTGTAATGGCTGCTGCTGTCTTGTGTCTCACCTCAGCTCCACCTTACGTTGCCACACACTGACAAAGATGGTAGCAAGTATTAAAGCCAGGACCAAGCTTCAAACAGCCAGAAAAACACCGGTCTAGCTGAAATGATGGTTATTTGGAGAAGCTGTGGCCCCAATATTAGCATAGCACACCTCAGTAAATTCCTGGCTCTCATGGACATGAGACACTTTTTGGATCTAAAATCACCTCAGAGGATTTGAAGGTGATGACGTCCTTTATACTTCCTCAGTTTTGATGCCGCTCTGAATGCTGATGAGTATTGACTGCGGCATCGCCCGGCCTCTCACTTCACCTCCTGACTCCCTTACTTTGTGTCTCCTCTGAATACACACCCCTTCACCGTCTCTGTCTCCGTTCCTGTCTTTCCCTCTCTCCATGTCTTGTTTTCTGCCTCCAGTTCCAGCTCAGCCGTCTGGTTTTGAGGCTGAGGCCGAGCTGGACTCGCGCATCATGCTGTCATGGCTTTGGCCTGTCCAGGATCCAATAATTGGCTTTGAACTGCTCTACTGGGAGGAGAACAATCCCACAAACAAGGTAAATACCACCTTAAAATAGACATCTTCCAATGAGGTAGATTGATGGGATTTTACCCTGAAAATGTGTTGAAAACCTTTCTGTTGTGTGTGTAAGTCTTTATTTCTTTCATTTTATTAATTCTTATGTGGCCACCTAACACATTGTTTGTTATAGTTTTGACCTTTTTTACCCACAAATCAACAACTGCATCAGTTCCTTCTGATTAGATTTATCTCAGGGAAGCATGTGAGAAGATTTTAGTGAGTTGTTTGTGTTGGTTTTGTTCCTGAATTCTGGGACTGTCGATTGAAGCCCCAGATTGTAATAGTGTATCCAGTAGTTAACAGGGGGGGTCTGTTGTGTGCGCATGGGGCCTTCATGATCTCATGGTGTCCATCTCTCCACAGCATCATGCCACTTTCGACCCAGCAGGCTCCTATGCAGTTGATGGTCTGAAGCCAGACACACTCTACATGTTTTCCCTGGCTGCAAAATCGGAGATGGGTTTAGGAGTCTTTACGCAGCCTATTGAGGCCAGGACTGCCCAATCCAGTAAGTACTCCAGCCTTCTACTGTCACTCTGGTTCAGCTTATTTGGTCCGGACAAAAAGGAAATGTAACCATTCACTGTTTGCCTTTTAGTTCTAGTACGTTTTATGTTTAAATGAACCAAATATGAATGAACCAAGAGGAGTAAACATGAAGTCATATTGGCTGACAGGTGAGTCACTGGACTGTATTGGTGATGTCATCCTGCATCATCAGCGTCTCATGGACACCATGCAGAATCCAATTCAGGTGGCTGACAGCAGGCCATGCTGCACGTTAATGTAGGACTGTCGTACTTTGTGTGTGTGTGTGTGTGTGTGTGTGTGTCTGTGTGAGACCCACCCCTTTCTCTCCTGCTAACTTCCTAGCTGTGAGCAGCATGTGATGCTACCACGTGTAAGTTCAATTTTAAGTTTTTTGCTTTTCGTAGTATTTGCACAGCAGGTCTAACACAATTCAGTCACACAGGCTAGAGATGGCAACATATTCTCTCTAACCCTAAAAACAGAATGGACCCCAAGTAATGAACTTTGCTCTCTCTTTGACTACTGTTACACTATAAGTGTAACAAAGAAATAAATTACACTTCCTCTTCAGGCTGTACGAGGTCATTTTAGATTTTCTCTACTACCCAAAATTTGGTTTGATCGATGAATTTAAAGATCAATGTATTTATTTCCCAAAAAAGATCTTAACCAGATAATCTGCTTTAATCCATATTTGTTGGCGTTTAGCCATCAAAAACAACGTTTTCAGTGCAGTCAAAAAGCGTTTAGTCTCCCGCATGTACTAAAATAAATGGGCCGGTCTCGCAGCAACTCAACAGCACCATAAATAGCACAAAAAATACATATTATACACATTGCATTTAAAGAACCACAATAACACAAAATCAGATGTATTCTAGCATTTCATTACTGTTTTTGCTACGCTACAAAAATGCGGTGAAGCATAGAGAAAGCAAGCGATAAAGAGAGACTGAATACAGCAAAGGACCATTATTCTGGCCGACCAATGTGGTGTTGAGCGACAATCTGGTCATAGTGGAGCTTAGCTTTGAATCACTGACTCCCAACTGAATAAGAGAGCAGAACCTCCTGTTCTGAACCAGCCTGAACTGTGTGTGCTCAGACTATTCTAGCACCACACCAGCCGTGTTATTGCCGTTTCAAGCTTGCAAAAATGTAATTACCAGCGCAGCATTAATTATGTGAAGACTTGCTTCCACGTGTCAGTCATGCTTGATTTTGCTGAACATGCAACTCAATTACAAAGTTCAAGCACCAAAGCGACAACAAAAGAAAATGTCAGGAATTGTTTTTTTTGTCAGGCGTAAAATCCGCTGCTTCACAGGATCCATCATTCATAGGCACGCTAGTACTGCTTGATATTTCTATATTTTTCCTGCTTTCTGCTGCCCCTGCGTAACAAATCACCAGGCGTTGCACACTGCTTATTTTGACAAATAGTCTAATAAAGGCGCCGAGTCGATACATACCGCATATTATGATGTAGGACCAAGAAAACACAAAAACGCTGTTGCACAGAGAGACAGCTTTCATCATGACTGTCATGTTCCTTTGAAATGATAGTTCGTCATGTGAAACACGGCAACCTGTGCTGCCGATGTGCAGGAATGCCCCACACTGACATTAATGCTGCTGAACACCTTTCATTCAGAGCTTGACTGCATAACTAGCGATGGATCTGTGCCTCTCTGGCATGCTGGGAGATGTGGAATTGAACCTGCAGTATTTATGACAGCTCCCAAAAGGAATCTAAGCCCTCTCTCTTGTTTTTACCTGTCAGGAGAGAAATCCCTGTGCCAGCAGTCACGCCGCAGACAAACGAGTTTAGTCGCTCTGATTTGAGGTCTGCCATCACTCCTCTGGCAGCCAAACCCACCCGAGTCAGGAAACTGGCTAACAGGTGTAAAGACCCTCACCACCGCTGTCACTTACTGCTTGTCTCACTTCCTCCATCTTTTCATCGATCTGCCAGTCTCTGTCTTCTTTGTTCTGATTGTTTAGAGTGTGTGTGTATATATATATATATATATATATATATATATATATATATATATATATATATAGGAGCTTGTCTTGTTACAGTACTTAAAATTGACATGCCATCAGAGGAGATATACTAAAAAGGGGATCTCAGGATCTGATGTTTTCTTTTTATCAAGTAAGTTGCTTTTGCGATAATGCACACAATCAGATGATGCTGCATTCACATGGAATCAGGCAGACGGGAGACGGTAATGTGAGCCGCCATGTGCGAAATGTATCATATTGTAGTGGACTGTCCATCCGTCCGATCTCATGTCTTCCCCGGGGTCGGGTCAGCAGGATATTCCGTACGTCCCTCTCCCCAGCAAAAGTCTAAAGAGAGGATTCACCATCATCTGTGGTTCAACACAAGCAGTTATGTTGTGTGCCTTTTCTGTGTCGTCGTGCTTTCACGCTGACACAGTGACAGTTGGGCACGGTCCCTTAAAAAAGTAATTGTGTAACTATGGTAACGCAGTGTGTTCGGTTTTTAGCGTTGGCTGTGCTGAAATAGAAGACCCTCTTCTTTGTGTAGTCAGATAGAAGTTGTTTGTCTCTGCTTTCCTGTAACCTACAACAATATCAGTAATTATTCATTTTCATATAATGACAGACAGAACATGGTCAGCAGGAAACCGGTGGATTGCCTACTCCGGGTAGGGAATGAGTCCAAGTGAAGGAGAGTTCAAGTACCTCGGGGTCTTGTTTGCGAGTGAGGGAACAATGGAACGTGAGATTGGCCGGAGAATCGGAGCAGCTGGGGCGGTATTGCAGTCGCTTTACCGCACCGTTATGACGAAAAGAGAGCTGAGCCGCAAGGCAAAGCTCTCTATCTACCGGGCGATCTTCGTTCCTACCCTCACCTATGGTCATGTGGACTGGGTCATGACCGAAAGAATTAGAGTCCCTCACGGATGACCGAAGAAGTTCGGTCATCCGTGAGGGACTCTAATTCTTTCGGTAGAGCCGCTGCTCCTTTGCGTGGAAAGGAGCCAGTTGAGGTGGTTCGGGCATCTGGTGAGGATGCCACCTGGGCGCCTCCCTAGGGAGGTGTTCCAGGCACGACCGGCTGGGAGGAGACCCAGAGGGAGGCCCAGGACCAGGTGGAGGGACTATATCTCCAAACTGGCCTGGGAGCGCCTCGGGATCCCCCAGTCAGAGCTGGCTGATGTGGCTCGGGAAAGGGAAGTTTGGGGTCCCCTGCTGGAGCTGTTGCCCCCACGACCCGATCCCAGATAAGCGGTTGAAGATGAGATGAGATGAGAGACAGACGGAACATGAAGGAAAACATGAATGTATCTTTTAGGACCTTTGCTCCGCTCAGAGGCCATACGTACCACAATGACAGTACTTTAGGAGCAACAGAATTCAAAGGGCTGGCTTTACCACTGTTTTGCATTCTACTATTTTCCCTTTTTTTCGCATGAATTAATGACTTTATAATCTTGCAAATTTGTACTTTTTTTCTTGTCAATTTACCACTTTAATCTCAGAGAATATCAGAATAATAATATATAGTATTACATATAAATACCTTTAATTTTACTTTTATCTTTTAGACTTTTTTTCTCGGATTGATACCCTCATACCCCAGCGCTGTAGTTTTTATATATTTATTCTTTACCAACAATGACCCAAATATGCCATCTCACCTTTTCTGTGTGGGTTAGATTCAGACGTTTTTTTTTTATGTCCAAATCTTAATTCCTTTTCTCTCACAGCTACTTCACCAAGTTTTGGTATTTTTTCATAACCCTGTTTCTTTAATCGGCCGCGGTGCATCTCCCACTCGTGGATCTCTGTCTCTCTGATCTATTCCACCCCCTGCATGGATGTATCCAAAGGTTCTGGTACGTGTGATGGAATTACGTCTGTTCTTTTGCGTCTCTTTCAACTCGTCACAAGCTCCTCTGCTGCGGGGCGAACGAACCAGCCTCCAACACTGTTCAAACAGTAAGCTCGCTGGGTCCACACGCTCTGCTGGGGCTGCCAAACCACAGGCGAGCCCGATAACGGTCCCCTGTGTTATCTCTCCCACCTGCTCCACACTCATCTCAACTGTTGGTTTTGCTGCTGTACTTGATTGAATTCTGCTCTTGTGTTTCATTGTGCATACATGCATTCATCTGTAGTGTGCATGTTTTACTTTTCAGTTGGCGACACTTCACACTGTGTTGGTAATGTGTTGACGTGTTGTTTCACAGGAAGGTAGCTAGAGTGTGAAGTTTGGCCCTGGTTTTTGTCTGCCCTCTGGACTGTGAGGATGATTCGTAGAAGAGGATGAAAACACAAGCTATAAATTCACATAAAATATGTTTATTTCATGACAAGTAATTGCGCTTGTTGTTCGATGAAAATCCTAACAATTAACCATTTTGTTTCAACCACATCTTCTAAAAAAAAAAAGAAAAGAAGAAATATCAATACAGTTTGTAGAAAACAATATGCTGCTCAAATTACATTTTTTGATTACCTTAATGAGGAAACATATATACTTTTTTTTTCTGCTTGAGTCCTATTGTCATGAGTTTAGTCACTGGTTTAATCGCTTACGATGCCATTGCATTCACTAATTGTTGTTTCTGAGATCTGCTAAAAACAAGTCCGATCTGTCAAGAAACGCAAGCAGTCAAGACGCTCAGACAGGTTGTAAGCAAACCTCGAGGTTAGGCTCCAGGCTACTGTACTCACTGTAGTGTGAGTCTTTAGAACCAACATTTCAGATGTGGAACCTGGATCACTTTAACTGCTTGTTTCTTGCCGCATTGAACTTCTCCTGCTGCATTCCCAGATCTCAGCATTTGGCGTATCATAACTGAAGAAAGATGATGGACAAAACAACAAAAATAAGACTTAAGTTGAAAATAAACAGGGTTTTTTTATAATCTTAACCAAACAACACCTGGAACTGGTGAACCTAAGTCTCTTCTGTCAAAATCGCCTCCATACACTCTTAGAAATAATGGTTCAGAAACAAATTCTTACCGAAGGGCTAAGGTTCTACCCAGAACCGTGTGCTTCTGAAATTTGTCACAGGTTCTTTGTAAGACTAAAGGTTCCATTAAAAAACATTTTCATCCAAAGAACCCTCTTCTCAAGAAAGAGTTTGTTAGAAACTGGTATTGTTAAAAGCATGGGTGTTAAAAGGGAAGGCCCACCATCCAGCCCAGACACCCTGAAAAAACTGGAATTAGAAAACCATGATTGTTGTGGGTTACACTGCCCCACATCCGGCCATTTAGGGTTCCATTGAAACCCTTGGAATATTAAATGGTGAACCCCCTGGTTGGGTTATAGATGAAACCCATAGATGATAAATTGGTTCTTGTTAGCAACCTTAGAGGGTGGAAAGCTTCTGAATAGAACCTTCAGAGAGGGTTTTGCGGTGAAATCATAACACCATTGAAGGGTTCTCTGTAGAACCTCTCATGAAGGGTTCTAGGAATCTTAAAGGGTTCCCCTAGATAAGTCGAAGAACCCTACATAGTTGAAGATAGAACCTTTACTTCTAAGAGTGTATGATTTCTGTGCAGTATAAAGATTTCACACCTCCTGGATTAGGAAAAAAACACATTGCCATTGGACATTAGACGAGCTGCAGTTACGTTTCCTCCTAAACCTAATGATGAAGCAAAGTCCTAGCATATCAGCACAGTGTTAAGGACATAGACTAGCCAGTTTACACAGTCAAACTTGACTTGTCTGTTTCCGTAGCATATAAACAGATTATCTCCCAGCAGTCCAGAGGGTCAGTTGCTCTGTCTTCCATTATCCACCCTGCTTGACCATTACCCTCCCTCCTCCCCTCCCATCAGCCCCCTCAGCCCCTCCCCAGGAGGTACGCTTGCTCAGCCTCAGCTCCACCAGCATCAAGGTGAGTTGGGTGGCACCACCCACAGACAGCCGTCACGGGGAGATAGCGCGCTACTCCCTAGCTTACCAAGCGCTCACTGGGGAGGACGTGGAGCGCCACCAGGTGTCAGGGATTGCCGCTGATGTCACCAGCTACGTGCTGGAGGACCTGCAGAAGTGGACTGAGTATTCGGTGTGGGTGAGGGCTCACACTGATGCCGGGCCCGGCCCGGAGAGCTCCGCAGCCTGCAGCCGAACCAAGGAAGATGGTATGTTGATGGCATCATAGGGAACAGCCTAGGGCTCTCTGGAAATACTAACCCTCCAATACTCACTCTGCTCCTCTCCTGCTGCTGCAGTTCAGTCTTGCAAGCTCTCACTGAAAAAAAGCAGTGAAATACTTTTACCTTAATTATCTAATTAATTTAACACAAGCTGAAAAAGTGGGCAACTGCCTCAGGCCCCCAGACCCTTGACACATTTCTGATAAATTTGGTTCGGGAACATGCACCTCTGAAACACAGTAGCATCTAAACCTATAACCATTGTAAAGCAAGGCAGGTGACAGTAATGCAATCCACATCCTGTGACAAGCTACTGGCAGCTGTTCAATGCTTCGACTGCTAGAACCTGCTAGAACATCAGTTCTATCAGAAGTGGAGAATTTGTCTTCATTGAAAGAAGAGCAAAGAATGGCACTGAAGGCGTTCCTCCAAGGTTAACAATGTTGTCACTCTTTTGATTGACAGATGGTTATTATATATTCCAATGAAGGATTCTCAGATAGTTGTGTGTAAGAAAACATCTGGCAAGTCTAAAACTAAAACTAAGATTCCAGTGATTGTCATGCAAGTTAGAATACAGTGAAAATATGCCAATAAACTGCCTTCATTTCCACAGACAGTTTGATTTTTGTATAATCAAAAAACGTGTGCCTCTACAGTAATTAATGAGCTGCTCAAACCCCGACAAGTATTTGTTGATGTTTTACCTGCCAAATCTAGCAATGACATTACCCTTCTGTAATCCAATTTTAAGCCCATTTGGTGATTTGAAGTCACAGCACTTGTTTCTCAACATGTTGTGATTCTGCTTTGTGAGACTTTCGCTGCCACTGATCTCCTGCCTGCCTCTTTCTTCCAATCTGCCCATCTTCTTCCCAGCATGTGGGCCTTGTACGTTTCTGCAATCCTAGGATACACTTGATGTCAAAGTTTTTGCATTCGGTCAAAGACAAGTGACATAGTATATCAAGCGACCGTTATTAAAAGTTACGCGTTAAAATAACAAGTATATCAAGGAAGAAAGTCCTCCACGGCGGGAAGGGATGTGAATTGTTCAAACAAACAGGACTTTCACTCAGGAGACTGCTGAACTCGTGACTGTAACGTTAATATGGGAAAAAATGTTGCTGGTTGTTCTACATTTACGCTGTTATGTTGTCACCGTAGTTACGTTATTATTTTAACCAAAACCAGGATCTTTTTCTTTTTTCCAAGCAGTTTGGTTGCCGAAACCAAACCAATTGTTTCACAACGTTATCCACGTTATCCTGTGTTTCTGCAAGGCTGATATGAAGCCCGTGGTGTGCTGAAATGCACATTGCCAACATATTTTCTGCCGACTGGCTGTCTAGAGAGAAGCCTGAGCGGCAACATGACATGTTCTTTGTCTGCTTTCAGTCGGATAAAAGTCAGAATGGCCACTGTGATTCAGTCCGTCGGGAGGTTCTGCCATTCGTAGCGCACTCCCATTATTACTGTCACTGCTGGAGACAACTCAGAAGCAGAACGCAGCACAGCCCAATGCTCACAGCTATACGACAGACACCATTACATCAAATCCTTACAAGAGGATTCACCTTCTTTTTTTGTGGGGGCACAATTGGCCATATCATAACCAATGAGAGCAAAGAGTAATGGGCTCTTTTGTGAAGCCAGTAGAGGAAATCAAAGTATCAAAGGCTAAGTCCTGGACAATTTCAGGGCGGCTTAGAAAGTATAGCAGCATAGTGTGGAACCTCTCCTCTGTGGAAGCTCACTGTTCTGACTCTGACTGCTTTCACATGAGCTCCATTTTCCTGAGTCCTTCCTTTCATTGTCTTCTTAATCATATTACTCTTACGAATGTCTAGATCCATTTGATTGCCAAGTATTGTGTTTAAATTATGAAAGGAAAATGGCAAGAGATGGTGATTTTGTGTGTGTGTGTGTGTGTGTGTGTGTGTGTGTGTGTGTGTGTGTGTGTGTGTGTGTGTGTGTGTGTGTGTGTGTGTGTGTGTGTGTGTGTGTGTGTGTGTATGTATTGTTAAGACTTATCTGCTCTTTGTTTGTTGATTTGTTAAAATGATTGAAACAGTCTGATCTAGTAAAAACAGAAAAAATAAGAAATCTAAACGGTGTTTCTTTCCCCACTCAAAAGCACTGTGTACGTCAGTGGTGGGTGGATGGCCATGTTCAATTAATTTAACTCCAAGGGTTCTGTCACCATTTTATGACAAGGAGTTAACCGAATGAAGACCTTTTTTTTTTTTTTTTTTTTTTTACAGAATTTTGTTTTTATTTAGCCATGAACTATCAAAACCTAATGCTTGATCATGACCCAATTATTTAAAGAAATACTTCAACATTTTGGGAAATATGCTAATTATCCCTCTTTTTGAGAGAAAGATGTTCAGATTGATATTATCAACCGTGTGTCTGTGTTAAGTACAGAGCTGGAGTCAGGCTGTGGTTAGCTTAGCTCGTTCAGTTAAGTTGCTGTTCTAGCTAGCAGTGCATCTCTCTTTAGTCTGTCTCGTGCTAACCTGCTGTAGCTAGCAGTGCGCCTCTCTTTAGTCTGTCTCATGCTATCCTGCTGTAGCTAGCAGTGCACCTCTCTTTAGTCTGTCTCATGCTAACCTGCTGTAGCTAGCAGTGCGCCTCTCTTTAGTCTGTCTCATGCTATCCTGCTGTAGCTAGCAGTGCGCCTCTCTTTAGTCTGTCTCATGCTATCCTGCTGTAGCTAGCAGTGCGCCTCTCTTTAGTCTGTCTCATGCTATCCTGCTGTAGCTAGCAGTGCGCCTCTCTTTAGTCTGTCTCATGCTATCCTGCTGTAGCTAGCAGTGCGCCTCTCTTTAGTCTGTCTCATGCTAACCTGCTGTAGCTAGCAGTGCGCCTCTCTTTAGTCTGTCTCATGCTATCCTGCTGTAGCTAGCAGTGCGCCTCTCTTTAGTCTGTCTCATGCTATCCTGCTGTAGCTAGCAGTGCGCCTCTCTTTAGTCTGTCTCGTGCTAACCTGCTGTAGCTTGTAGTGCATCTCTAGGTCTGTCTGCATCTTTCAGGGTGCTTCTCAGACATTCTGCCTGAAAAAAGTGAGAGTGAAATACTACTTGTTACGTTTTATAAAGCTCGACTGCAGCTCTGAAGAGAACCGAGTCACACGTGAACTACCGTCCGCCAGGAACCACTGTTGAGAGTCCAGACGTTATATGGGCACTCCACACAGACGTACATAGTTTAAACACTAGACAATTATTGTGTAGTCATTGAAGGTTTAGTTACAACTCTGAACTAATGCAAGGAAACAATGGATTGGCTTAATTGAATTAAAATGGATTACCTGGGCCTCTCTAAACAAGTCGTTAATGGTGTTTTTAATTTGAAAATGTATAGAAAGAAATCTGAGGAAGCCAGTTTAAATGGGCCTGCAATTTATAATAGTATTATTATCTACAGTATAAGTTACAGGTGCTTTTCAGCCATGACCTAAAGGCTGTATACAATGTTTACATTGAATAGCCAAATGTAAGTGTAAAACATTGTGAGAACTGGAACAATTGCCAGGCAGCAGAGCCAAAGCTCAGCTTTATACTCTATTATTTTCAACATTTTCAACAATTCCTTATTATATGTGAATATTCCCTTATCTTAAGATTGTATAGAAAATATAATGTTCAATGAATGTTTCTTTGTACCTTATTCTATTCTGTGAAGATCTACTTATTCGACTGACAGATGGAGAGAGTGTGTAGAGGGAGAACCCGATTCATTTACTGATATAAACTTAACTACTAGCTAATGTTGGAGTGAGTTGTATGTAT
This sequence comes from Cebidichthys violaceus, assembly GCF_023349555.1. Taxonomy (NCBI): domain Eukaryota; kingdom Metazoa; phylum Chordata; class Actinopteri; order Perciformes; family Stichaeidae; genus Cebidichthys; species Cebidichthys violaceus. The sequence goes on from NW_027176296.1 coordinate 13,151,150, forward strand.
AGCTTCCATCACTGAGTAATTCTCTCTCAGTCAACATGTGTTTAGTTGCAGAAAGAGAGCATGTGCCCAGCCATTTCTGTGGGCGGGCCTTGTGACGGTTACACCAACACAGGAAGCATCGTCCCTGTTCATGTTTCATGTGAAAGAAAATGCATTCGACATGTTTGTTGGAGCTCAAAGACACACACAATGTGTTTTTGTGAGTAAAACGGAACGTACCCTTTTGTCTGCTCACAACAAAACTCCGCAGAGACAAATTGAAACAGTGTTGGGACTTTCCTCCCTCCCTCCAATGCACTAATCCTCTCCACCTGCTGTCCTTCTCCCTCCATCTTCACACTCTCCCTTTCAGCCTCTCCCACCACGCTTCATCTCTGCGCACCCACTGAATTTTAATCTCACACTCTTTTCATCTCCATGCACCCTATTTGACTTTGAGCTCTCGTCGCTGCCTGGATTTCTCCGGCATCTGTCCATTCTCCACACAGACTGTAGCGGCTCTCTCTGTGCTCGGCCCATGAACTCTCCTTCCAGCTCACATTAGTGTCAGCCCGGTGCCTGAATATCACAACACTTTCTCATTTTGCTCCCCGACGCCTACAGAATCTCACAGCACAGCTCTGGAACTATTGATGTGTTCAAATAAATCCCAATTAAGTCAGCTCTTTTCAACCAGTGAGACTCAGCATTTGTTTTCCCAACATTGGTTTTGATAGTATGGCACCGAGTAGCAGTGATTTTCTGAAGCAGATTTCTGTTTGACCTCTGATATCTCACTGTAGTGATGTGACAGTTACGAACGACCCGAATGTGTGTCTTTGGTGTGAAAGAAGGGAGCCGAGTCGTACTTGAGAGCCGTTCTTTTTGACGTTTGGGGCCAAATTCCACTGCCTGTCCGAGATCTGCAGCGCCTGGAGAAGGGCGGAAGCACCGCAAAGCGCCGCTAGACACAAATATTGTTTCTGCACGCATTGTAAAGAGTCAATATTGCATAACTTATATTCTGTTTTTAGGTTTACTTTGTAACATCTGTTTTGGGACGACAGATGGAAAATAGCCTCTTGGCTAACTCTGGCTCATTTACAGCAATGTTTTTATTAATGTGCACTGTCCCTTATCAAATAAACCAATAAATTAAAGTATACACACATACACACGCACTAGAAGACAGACGGACAAAAGACAGAGACAGAGAGAGGTGGGGTTGAAGCAGAGGAGCAGAATCGATTGTTGAGAAATGAGCTTAAGATGGTGTTAACAGCCAGGCTAACACTCGCTCTTCCATTCTACATTTATGCTCCTCTTATATGACTTAAAAGGAAAAGAAAAGAACAATAAAATGAATAGAGCCATAAGATCTGGTTCCTTTTAAACAGCCATAATTCCCATCACTACAGTATGCTACAGTGTCATGAGCTGATGTTTTGTGTCGTAAACATCACAGGTTCCCACATGTACAGTTTATTCATGGGAATGGAATCTGAGTGAGACAGTTCTTGTAGGCAAAATAGCCTCAATACTTGCTGTACAATGCTGTCATTGATTTGTAACCCTGTCCCCTACAAAATAATGTTCCAGTACAATTGAACTGAATTCTCACTTTTTTTTTTCTTTGGGTTTACCGACGGTCTTTTACGTGCGTGATTAACATTGTAAATCGAAATAAACCAAACCAGAAACGCAACAAAACTACTCGGTTAGGTAAAGTTAAACATTATGGTTTGGCTTATAATGAGTATGTCTGCTACGCTATTTAAATTACGGACGCAAACTAAAAAATGTCAACGTTGACTTGGTGTTTTTTTTGACACAGGCTTCCTCAGACTATGATTAGAAATGTATTTGTAATATGTCAAAAACAAACTTAATCCGTGAAAATATGTTTTGAAGGAAACATAATTGACATTAAAGTTTTTTTTGTATGCGACCGTAATTTGTAGGAGACCAGGCTGTCATCAAAATCCGTCACAAATCTATTTTGCATATGCTAGGATCCTGGTTGACTAGCTGCTGCTTTCAATACTGTATGTTCCTAATAACTCCTCCAAGCTTTGGAGTGGGTGGTGTTCAAGGATGGGAGTAAATGCTAATGAGACACAGCAGCATGTTGAGGTTGTGGTTTTTTTTAAGGTAGGCAGAGGGACGAGAATGCAAGCAGACACACACACACACACACACACACACACACACACACACACACACACACACACACGCTGGACACAGTGAAAGAGATACTCAGAAGACAATTAGAGGCTGCCCCAGCATTTAACAGCTGCTGCAGAGAATCCCCAGCACCCACAGACACATGATCCGGCTCCATGCTGTCAGTCAGGTCGGCCCTGCAAGTCTGCGTTAAGCATCAGCCGTCTCCACACTACAGCGGGAAGTAACAACAAATGAAATTGTTTCTGCACCCACGGTGCACAATTAGTGAGACTACAAGATGAAAACTGTGAAAGACTTTTACAAAATGGAAGTCAGCCAAGTTGGTAGATGCAGAAGGCAGGACAAAGGACACGAATGAAGTCAGTGCTAGTCCAGAGCTATTCCTGAGATGTAGAAAATCTTCAAATCCACCACAGAGTCCAAGCTAACATCCATCCTTCAACTACCACGGGTAACGGATCCACCCCTTCTGTTCTCACCGTTCACAATAAAAGCCCCAGACATATACAGTATACTGCATAACTGTTTACCAGAGGGAACTCAAATTCACTGAATAAAATAGTTTCTAGTAGCTTTAGGCTATACAACAGTCCACACAGTCTCACCCCAACTCGTCAAATACGGCAGCTTGGTCAGTGCTCCTAGGCTTTGGCGCTCGAGATACCCCTGTAGCGTCACTTTTGGACGTGTCAGGGACGACTTGTCAATATACACTTGTTACATGCATAGTGTCTTTTCAAAATAAACTTCACTAAAATTAACAGGAAGTTGGGTTTAGGCACCAAAACCACCTAGTTAGGTTTTATAAATAGTGGTTGACGTTAACTTGACTGACAAGCAAGTCATGTGACTTGCAACTCATGTGGCTCACGTGATTTACGAGTCACAAGACTTGGTTTCCCACAGAACATGAAAAGCGCTCTCCTGGGTGAAAGTCCTATGTTTGTTTGACCCTTCCCCCATACCTCCAACCTACCCTTTGTGGACCATATGGCACTATGGTACTGTCTCAGTTCCTCTGATCGTGTAACAGTGACGCGGGTTGGTTTACATTGGAGTTAGATGAAAGCTCTGTGCGTCTCATTCAGACAATAAAAGGTGCATTTTGTGTTGGTATCCGACGCCGAGGGCCACTGAACAAAATGCAGTATTGGACGCTTTGGGAGTGAGAACGGGTTGGCTCACCATGGTCAGCTGAGTAACATACGAATGAATGGACTTACGTCCGATGCCAACGGTCAGCGTCAATTCAGGACATACGGGGTTGTGATTGAGCTAGTAGGCTGTCTGACCTTAATGGAGGAGACTGACAAAAAACTTCCAATAACGTCCTTGTTACCTTGTCAACAAGCTTTCTCTTTCACCTTAACCAAGGTGTTTTAGTCCTCTAACTGTACCTTAACCAGAGTCAGTTTGCCATAAACAGTATCTGCAGCCATGTCATACTTGTTGCAGATATTAAAGCAAGTGAGAATTGTAAAGACATTGGATGTAAAAAAAATTGGTTTTGCAGAATCATTCATTATTGATGTTCTTAGCTGGTGATATAGTTGCTGAATAAAGATAAATGAAGTGGATAAATGTATTGGCTTATCTCTGTAATGAGCCAACTACCAAAGGGCCTACAGCAGCACTGAACGTCCAGAAGTTGCTGACATTTCCTGGTTACCAGACTGACTTCAAAGATGTGTTTAGTCTGTGACATGGTTCTTTTGTTCTTCTTCCACATCGTGTGCTATGGCTTTGCATTTTGCATAACACAAGTTTATTGACGTTTTTTTTCCTCCAAAGCTGGAGCTTGATTCTGGTAGCTCGCTGATACTATAAGAGGTTAAACGATTCTAATTAGTCGAAGGCGCATACTGCTGACACCAAGTTATAGAGCTTTACTTTGCCTGGTGTGCTGGGTGATACTTGAGCTGCTTTAACACTTTTCTCTCCATGTCTTAATCTCTTAGTGCAGGGCATTTTAACCTTTAACGCTTCCTTTCCTCTCCTTGTCTGCCTTGAATTCCATTATTATTTGCACAACCTCATCCCCTCATTTTTATTGAAGTCAAATTTGTATTCATTTGCACCTCCCTCTGAAGCTGACCAAGCATTCTAGAGGAATCTTCATGAGCTAATTTTCGATATTCTATAAAGTAGAATAACCCCTGCTCTCAGCATCCTCTCGGGGCTCCATGTGACAAGCTTTGATGTGAATAACCTGCAAAGATAGCCAGCAACCTTCACATTACCTTGTAGCGTCTCCAGGCCCATAACTGCCTCAGCCGGTCCGGAGAAATTTCAAACTCTGATGTTACTTATCAGATGGGGATAGAGAACAGGCTTTATATAACTTTGCTTCTATCCAGCACATTTTCTGCTAATATGTAATGCTGCTGGGGTAAAACTCTTATACACATTCATACTACAAACATCATTTTTGTCTGGCCCAAAAAGTGCTCTTTTCTAAAGCCAACACATTCTCACTCCCAACGAGTCAAACTGACGCATGGTCAGTGGCCCGGCGGTTCAAACTATGATGTTCTAGGTCCCCTGTAGCGTCAGTTTTGGACTTGTCAGGGACGGCAAACTTGTCTTTCCTAGGATGTCAAGGCCCCCACTACGCTGCCTCTGATTGGCTAGTACTCTTTGCCTTTATCGGTTGGGGTGATTAGGTTGAGGCATAAAGAGTGAGATTGGGAATGTTTAGGATAGGAGTACCATGGTAAGCCAACCACAGGTCAGTAGGGTGGGTCATGCCTCTGCATGTCTGTTTCCACTCCTTACATGCATCTAATAATAAACCTATAATAAATATAATAAGCATTCAATGTAGGTTTACTTAGTTTTTAGGTTTACTTACGCAACAAAAGTACTTATTTAGGTAAAGGTAACAGGTACTTGGTTAGGGTTAATCAACAAAAGTACTTGGTTAGGTTTAGGAATAGATGGTGGTTTGGGTCACAATAAGTGTTTGTTACATACAATAACTAAGTTTGTTTTTGAAAGAATGGAAGTTTGACTTCCTCTTTATATTACTCCAGTTGCTGTAAGCATCTAAATGAAATGTGGATGGGTTTACATTGGAGTAAGTTGAGAGCCTGGTGCGTCTCATATAGATGCTAAAGGGTGCCTCGTGTGTGGGTATCAGTTGCAGAGGGGCATAAGCAGTGGTTTATAACGAGTTGGGAGTGAGAATGGGTTGCCAAGCCCTTTCTGCAGAGTGTTTAAATCTCAGAATCCCAGCTTGGTGTTTGAGTGTGTACGGTGAAAACAAAGATTTAGCAAAATGATGACATAAACCTGGACACTGAAGGTCAGGGTCCGTAAGGCTATAAAGTTAACAAGGACTTTCGGTTGTGTCAAACCTTCTCTGTGAATTTGTGAATCGACAATACAGCCGATGATACGGCACAGCTGTTGTCATTATCCTGGATTTATGTTGATTTTGTCAGACGATGTCGCAACCATGAAATAATTGGCCTGCCGTCTGTCCGTTCCACTCCTTACCAGATGTTAGCTGTTATGCAAAGAAGAAGAGGTTTAGCTATTATGTTCTCCCTCGTCTTTCTCTGTGGACAGAGGTCTCTACGAGAACAACCTGAAACACTACTTTATTCAAATGAGAGTGGTGTACATGTAGTCTTAATGGTTCCTGTACAGTGCGTCTATGAATCTTTCATTGATTCTCTTAATTTTAAAGTGCATGTGATTATTTCTGGACAAGGTAAAACAAAAGCATTTGGTTGTGTGCTTGCACTTAAACTAACACTTGTTGAAACATATTGGTTATCCTACCTATACATACACATAATCAATATGTAATCAATGCAATCTGCATCATATCACTAAGACTCTAAAGAGGAAGTTGTGTGCTGTGTTGTGCTGCAGTGCCCGGAGCCCCTCCCAGGAAGGTGGAGGCCGATGCCCTCAACTCCACTGCCCTCAGGGTGACGTGGAAGCCTCCCATGTTCCTGAAGCAGCACGGCCAGATCAGAGGCTACCAGCTGGTCTACTCCAGGCTAGAGAACGGGGAGCCTCACGGCCAGCCGGCCATCATGGACGTTTCCCTCCCCGATGCCCAGGTATTGGCTCACTCTGTCAATTCATTCCAATGTCAAGCAGGTGCTTTTTCGTCGTTAAAGTCGGCAGAAACCGTGGCTGACCGAAGCTAGCAAACGTCTCTTTTCATAGAGGTCTCATTTTCTTTATTTTCATATTTCTTTATTTAATGTTTTTGTGGTTGGGTAATTGTAAGTGTGTGCCCCCCCCCCCCCATGAAGAATGTTCATTCTTCATGTTGAGAATGAACATGCAATACCTTGTTATTCCATCAACATAATTGTATTTCATGTTTGTTGCAGTTTTCCTTTTTATTCCAGCCCACAGAGGTGGGAGACAGCCACAAACGAACGTGTGAATAATAGAAACACCTAGATAATCGTGCTTAGGAAAGCAAAAGCAAGTGTGTGCATGTGTTTGTGTTTGAGGTGGGGAACCAATTAGTGTGCAGTTTGACATAAAGTGGAATTATTTAGAGATTTACTACGAGTCAGTGAATGATGAGACCAAAATGAGCCCCAGCATATGAGGCCATAAGATAAAATCCTTCTAACCCTTTCAGACCTTGAGTGTTTTTATGCTGAGTTTTCACTCCCTATACATGTCTAGGCATTAATACATATTGTTATTTTCAGGATAAGTTTGGTGTCTCGAAAGAGCCATCAATTTGTATGTGAGTGGTACCAAACATGTTCTAGTTTATGTTGTTTGTGACATGTTTTCACACAGTAAATGTCTGTAAATAGATGGAAAGATGAGTGTCAGTGTTGCCGGGATAGAACGACCCTTAGTAATGTCAGAAACTGCAAGGTTTATTTGTCATTTTACCACACATGGTTGGACAATGAAATGATGGTTGTCTCTTGTTGCTCTTTTTGCTACACAAGAGAAAAAAAACTATTTTTGTAGGTGAAGTGTTGAGGATGAGTCGAGGAGTCTTACAGCCTGAGGAAAGAAGCTGCGCTGTAACAGGCTGTTGCTGGGGTGGATATTTATGCCTCTGACTGACATCTACTCCATAGCAACAGTGGCAGAGGCTCATGGGTATTTTAGCATTTAGGTCCGTTCACCATGCAGTGCATGATTTCCCAGAAACACGGTCATGGAATAAGAACTATTTGATCAATATAAAGATATTACCCGGGAGAGTCAAAGTCAAGAGTAAAATTGAGGATAGATTTAAAAAAAAGAAAAAATTACCTTAAACCTGCATTCTCTCTACTGACCAGCAGGGGGCGACTCCTCTGATTGTATAGAAGTCTATGAGAAAATGACTCTACTTCTCTCTTGATTTATTCCCTCAGTAAACATTGTAAACATGAGTTTATGGTCTCAATCTCTAGTTTCAAGTCTTCTTCAATACAGCATGATGTTCATTTAGTAAATGATGCTCCATTTAGAGTCAAATAGACCATAAATCAGGGTGTGCTTTATGGCCTGTGTTTTTGTTTTAGAAATGTAACCCTTTCACAGTGTTCATGAAAGTGAATTGTGGTAGCTTACGAATCTCTTTTTCAACGTTCGGTTGTACTTAGCTCCACCCTCTCTGGCTCACTTCTGGTTGCTAAAAAAACAAACAAGATGGCGACGGCCAAAATGAAGAACTCAAAGGCTTCAAAGCTGTTGTCACAAACCAATGAGTGATGTTCTGATGACTATCCACTTATTATGTAACTTAAAGTCAATGATTGGGAGTCAACATTTAAAGAAATAATAATAATACAAAATGCTGTTTCATGTTCAGATATTCTTACTTTGAGATATCTCTTAGTTTAAGCAACATAAGTCTTGCCACAGGCGTAAGTCATTACATTACATTTCTAGAATAGCAATTTGTAAAATGTCTTTCTTACAGTAAACAGGACATTTGCAGTTATGACATTAGTTGCACATGCAGTTGCCTTTTAGTGAAGGTTGCGTTGTCAGATTTTTCAAATGAACGCACAGTTGTATGTTTCAATCCTAGGGCACTGTGATTTCTGTGATGAGGAAAAGCAATGTCATGTGGCAGGTTAGCAGGGGTGAGCACTTGTGAGGCTATTGAAGCAGAAGTCAAAGGGTGGATGTTTGGAAGCACTCAGTGAGTTGGTGCTCTGGTCCTTTCCCCTCAGTTGTTTTCGTCTCCAGTAGGAGCGTCTCACCTGATTTCCTTTACAGGCAGCATTCCTGTCTTATCTGTGCAAGGCAGAAGGCCTGATAGAGGTCTGGCATCTCACAACCCATCTACAGCTTCTCTTTCTTAACAAACACACACACACACACACTACACATTCACAAACTCCTTCACACACTTCACACGCCTGCTGAGGGGACTATTCTTTAAGGAACTGTCTTCAAGTCTCATCTGTGATAAGTTTAGTCTCTCCCCTTGGCGTCAGTGATGGTGATGAGAGTCAACACACAGTCTGTGGAGTGACTCAATAAACAAAGTCCTCTGCACCACACACACACCACACACTCCAGAGGCATAAATCTGACCCAGCCATTTACTGACGTGGCTACCTCTGGAAAGAACTGATGTCAACTTATTAAAAAGCAGTAAAAGAAGTCAGGTCCTCTTATTAGTCCAACATCATTACATAAAACGTTCAACATATTTTATAAAATATTGAATTTGTAATTTAAAGTTCCTCCTAAACAACACACATAAGCCACCCCCATGATATGTGAGCAATTTGTATCGTTCTTCACGAACAAAACAATTGATAAAAAAATCTTATCAAACATTTTAGAGAAGGTTGTTTACTTAACAAATGTCAGGCTTCTGTTCATGATTGCCTTGAAAATGAGATTTAAATCTGCGATAGACTGGTTTTAATCTCATTCATCAAACAGAACTCTCTCAGTATTGGCGATGTCTCCTCCTCTGTGGTCCTTCTGACCTGTGGTGTTCCCCAAGGCTCCATCCTGGGCCCCTTGTTGTTCTGTATACCGTATATATATGCTGCTACTGGGACATACATAAACACAAAGTCCAGTACCATTTAAAAAAATGTAAGCCAATGCTGAATTACATTAAACTTGCATTCTCTCTAATGTCCATCAGGGGGCGACTCCTCTGGTTGTATAGAAGTCTATGAGAAAATGACTACTTCTCTCTTGATTTATTACCTCTTCTTCAATACAGCATGATGTTCATTTTGGAAATGATGGTCCCATTTAATGTAAATGGCAAGTGAGAAGGGTTGCCAATCATTCATGGTTTTTCAGTTCAACACAGATGTAACCTTTCTCTTTTAAGAAACAGTCAATCTCAGACCACAGAGAATTGAACTGCTCCTGAATTGTCCCACGACAAAGCCAGCACTCATCTGAGTGGTAGATTGCGTCAAAACAAAAGGAAAGCCAGAAATTCCTGGTGATTAAGTACTTGTTGATGGAATATGATTCATTTTCTACACGTTACACATCACATCACAGAGCTAGGTTTTGCGTCCTTTGACCAGTATTTCCATTAGAGGTGTTTACATTTTTTGATTCTAAGATGCATCGCGATGCAGACATGAACCATTCTGCATCAATCCATCAACGGTACGTTTTGTGATGATTGGCCCAGCTGTTGTTGAGTTTGGTCTAGTTATGTATGTGCTGATCCACATCTCTTTGGAATGTATTAGTCAATATCTTGACTTGAAAAAAACGAAAATGGCAGAATATCTAATCAGGTGGACTTGTATGGTCCAAGAGGCTTTTTTTTTTTTAAAGCACATTGAGCTGGACACGTCGGTCCAATTTCAAGTCAATCAGACTTACTGTGTGGACCCTTCTAACCGTAATGACTCAGATGGAGTATACTGACCCCTTCACAGTGTGGAGAAGCAGCAGGGAGTTTACAGGTTAGACTGTATTTTGTACTAACATCACACATTCTAAGTGATGAATGGATTCAGTCTTTGTACTGATGAGTCATTTCAGAAAGGAGCCTCACATCTCTTTGCCAGCAGAACCGGTTGTACCCCTGCTGCCCGCATCCAGCTGTGATGGACGGCAGCCTCCAGCTCTGCTGATGAGGTTCTGGGGCCCGGCCTCATTGTGACGTCACTAAAGCAAAGAGCATGCTTTGAGTGCTGAGCTGTGTGTTGTCTCCAGTGAAGCTGCCTGAAAATCCCTCATTTGTTTCACGAAGGTTCGACTTGCCAGCAGTCTTGAGATTACTCCTTTTTTGTCACATAAAAAGACCTTGATGACAAAATAAATACAGTCATGCCAAACCATCGGAGCTCACGGGCAGGGAGCAAAGCCGTAATTGGCTGCTGATTCTCAGTTCTGGCTTTTCTCCGCTGTTTGCTTTAGACTCGACTCCTTCCACCCCCCCCCCCCACCCCCCCACCCCCATCTTTTTCTGTTGGCAAGATTGTGGGTTTTAAGATCTCAGTGAGGCGTATTTTTGGATAGCTGAAGAATGCTTGAAGGAGCCTCTTATCCTTCGCTGCACTGATGGCTGTGAAGCGTGAGCATCACCTGATCTGATAAGATACGGCAACCTCTCTGCGGCTCGTCTCTTTTTGCCGTAGCCCAGAAAAACACACCCAGCCAATGGCAGAGCACTGAGGAGACAATGTCTTCATTGTCTGTCTTTTAGGCACATAACGTAGAGTTATGTGAGCCATCAAGATATCAGATATTCACTTAAATACTAACGTGTGTAATTATTCCGATGTGTTGAATTCTAAAGGTAAGGACTGGGTTACTGCTCCAACATGTTTTGGTTGAATGTCAAACATAGTTGTCCCCATTGGTCACTTAGTTTCCCTTCAAAGGTAGATCTAACATTATTATTAACTAGTTGTGATCGTTTACTGCAGACATAAACATGTTCACAAATTATACACATATTTTACATTATATAACATATACAACCTATTTACAGCATTAATAAAACATTGAATTATCTTTGCCACATAACTATATTTAGTTACTCATGTCAAAGAGCTCCAGTGACAAATGGAAATACAGACTGTAAGGCCGCTTGCTAGCCTTAAATGCAAAAATGTTTTTTGACGTCCTTAGAAATGTGTTGTGATGAGGTAATAATACACTCCACTAACCTGTTTTGTATATGAGACGAAGCCTCACACAGTCCATTCACTTTGGTGGACTGAGTACCTACACTTTCAGAAATACTGCCTAAAACCATTGTAACATTTAGAATCTGGCTTTTTTTAACAGGAAATAGCAATTGTGTGAAGCATGAAGTCATGAAGTTCAACAGGTAACTCATTTATCGGACTGTTTTGGCATCACGCTGCATCATCAGCGCTACAGTGACCCACGTGGGAAATCACATTCCAAAATCAAGGAAAGACATTAAAAAAACTCAACAGAAAAAGAAAAGAGGACAATATGTATTCTTTGATTTTGGGGTGAACTGTCCCTTTAAGAAAAGATGATTGACAGCTGATCTGTTTCATAAAAGCAATCAAAATTGATTTATGTGAACTAATAAGTCAGTGCTACATCATAACATGGAGACATCTAGAGTCTGTATCTGGACCAAGTTGATTTCAGGGTTCTCATCAGTTCTCGTTTGGTCCCCTTCTCGTCTCTTTGTGGGACTGTTGGTGGCCGTCAGTGCAAATCAGAATGAAAGGTAGGGACGGTTGAGAGGACCGTTGGGTAATAATACATGAAAAGATGAATTTTTAACAACCCCCTCTAGGAAATTCTCAAAGAGAATATGACTTTCACTTATTATTCTGCCTTCAAATGGCTGCTCTTTTTGATTGCCAGCGGTGCATGAGTGGTTGGACCCTGCTGTGAATGGCTTCTCCTCCGACCACCGCTCAACAACTTAATGGCTGCTTTATTTCATCCAGCCAGACTGTGAGCACCAGCAAAACTCTCTCGAATGTATTGTCACACTGGTGATTACTCACAACAGTTTTAATGTAGAGACAGCCTTTTGTTACCTGCAAATGGCACCATTTGAACTAACAGTTGACATCAAACCTGGCGAAGTATGATCTTCATGTAATATTGTGACACAGACCAGAAGTTCAGCTCTTTATGATGGAAATAGAAAAGGCAAACCAGAAAGGCAATGTAGATGTGACTATAAGAAGAAAAAGAGCAGCATGTGCTAATTATATTTCCAAGCACTTCAATTTATCCTCATAAAAGTCTTTATTACATTCTGTCTTCATTCTTAATTTCCCTGGTTATGCAAACTCAAAACATCCTCCATGTTTATTTTTACAATTTAGGATAAGATACATTTCCACAGAATGACTCTGCTGCTTCATGTTTTTCTTGTCTCGCAAACATTTTTTTATTTAGTCTCTTCCAGTCGTTCCACTTGAGTCTCTTTTGGACCGATGAATGAAACCAGACTCTTCATGCAGGTTTTTCACATTAAAAGTCTCCCAGTCACAACATAACAGTAAGGACAGCATCTCTGCTTTTTGTAGATGATGCAGTTCTGTTGGCGTCATCAGAACTTGACCTTTATGTGCACTGGGATAGGGCTGCCACCAACGTCTCATTTTCTATCGTTTACCCCATCCACTATTTTATTAATAAGTCGGAGGCGACTGAGGCTCAGTGGTAGAGCGGGTCGTCCTTCAATCAGAGGACCGGCGGCCCTTGGATGTGTCTTTGGGCAGGACACTTAACCCCAAATTGCTCCTGTAGCCGTGCCTACCGTGTGTGAATGTTAGATAGTCCTGATGGACAGGTATCCCCTGTCATCAGTGTATGAATGGGTGTGAATGGGGGAACGATGACATGTAGTGTGAAAGCACTTTGAGTGTTCAGAAGACTAGAAAAGCGCTACAAGTCCATTTACCATTTAATAATAAGGCGATTAAAAGATTAATTTTACTCCAAAGATATATTGACCATTTCATTAAAAGTTTATTTTCCCTTTAAACACTTCAAATGGATTTTCTAAGGGAGCAGGCAGACTAATGTATGGCTTTATGAGTGTATTTAGCAGCTCCGAGGACAAAAGATTTAAAAAAAAACAAAAAACTGTGAGTTCATTTAAAATACACATTTTCAGCGTCTATGTCATCAATTACGCCGACTAATCGGGGAAGCGCTACACTGGCGTAGCGTATATACGTATAGTGTCTGCTGTGAGATCATTTGAAGGCGGCATTTGTAGCAATGTTGATAACTGACAACACAATACCATTACTCACTAAGTGTTTTGCTTCTTTGATATATTTCACCCATACTGTAGCTAGCCATAGCAAACAATGCCTCTTTGTTTTTTAATTGAATGTCAGACTGCGTCTCCGTTTCACAAGATGAAATGAAACAGACAAAGGGAGTCTGCCATTGATCCTGGGAGACGTTTGGATCCTTTGGCTTTGTCTCTGTCTTCTCGAGCTGGAGCTTTCTGCGCTGAAGGAGTGCTGCTGCTGAACTGTTTGTTCAGCCAGTGACACTCGCCAGTAGAACTGATCATCCTACGGACAGTTTGGTAGAAGGCTGCATTAAACACAGCTGGACCCTTTAGGCGTTCTATGATAAATTGATCCCATAGAAAACAACAAATGCCACAGAGTATGATGAGGTTACATAGCTACAGGAATATCATGCGCACGTTACAGAGAGTAATCCGCCTCATCTTTCATTGCTCTTGGATAAATCATAGATGTCTTATACTTTAGCTTTGTTATCAAGGTTCCTTATGTTCCTTTAGTGTTTTTATATAAGAATTGATTCTCAGTGGAGTGAAATAAAACCAGCCGGGATGACATTTGCGTCCTGTAGAATAAAGTAGCAGTGTGGAAACCTCCATCTGTTCGTCGTCTGGCACCTCTCAAAACTAGCTCGCCATCCAGGGGCTCCTGCTAGCCACATGCTACCAGCTCCCTCCACCTTCCCCGGCCCTTACATTACTCCACACAGACGTGACTGCACATGACATCCACTCACACTCTCAGTCAGAGTAAAATCTTGCAGACTCCACAAACTAAATTCCACTTCCCCCGACTCCTCCATTGTATTGGGGTGACAGCAGAAATGTCAGACGGATATCTCAGACCCTGAACGAATCAAACCCACCCTTGAAACAGAGTCCTACCTGCGGTGGTGTAAAGACAGTTTCTCCAAGGTCCAACGCATTCTGTTACTCTTTTGAATGGCAGAGGTGTCGGATCAAACAACTGTACTTCTACCTGTCGCTTGTTTTAATGAGCCTCTAATAGCAAGGCTCTGATGACCCTCTGAGTCACCCTCTGAGGGTCATCATTCATTCATTCATTCATTTATGAATGAATGAATGATGACCCTCTGAATCTGACCCTGTCTTGCAGAGAAGGAACACACTGTTGACCAGCTGCAGTGGTCCTGAGTCACTCCTTTTCCATTTCTCTACGGTCTACGGGAACTTTGATAGGCCGGATAGCAGTGAGACCAGTCATCGTGAGTTCAGAGGAATCCATCCTTGTAATGTACAAGTTCACCGACAGAGCCCGTGATACATCCAGGCGTGGAGCCCAGTAATGCATCAGTTACTGTATGAAATAATGATGGTTACTCAACTCTGGGGCCACTTACTCTCCCTGCCGCTTCAGATAATTCATCTTTTTTTATTTTTTTATTTAGAGCAGGAGCTGCACTTTGGCCAGGGAATGGAGCTGATTTTAACCTCGCCTGTTACATTGTTTATGATAACAGCTTTTATTTATTTCTTGTAAGAGGCTGAGAAGGCGAAAGCCCTTTGTCTTGTATTTCTGGTGAGTCAGCAAGGTCGGGAAGCAGAACACCAGTGCCCTGCGCCTCTGAATCACTGCTGCTAAAGCAGCCGCTCATGTGTTGGGAGTGAAATAGGGTGACTATTGTCCTTTGTCCTTTATCAGTAAAGCACAAACTTTATTCGCAATAAGGGTTCCTTAAAGGTAGAAGTAATTGTTATTTAAGCTGATCACAATGTATAATGGTTCCTCAAAGACCTTTATGGCTGTTTTAGCGTTGTTCTCTGTAGCTTAATGCTGAAATTGTTCCTCACAGACGACATAGAAGGCTTAAAGGTCGCGGCCAACACAAAAAGACAATTTAGTCCTTTTGGGCCAGGTCAGTGCAACAGTGGAACATTTGGCTGTTTTTTGTGAATGATTAAATAAGCACGCATGAAGGCGAGTTGTTCCTACGGCCAACACAAAACACTTGTCAGCCCCCAAATAATTCCTGGAGAAGCAAAAGGGCTCCAACAACTGATGGCGAAATGTCATGCTGACTTCACAGCAGTACAAACCCCTCATCAGCCCCCTCTGCATCTTTCTCTCTTCATCTTTGTTTGTCTCTTTCTCTCATTCTGCTCTGAGCACAACCTCGGGGATGAGCTCTGATGTCTAAAGAATAGATGAGAAACTGAAAATGTGATTTTCTTCTGCCCCAGATTACTGACTATGAATAGATCCCAGTGACAGAAGACACACGGAGCAAGTAACAGTACTCATTAGATACAGTCTCACAGATTTACTTTGTTACTTGTTAGTCAACTTTTGCTCGGCACATTGTAAACATTGATCCGTTATGTATCAAATTAAGTGGATTTTATTTGGCACTGGCATTATTAATAATATTAGATACATACCTATTCATGGACAGGTAATGAATCCTAGAAATATTTTTCAATTTGAAATGTTTAGAATGGTTGTAAATTAGGTTTAATGCAACAGTAGATACAATAGTACATCACTGTAAAGTATCATTTTAAACTCACTTTATAGGACTTATAGAATATTCCTTGTTATTCATATTGTGTATCTATATGTTTGTGAGCCAATGTTATAGGCGTACATCTGCAGAAAAATCAAAGGGCTTGGTGCTGATAAGTTAGTGAAGTCAGAAGGTATTCAGAGACTGACTAACATATTGTTGGTTTTAGTATTTTCATGTGATTTCTTGACAATAAGACAAGTATAGAATATTGCCAGAACTGGTGATCTTGGAAAACCAGTAAGTACTGTATGCTAGATTTTAAAAGCGATCCAATCCAATAAAAGTAGCTAGCAGCACTAGCTCCAAAAGTTTCTAAATCGAACAAGAAAGTCACAAAGTTGCCAACACTGACCCTTCAGGCCTGCCTCCAAAGCCACTCCCCCAGAATTATTATTATGTAGTCATCAACCAATATGGCTATGATCAGTACTCACAGTGACTCCGGTGATGAGCATGGGCAAAATACGAGCAGGTAGGTAAGCTGGCAGGTAGCCCGTCCAATCATTATTATCCAATCCAATCATTACATTCGAGTCATACGAAATGATGGGATGGGCTTATTACAGTCCTGCTACAGACACAGACACTGCCATTTTTATTTTTTCAGAGCATTTGATTCGTTGATTGCTGTAAGGATGTAATGAAAAGGTCAATGCAAATATCAAAAATGTTTTTGAAGATTACCACGCCTACCTTTGCCTGCTGCAGTGGTTTAACGTCTGTGATGTGGCGTTGGCACTGTCACCAATGACAACGTCACAGTATGTCAGTATCTCTTCGCCCATTTTCTGTGAGTAACGTTTACTTTTTCATACTGTTGATAATTTAGTATAGCAATATATGCATATCTAGCATTGCAGAATTTTAAATTGTCCAAAGCATGGTCCATTGGCTTCCATTCATTTCACTACAAGATAATAATGAGCTTGCAGGGAGATTTGGGCCTTGCTAATTGCACAGATACAATCACCCGTCTCAAGGAACTTCACGTTGTTTTTAATCTGTCGAGAAATGTATGGAAATAACTGCCTGACTAGAAGCCATGATGAATAAATTATATATAATATATATAGTTTAAAAGACTATGCAAGCCGTTAGAAAATGATTGGCCATAAAGTTAAGCAAACTGTAATAAATGGGCTAAAACATGCAGAAACACTTTATACTATATTCATAAAAATATTAAGGAATTTGTAATGATACACTCCAGTTAGACACTTTTTGACATTTTTTATTTGCTGCAGGGAACCCAGGAAATGTCATGTATTGGAAACATCAATTATTTTCCAACCCATTTCCCATAGTCATTGCACTGGATGGTTTTCACCCAACTGAAGGGGAAACTAGCCTTAAAAAGGATTGTGTTGAATGTTTCAGGTCATGAAGGCACCCAAAAGTTATTATGCTGCGTATTAGAAAAGCAAGAGAGGTTTCCCTCAGGGCAACAATGTGGGGCCATGATAATAATAAATTGCGATCAGACACTATGATGTTGATGCAGGAAAGTGACTTTGCTCTAGTGCAGCTATTCTAAACTCAGTGGACCGGAGAGGTCCTGCCAAATCTGTTTTGGCAATTTACAAAGCTAGTTATTTGTATATCTAAATCTGCTCAATAATTCACATCATTGAACAATAATTCAAACCAAGCATACTTTCAATGACTTGTTGGGTTTGAAAATCACAACGGCAATCGCGCCAACCATCGCGGCGGCAATCGCCGTGGCCACAGGCGTTATGTTTGCATATTCTTGTGAATGAGATATCTCGGGAACTCTTGAGGGATTTTCTTTAAATTTGGCACAAAGGTCCACCTGGAATCAAGGAGGAACTGATTACATTTCAAAGGTCACACCACAAAACACTTTTGTTGGTCATAAATCAAGAATTTATATGCTTATTATGTGAGGCATAAAACCACAAGGCGCTCAAATATATGTTTGTAATGTTTTTGTTTTGTTTCCTCATTTATTTGGGAAGGGGATCCTTTTTTTAATCTTTTTTTTTTTTACAATCGTGGTGGGCCTTAAGGTACAAAAAGGTAGAAGGACCCCTGCTCTAGTGCTAGTCCGTTCCCAGGTTTGATGACACTGGGTTGATGATACAGGTGAGTCAGCGGTTTGGGCTCCAGACCCTCTGGACGTGCTGAGTTGAAGCATGGGGGCCCCCTAGCAGACTATTTTTTATTTTATGTCTCTTTGCTGAGTCACTCAGCAGAGAACCCTCATCAGCATGGACCAGACTTGTCTCGTCAGGTGGCACTACGGAGAAGAGCCCCCATTATACACACCCATTACCTCCATTACCACATACAGTTTAAATCAACCCCCATCCTGGCAGCTCAGTCACTGATCACAGTGGTCATCCAGCATGCTGATAAACCCATAGAATGAAGTTGACTCTGTGTTTCTGACTCCTCTCCCCTGTCTGTCCTTTCCATCAGTGGACTGATGAGGACTCAACGGACTATGTGAGTAGCCACAGTGTGATGGGGTCACAGGGGTCACGGGGAGTGTGCTTTCTGTCATAACATTGTCCGTTCTCTGAGTGGGTACTAACAATTTCCCCTCCACCCGGTGTGGGTGTGCAGCGGCTCACTAAACAAGTCTTATTTACAGCTACAGTTACACTCAGGGAGGGATTATGAGCAAGATTTTGGATGTTGTTCGCCTTCAAATAAAGTGCTTCTCATAATCTGAATTGAACTGAACTGAACTGTGGGTTTGACCTTGGTTCATTCTCAGAACTCAGCATTTAATTATGGAGTGTACAGTGATATCATAACCAACAGTAATAGTGGCCCAAACTAAGAAGTTGGAATACACGGGAGAAAAGAATGAAGTACCACTGTAGTCAGTCTGCTAT
This sequence comes from Cebidichthys violaceus, assembly GCF_023349555.1. Classification (NCBI taxonomy): domain Eukaryota; kingdom Metazoa; phylum Chordata; class Actinopteri; order Perciformes; family Stichaeidae; genus Cebidichthys; species Cebidichthys violaceus. Next base: position 13,169,905 of record NW_027176296.1, read on the forward strand.
CAAGCTTCTACAGAAGTATGTAGGCGTCTAGCAGCCCTCTGTCTTCACTTTTATTCCTCATCCTTCTACCCTCAAGGCGGTTCCTAACACCGCCTCATTCTAGCTTCGTATCAGTAACTGGAAACCATTAGATTTCAAGAGAGCTGTCTATTCTCTTGATATTTCAGAAACACTGAGGGAATTTCTTCACATTCGGCACAATGTCCATTTAATCTCAAAAAATGAACTGTTAAAGAATTTGGTGATCAAAGGTCACTGTGACCTCACAAAACACATTTTTGGCCATAACTCAAGAATTCATATGCCAATTTTTTGACAATTTCACACAAATGTCTAACAGGATAAGATGATGAAGGGAGGACATTTTGGACAGACGTGGATATAAACTGCAACTTGACTGGTTGGCGGAGGCAAACAACCGTGAGGCGCTAATTCTAGTTTTTCACTCCCATGCCAAGCTTGTTTCTAGAGGGGTATTTGATGGTGTGACGGGCGGTTCATGTTTGTGCCTTTTAATGCCTTTGATGTGTGTAATAGGTGGGGGTGTCATGGTGTCATCCATTGTGCTTTGATATGAACCCAGACAGTGACACAAGACTTCATAGTGCAAGGTTTGCTGCTGAAGACCAGGATGACAACTGCGACAACTGATTACAGCGTGTGTGTGTGTGTGTGTGTGTGTGTGTGTGTGTGTGTGTGTCTGTGTCTGTGTGCGTCTTGACAGCCTCGGATCACAGCCTCACAGTCTCTGAGGAGCTGCGGCTATAAACGCTGTTTTGATTTTGTTCTGGAAGTTGGGGTTGTGGTTTTACTGTTGGCTTTACTGTCTGTTGGTGTTTGTCTGAGCTGGGGAATGATTATCTGTATGCCTGCCTTGGTACACAGAATATTACAGAACACACGTGTGTGGACATGGAAACTCTGCCGCAGTAATTGTAGGTTTGTTTTCTGGTACCTTCCATGTAGTAACGGCTGAGACTGCTTTTTGATTCTGCTGGAGTCCAGCTCCTGTTGGTTTATTCTTCAATAAAAGTCCACAGAGACCAGCAACGCATACAGCTTTTGTTTGCGAGCGTACAAATGTGTGCTGAGCATGAGAAGTACAGGGTCTGTGTCCCTGCTGCCTGCTTTATTACTTTTCTGCAATGCTGATCCGTTTTGCAACTCCATGAGCCGTCTCAGACTTAGCTAGAGGTCAGTGCTCATCTATAGTGCAAGGTTATTAATGAAGCATTACGTGAGTCGAAAATGATCCGTTTATTTATGCTGTAATTTTGTGGTGTTTTACGTTTAACGTTTGTTTATGTTATGTCCTATTTAGTGTCAGCCTTGGAAACATCTTGGCACTATAAAGAGAATATGTGTTCTCACTTTCATCCCTTGGATTCAATGAACTCAATTTACAGCCATAATTAACATGTGATCCATATCTGGATATCCTCTCTGGATCAGGAAAGAAACAGAAGTTGATGCTTGAGTAAGGGTTGTCAGGATTAAATGGTTTTACCGTAACAGCGGTTATAAAAGTCACGGTTCTATTACGGTAAGAATCGAAGAAGCTACGATATCTGTGGTGTCCTGATTCCAGCATTGAAACATGTTGTTTGTTTGCGCAGTGAAAACACTCGTGCGAGTCACGTAACATGTCTGCGTGTGACGGTTTTTGTGTGTGTGAGAGTCCTGCCATTAATCTAAAGCGTTGAGCTGAAGATCTGTAGAAAGGGAACCGACATTATCTGTCAAAAAGAGTCTTAAATCTGCAGCGTGGGAGCATTTTGGATATAGTAAAGGACCAGGGAGTCACAGTTTAACCATCATGGTGTGAGGTAAAGTTTTACTACCCATCCTCATCGGCCTAGATCGTTTGATAATGATACATGCGAACAACAAATCCGTGTTGTAATCGGCAGGAGGAGAGTGACGTTGACATCTAACAGCTGTTCTTAAAAAGTACGGAGCAGAGCCGTACCGCTCTGGTACTGAGGTTCCATTTAGTAACATAATGCTTCGCTCAAGCCCCATTCAGTAGAGAATAGAAAAGTTTATTTTAACATTATCATGATATGTTAAATGTAGTTTTTGGTGAGGAATTTGAATAAATTCAGTTGTTTGAAGGAGATGTTTTCACTGCAATATGCCAACACTAGCTCTAAACAGATTATAATACATCATTAAAACTACCAATGCAAGGAGTTTTTAATCAATAAAAACGCAATCGTTTATTTCCTGATCATTTGAATTGTGTGTTTTTATTCAAATCACCACTATAGATGACTTAAACAAAGTCAAAGGAAATAGTGATGATAATGACAATACATAGTTTTGTTCATTAGCTATAGGCCTATTAGAATTATTCAGATAAATAATCGTGAAAACCGTAAAACCGTGATATTTCCTCCGACAATAATCATATCATCAATATGCTGGAGTAAATGCATCCACAACACAAGGCAGTGGTCTGGCTCACATCGTCAGGCTCTAGAGCCCAGTGAGACACTCAGTGGAACGCTGCAGCATGCAGGAGGTACGAGCTAGCACTGGTGCTACGTGAGGCGCTACGGTTCAAAAACTCCTGATATTTAACAGAAAACGGTAATGACATTGGGTGCTTTTCCGCTCCGAGTTAATTTTTCTAAATTAAAGGCGAAAAACGCGAAGCGCTCATCGACGCAAAAGCGGCGCACAAATCGCTTCCCTCTCACTAAAAGCAATCACAAAAACCCGTCCCAGGCTGTTAGAACGTGCCCTGTCTGATCAGGGCCTTACTGGGAATCTAAAGTGCTCAATCTCTTCAATCCACACCGACCTTCGCTCAGCTTCTCTCCGTCCTCGGAACCAGCAGTTGTTTTCACCACGTAAGATCTAGAGATAACAAGAACAAAACCACATTTTTACTGAGCAGTGTCCCGCATTGCTTCCGTTGACCTGAGACACACCATGTGTGTCTTGACGAATCTGTCAGCTCTGCCTGTATAATTTGTTGGCAGAATCATTTTTATGAGAATTCTCATTCAAGTGCAAAACCCTCATGATCAGATGTCATTATCCAGATTATTATCCATTTTCCAGGGAGGGATGGGGTCATTGACTCCAACACAATAAAGTAAAAACACATTCTTCCATCATGGTCCCAGGGTGTTAAAAACTAAGACAGACAAAACTGGAGAACATGTTATGATAAGGTTACAAGGTTACGGTCTCAACGTGTTTTATTTGTCAATGTACAGCAGGGTTGCACCACAAAAATCAGATTGTAGTCCCATTTTGCTGCATAGGAAAAGTAAAAAGGGATATATTATGTGGAGGGTGGAGGCTGAGTTAAGGAGTCTTACAGCCAGAGGAAAGAAGCTGTTCTAAAGTCTGGTGGTTCGGCAGGAGATACTTCTGTATCTCTCTCCAGACGGCAGCAGGTGAACAGGTTGCGGCTGGGTGGGTTTTGTCGTTTAATATCCCTTTAGCTCAGCACAGGCTCCTCTTGTCACCAATATCACTGATACTCAATAGATGGGGGCCACTGACGTTCTGGGCGGTTTTAATCACCCGCTGTAGAGCCCTCCTGTCCTGTGCCATCCACATCCCATGACAGTTTGTAATGTTTCCAGTCCAGATGCTTTCGATTGCTTCTCTGTTAAAAGCTAACAAGAAGTTGGCACTGGAATTTTGCCTTCTTAAGTTTCCTTAAGAAATACAGCCATTTATGAGCTTTCTTCACCAGGATGGAGATGTGTGAGGACCACGTCAGGTTGTTTGAGATGCTGATTCCCAGGAACTTAAAGCTGTTAACTTGCTCCACCTCAGCTCCATTGATGTAGACAGGGGTGTGCCTCTTTGCCTACTTTTTTCATATCAACAATAAGCTCCTTGGTTTTACTGACGTTGTGCAGTAGGTTGTTCTCTGAGCACCACTCGGCAAGGTTGTTAATTTCCTCTATATGAAGTCTCAGTGTTGTTTGTAATCCTGCCAATGACAGTAGTGTCATTTGGGTAGCAGTCGTGGGTGTACAGCATGAACAGGATGGGGCTGAGCACACAGCCCTGGGGGGCTCCGGTGTTCAACACTAGAGTGGAGGAGGTTTGGCTGCCAATCTGAACTGCCCGGGGTCTGTTTGTCAGGAAGTCTAACGACAAGTTGCAGAGGGTGGTTCTCAAGCCCAGAGTGCTAAATTTATCAATCACTTTCATGGGGGAGATTGTGTCGAAGGCAGGCGGCAACCTCCGGTTCTGCCGAGTGAAGCCAAATCAAACGTGTCTTAAAACTTGACTCGGATTGCATGGAAGTCTTTGAGAAAATTATTCTACTTCTCATTTGATTCATTACCTCAGTAAACATGATGTTCATTTAGTAAATGATGGTCCATTTAGAGTCAAATAGACCATAAAGCAGGGTGTGCTTTAGGGTGGGCTTACTGTGATTGACAGGTTGCTGACGCTACCAGAGCCGTATACGACGTCTCTAAGTCACTCCTCATTCCAAATATGGTAAGATCTGAGATGACGATAGGACCACTACTGCTCTACTTCCGGAGCCCTTGCTCAGACCACACTGATTTACGAACTCAGCCTTCATTTTGGTCTCAACTACACACCTGTAAAGTTTCATGACTGCATCGTGCACGGCTGTGACTCTATCACAAGGACAGACAGACGCCTGATGACTCACACACAGGCTCACAAGGTGAAAACAACACCTGCGTCGCCGTCGCAGCTGGTAAACGTATCAAATTGAGCATCTTTAATACATATCATACATGAATACAAACTAACCCCCTGCATAAATGTCCACATCAAAATGCTAAAATATAACAGTAAGATAGTGTGACTCCTTTCCAGTTGAGGGCTCATGTAAATCTTCATCAATGACCCGTCACTGCAGACGAGCTCTGACCTGACCCCTTGACAAATTGATGTTTATTGGAAGGTGGTTTCTCCATGTGGCAGCAGTGGTAAAAAACAAGCTACTATGCACACTAATCCCTGTGTTATAGCCGTGCTGAGTATGGCCACAATTTATATTAACTCTGCCATCTGTCCACTTTTTCAGAGGAAGAAAAACACTGAATTGTTCAATTTTAATTCCTGTTTCTGCAGATCCTGGTATCTGTTCTGTATAGTTTCACATGTCCACAGGTTTAGAGTTGTCATCTTAATGGTCTGTTCATTACAAAGAGAAAGATCATTTTGAGGTATACATTTGCCCAGGTTCACAGATGTCCATCTTTGAGATGTTGGGATGCAACAAAGTTCCTCTAGATGATCCATAGAATTCTTTGTCAACAAGGACTACCTCTGTGACAGAAGGTAGTTCCAATCAAAACTACTAAAACCAAAACTGTTTGGCTCGATACCTTTAGAGTGTTAGTACTAGTGTGGGACAAGGAGGGGAAATGTAAAAACCAAAATAAATTGTACTTTGGTTGAACCATTCCTTTATTAAATCACAGCATCATGTCCGGTAAGTGGAACCGAGTCTCATTATCACTGCTTGTCCACACTGCTGCTCTTTTGATGACCAACTGTGACCGACTGTGGGCAGAGTCACGGTTCTTGGATCCATGTAGTGGTCTCTTCTCTCAGCTGCAAACTTTTATTCGAGCACATCATTTATTTTTCACAGCTTTGATATTGCCTTACATAACGTTTCATCATTTTGATGAGTGAACAGCTCACTAGCAAGTAGCTAATTATGAGTTAGAATTAATGGTAAATAAACATGGTGAAATTATTTTAAGTAGGATGGGTGCAATCCTTCTTTTAGGAATATTGTTTGAGAGTATTTTTTAAAGTTCATTAGAGGTTGGACAGAACTAGATGCTCTGAAATTTGAAAAAAAATCACACTATGGGGTAACAAGGGAATGTGAAAATCTGATCCTGATGCTGTCGTGATTAATTGCATTGTTATGCGTAAAGTTCAATAATGAATTCAAAAGTAGTGTATTGCGCACTTTTATTTTAAAAGTACTGCTATATGAACAAAAGTGCAATAACATTTGGTTTGCAAACACTTTAAACAAATAAGGTGCTTAACAGCAGTATTCCCTTTACACAGTAGCAGTTATATTTCTTGCACTATCTGTGCTAAATGTGCTGACTTTATTTGAAACGTTCCACTGCTGTGCAACATGAATAAAATGTGAATGCAGCTCCCAGTGTTCATCAATATAGTGCACTGTAACTCCGAGGTCATTATGGTTACCCAGCGATGTCCAGTAGTCTCCAGTGAGAGCAACAGCTGGTGCACGTTGTAACACCTTCGCTTTTGTAGTCCTCTCCTTTTCATACAACTCGTGTATTCTTCTTGTGATGGTGCGTCTTGAGGGAGGCTCATATGTGCCGTCATTCATTGCGATCCTAAGAACGTTCCTCAGACCGACATCTTCCACAATATTAATCGGCCTGCAGTTTGTAGCTATCCACTTCACTGTGGTATTTGTTAGCTTGTCTTTCTTTTGTTTATCTATACTTCTCCCACACGCTGCATCCAACGTAGTCTGCCGAAGCCTCCCTCCACTGTTTGTTTGTTTGGGTGATTTGCTGGCATCAATTGTGTGTATTGCATTTTTTTTTAAACTGCGTTAATGCACGATAAAACAGTTGTCGGCGTTAATTAATTGATGCGTTAAGTTGCCCAGCATTAGTTTTTTTATGTTCTGTCAGAACCTTTTTAGAACTGTGATTTTAAATCCCAATCAAAAAACCTTTACAGTCAAAAAGTAGGTTGTTTTCAAGAAAAAGAAAGCTCAGTTCACCCAAATAACAAAACAACATGTTTTTTCACTTACCTGTGGTGGTATGTCTCCGTCAAGATGGTTTTGGTTTTATTTGTCCAGGATATATCTGTCTCTTGAGATTTCTGCCTCCCCTTTAATACAATGGAAGTGTTTCATTGATTGTTCTTGCAGCATTGGAAAAAGTACATGAAAACAACTCAACAGCATCATCTCTTTCCAGAGACAGTGTCCCTGTTTAATCTGGATGATCCACATAACACACTGCAAAAGGAGGAACCGAAGGAATAGTCCCTCGAATGAATTGTCACTGTGTTTTGGAGAGATGGCTGTTGAATGTTTTACCTCTCTGCGTGGACAGGGCCAGGGCTAAGACTCTTTTTATTTTAAGTGGGTTTTAGTGTTTCAAAAAACCTTCATTCACACACTAATTGTGGTGGGAAAATTGTGTGAAGCAACCCAGACCAGACTTAAGGCCCTTGATCAAAGGTTAATCAGTTTTGCAGAATTTAAAAGTTATTAGCTAAGGCTCCCTGGCTGCAATCAAATTAAATGAAACCTTAAATTACCCCCCCCCCCCCCCCCCCCCCCCCCCCCCCCCCCCGATAATGGTTGAAAAGGAAGGGAGGTGGAGGACAGCGGCATTTGATGTTTGACACACAGGAAGTCACTGCTGATTGATTGGCTTCCGTTAAACTAGACATTCACCTCCTTAATGTAAAATGTTTCATCTGTTCAGTCCTTGGGAATTCATCCCCACAGACTCCGGCTTGCTGTGCGTAAAAAAAAAACCCAGATGAAAGACCAACTATATATTTTTTTTTTTCGTTCTCTTCTCCAATTGCATGAAAGTCTCTGGCAGCAAAAGTGAAAAGGAATACCACCAGATTAAAATAATGAGGGTTTAGAGGTCCTCGGTAGCTTCACATGAGTCACATTTCCCTCTTATCTTTCACCTTCTTAGCCCCGCCGAGAAGACAGGAAGGAGGGAGGGATGCATCTTAACTCTTTAGGCCCCAGCTGAATTCTGCCCTGTGCATGTCTCCTTGTTAATGCACAGAAGAACCTTTTTAAACATCCTGTGATAGATATAAAATTGCCAGGCATGAAATAATAATTAGAGCGTTGGTTGTCGCTGGAACCCCTGACTGCTCTGGCAGGGCCTTGCTAATTTGCACTGTCATCTCCGTGGATGGCACGGCAAGCCCGAGGCTGTAGGCGGAGGCGCCAGTCTGATGGTGGGGGGGATATAACCTGCTGGGTGTTCTCTGCTGGAACTATCATCCCGCACCCACACCTCCGCCACCATCCCGCTGCCATTTCTCTCTCATCACAAGCTGCTTTATCTCTGCAGCTCCTCTCCACTCATCACTCAGGAGCACCACTAGAAAGGGTTCCTCTGCTATCTGAGAGGACTGGGCCTTTTCCAAAGGTTTTTAATGGACTCCCAGCAGCTGACAGAATGCATGTTGTTGTATTAACAAGGCGTGTCTGAGCAGCGGAGCAGCATGTATGAACGTGTGCTCTGTGATGTGTGTGGGCAGGCGTTTTCTTGAGGGGACATATCGAGTTTGATGTGCATCTGAGAGTCTCTTGTTTTTGCTGTTTTTTGGCCTTTGAGCCTTCAATACTGTCATATAGTGCATGCGTGTGTGTGTGTGTCATATGGGAATGAGAAACATGAAATGATCAGTTTATTAGATAAAATGCAATATCTGAGTAAAGCATAGAACTGGGACCTAGTTTATGCAGTCAGCTGAGGCTGAAGGCGGTTTCTGACCAAACGGTTCTGGGGAGAACTCTCTAACATCAAGGGCTTTTTTTCTTAATGCTTTCCCCTGCTAATAGGAACGCTGAAGTGACGTTAGCTCGCCAGCTCCGCTGATCTCACACATCTCCAGCGAGTTCGCTACATAAGCTACATAAGCTACAAGCTCTCTTAGCTTTATCATTTGTAATATAATAAGAATAAAACAAATACAAAATAAAAACAACTCTGTTACTTGACACAATCATATGAACACAAGCAAAAATAGGCGTCATGATACCTTTTTTAATTTCAGTTCAAATCGACTTCTTTGGATCAATGGGTGTGTTTTGTGCTACTAGGTTAACTCGCTGAGCAGCGTTTCTCACCCGTTCTTTGCTCAGTGGGTGTGTGCTAATAAACAAGTTAACTTCTGGACTTTACTGTTGGTTTATTTGTCCTTGTTTTCTTCCATTTCTGTACACTTATGACATACATGGTTCCTCTTGTGTTGGGTAAGGTCTCCTCTAAAATTAGAAAAAGCTCTGCAAGCTTGTTCTGAGGACTATGATCGTTCCTTGAAACTATGAAAAAGGTCTTCCGATCTAAAAAACACCTTAAGGCTGCTGCTACTTTCACAACACCCCCCCTCTCACTGCAGTGTAGATCCAGTGGACCCTGTGCATTGTGGCGCTGGCCATGAGTGCAGAAAAAAGCTATGCTGTCACTCTTAATCAACGCCGTACATATTCTACATTCATAAAACAATCTGTTTCAAATTAATCGGCTGACTGAAATTTCATTCATTTCAGTTATTTAATTTGAAGAACAACACACATTAATCATCACTTCTGTAAAAGTGCCAGTGTTAGTCAGCAGGCTAATTACCAACTGCAGTTCTTTGACGTTAATGTGATCTTGTTTCAAAACCAATGAGGGGATGTTTCAAATTTACAGACAAATAACATTGTACCTACCAACTTACAGTAAGGAGACAGCAAAGTGTTGTAAACATACCTCCAGGTTAGTCAAACTTCTTTTAAAGACAAACTTTATTTTAACTTTGTAAATTGACTGTCCTTTAGGTAAAAATCCGTCACAGTTTATAGACGCACTACAGCTTTCGCACCATCCAACAGTCAAGGACCAGGAACCGTCTTTGAGGATTTCTAACTAAATGCACTCCAGCTTTACATTCATGACCCTCGCTTGACTTTTTCCTCAAAGAACAGTTTAAAAAGTGTTGGAAATGCATTTTGTCACTTAGCTTGTCTCATTTGCCTTGTAAAGTGTACTGGCTGACAGCACAGCAATGCAACCGAGGCCATTGTCTCAACCTGAATGTTGCCTCTCTCCCTCCGTCTCCATTCCTCTCTGTGTCCCTCCCTCCCTCCCTCCCTCTCTCCTCCTCTTCTTCTTCTCTGTGTCTCTCGACCACACAGGAGGCCATTGTGACGGGTCTGCTGCCAGAGACAACCTACTCTGTGACTGTGGCTGCGTATACCACCAAGGGGGATGGAGCTCGCAGCAAGGCCAAGGTGGTCACCACCACAGGAGCAGGTGTGTTCACCACATCCCCCCCCCCCCCCCCATCTTCACGGTTTACTGTTTCTACCGCCGCTATTGTTATGGTTTGATGAGGTTTAGAAAAAAAAAGTACTTAACAACAACTCTGTTGAGGTAAGGGAACCTTTTTCATCATGCTTTAAAGTAGTGTTGTATTCTCGAATGTGGATTAGTGTGAGGAGTGCCTACGGGTTGCATGTTCCTTTGTCGTCTCTGACTGGTCTGGTCTTGGTCTTGGTCTTGGTTTTAATACACTCTGGTCTTGGTCATGACTTGGTCTCGGTGTAGGTGCTCTTTAATACAACACTGCTTTAAAGGTTATAGTTATGTTGAAGAGAGGTTTTTTTTATTTCTTTATTTGAATTGCTAGCCATTTGTTTTATTGTTTATGATAACATTATACTCAGCTAAGTAATTGCAGAGATCTTGGAAGGCAGCCAACTAGCTAAAAATAGATCCAACAGGGCAACAAGCATGAGGGGCAGGTTGTAAACAAACCTCAAACTTATTTTGAAGAGGACAAAATATGGAGAATGTTAAAATTACGCCTCCAAATGAATCAAGGTTACAGGCCAAATTTCAGGTTAACTTTAACTTACTGTACTTGCCTTAGTTGTTGCCACACACTTTGTTACCGTGCAATGAGGGATTGTTTCCGACATACTGGGTATGTTAACTTTTGACTTGTCCGAGAGCTAATCTCTCCATGCGTTTGATCGTCTGACTGCTCCTGCATGTTGCCCCATGTTCTTAGAGGAGTCATGTTTCATAACCTTGTAATTATGACATCTTTTTAAACTAGTTCCCATTTCCTCCACTGGGTAGCAAGTGACATGGGACGCCGATGTGTTAAAAGGTCAGTGTGTAAGATTTGGCGGCATCTAGTGGCGAGGTTGTGGATTACAACCAACTGAAACTTCTCTAGTGTACTAAGCATGTAGGACACTACGGTGGCCAACGCAAAACGCAAACGGCTCTCGCTAGAGCCAGTGCTTGGTTTGTCCGTTCTTGGCTGCTGTAGAAACATGATGGTGAAGTAGACTCATTCGAAGCTCACCAAAACACAACGACTCTTAGTTTCAGGTGATTATACACTAATGAATACGTAGTTATGAATATTATATCAATGCTGCCAATAGATCCCACAAAATGCTACACACTGTACCTTTAAGAGTTATTTTAGTGTACATTTATTGAAGGGAGACGTCTTGAGTGTAATCAAGGTATGGGAATGTCTCCCAGTTCCTGGCAAGCCCACTATGATGATCAGCACCACCATAGGGAACACTGCCCTGATCCAGTGGCAGCCTCCCAAGGAGATGGTCGGGGAACACGTGGGATACCAGCTGCAGTACAAGAGAGCAGAGGAGGAGGCTTTCACCATCAAAGACTTCAGGAAGGCAGACGATCATTTCACAGTGACCGGCCTCCACAAGGGAGCCACCTACATCTTCAAACTGTGCGGCAAAAACCGAGCAGGCAACGGGGAGGAATACGTGAAGGAGATCAGCACCCCCGAGGACGTCCCCAGCAGCTATCCCCAGAACCTGAGCGTGGTCGGTCTGACCGCCACCTCCACCAACCTGGCCTGGGAGCCCCCTCCTCTGGCCGAGAGGAACGGGAAGATTGTCAAGTACGCGGTGGTGTACCGAGATATCAATAGCCAGCACAACAACACCAACAGCACCACAGAAACGCAGATGACGGTCCAAGGCTTGCAGCCAGACACAACCTACGACATCAGAGTCCAAGCCTTCACCAGCAAGGGGGGAGGGCCCATCAGCCCCAGCATTCAGAGTCGGACCATGTCCACCTCCATGCCAGGTGAGAACCACAGGCTACCTCAGCACTCCGTATATTACTCCATCATTTGGACATTTAGGGCTCTATTGTCCTGAAAATTTCAAATGCATGTTTTTGAAATGTTGGTGACCACAAGTGCAGCTCAGCGCAATGTGGAGGAAAGGCTGAATACTTTATTAGTTTTTTAGTACTTTATTAGTAGGAGGAACACAGAATCAGAAGGGGGAGTCAGGTGAGCTTCAGTACTGACCATAATGAGCTCCCTTCTTCCCCTTCAAAAGCAGCAACAGTTGAAAGGCTGAGGTGACAGGAAACACCTGAAATTCCCCCGAAAAAAACCCACAGACAAATATTAAAACAAATATGCTGTTAGTGGCGGAACAAACAAGCAGCTGATGTATATCGGCGCAGTATCGGTATCAATATCAGTGCAGCTCATAGTCGTCTAAACTATCAATAAAGGTTAATTGATACATTTAAACTTCGCTTGAAAACACTGAACATAAACAAGAAGTGTGAAATCTTTTTTTTTAACCAACAAATGCAAAATGGTGTTTGGTTTCCACTGTGTCCACACTGCGCCAGCTGTGTGTAAAGTACGGCAGATTTTGAAGAGGTGTGAGTGTGATCCTCTGCCGTGGAGTTAGTTCTGAGCAGAAGGAAACACAAGTGAACATATTGTTTTCAGATTATATAGATCAACTTCCACAGGTGTAAACCACAACTGCAAACTGAGATCTTGCAGTTTAGTTGTGTGGAATGTAGTTTTTAGGAGACAGAGTGTTACTGTTAGACCCTGACCAATCCAGTCGCTGTGTCGGGACATTTGAATAATTAATGAAGTTGCTGCTGCTGTCCGTGTCATCCTGTACAATTACACACGCCACCTCTCTAGATTGGTATTGGTCCTGTGTAATTGCTGTATATCTAAAATGTAATGTATGAAAAACTTGTATTTATGGTTAGAGGTGCCACATATTCAGATCAAAGTTAGATGTTGTTGCTAAAACACTGTAGAGCTAAAAAGACCTGCAAAGGTGGTGATAGTTATATGTGGAATTATGACTGAGTTTTTTATATAACAGATATTTATTTGATCCATTATTGATAGAAAAAATATTGATTAGTTCAGCTTTAAGTCATTGATATTGGTCACCAAATTATCGCTATATAAATGAAAATAATTGCTGTATTGAGACAATGCTGTGTCCAAATACTACAGACTGTGCTCTCGTTTTGATGAATTTGCATAGTGTACATTGTTCTCTCATTTTAGCTCTTCAACTTTGAATCATCTCAATCATAATTACAATTAAATTAACCACCTGATAATCATCTAGACCTTCCCTCAGTGTTCACCAAAAACTTTGCCGTGAAGGCTGTGATGAAAACCTCTGTCCTGCTGACCTGGGAAGTACCAGAAACTTACAAATCCCAAGTGCCTCTCAAGGTAAGATTGCCTCACGCTTCCACCTCGACAGACCTTCCACCTAGCTGCAGCATTTAGACATTACAGCCACTGAATTTAACAACCAAAGGAGGTTTCTTACTGATAATCTAGAACCAAGTAGTCAAACGTTTGTGAATTTCAACACATATGGCTAGACAGTAGAGACAAAAGAACGCAAACTAGGAACTGATGTCATACTGAGGTTCCATATCAAACTGCTTCCGAGACTATAATATGAACCACTTTATGTGGAGACCAAATTATTACTATTGAGTCTGATTTATCACAAAAAGCACCTGAAGTAAGTCCTAATGTCTGACACGGTCCTGAATAATAGAACACATCCATGGTTTGTAGTTTCATGGTAGGTAGATGTTATTGTACACTCTTAGAAATAAAGGTGCTAACTACAACCATATAGGGTTCTTCGGCTTGTCCTCATAGGAGAACACTTTTTGTGTTCCCGGTAGAACCTTTTATAAAAGAACCCGTTAAGGGTTTTGCTTAGAACCATCTGTGAAAGGTTCCACTCAGAACCCTCTGAAATTTCTATCCAGAACCTTTCCACTTTGTAAGGGTGCTAACAAAATGCAACCCAGCAGGGTCTGCGGAGAACCCTCTTAGATTCCAAGGGTTTCATCCAGAACCCACCCATTGGGTTCTATTGGGAACTTTTTATATTCCAAAGCGTTGCCTTTTTACATCCACTCTTTCAATAATCCTTGAAGAACCCTTTCAAAAAGGGTATGTTTGATGAAAAGTGTCCTAAATGGACCCTTAGTCTCACGGAGAACCCTTAAAAAACCCTTTCTTCACAAAGTTTTTTCTAGAAGGTTAGGGGTAGAACCCGTTTGGAACCCTGATTTCTAAGAGTGAAACTGTATATGCAGACAGGAGGTGGTATTATTACCACAGTATAATGTAATGACTTCAGTTATAGAAACATTTTGTACATTTATATGAGATATTTGAGATATTCTCTTTTGTACTCTGTAACAGAGCAGCTGCAACATAAATCATCAAGAAAATCAATTTGCACCATATTAAACTGTCTGTAACTGAATTTTATGACTGGCTATTTGTTGAGGGACCTGTGCGTCTTGTCACTCTGTGCAGCTCTGATGATAAGCTAAAAGGCAGAAACAAAAGTTTATGACCATGGGTCATCAACTAAATAATAGTAACCAAGTAAATCATACTTTATTTTTATAGCACCTTGTAACACAAAACAATGTGTCGTAGTGCTGCACAGAATCAAAAGCAGAGAACACTGGAGGTAGCAAGGTCACTAACGCTGTTAAACAAGGATACAATAATACAACTAAGTGAACTGAAGCTACACATAATATCAGAATTCATTGAACAAAAAAATATGAATTTTTAATAAAGTTTTGTCCTTTAAAAGTTGTAATAGTTCACAGCCCTCTTATGAAAGAATGCGTCAATATTTTTGGGAATGCGCTCAATCCTTGTCGTTATGGAGCTGTAGTGAGAACATGGTATGGTTAGCTTAGCATAAAGACTGTAAGAATGCAAATTTACATATATTACATACATACATATACAGATATATTGGCTGTATCAATTTTATAATCTAACTCTCAACGAGACAGGTAGTAAGCGTCAAAGAGATGAATTAATAGTACAAGGAAGAAAAGAGGAAAATTGTCGATGTATTACTATATGTTGATGATATTCAACTTTTTATGATGTAGGTTACTGAAGCACAAATATTGAAATGTAATCCAACTTCATGACTTATTCCAGAATTTAGTTTTTGTCAAGATTAATTTAGAAAAAGAGAAAAATAAAACGTGTTTTTCCTGAAGTCAGTTCCATAGACAGCCAGTGTAGTAAACACTATGTAATCAAACAAAACTGTATCACTGTTAAAAAAAACAACTTCATCCTGGCTTCAGATCCTGTACAACCAGCAGAGTGTGGAGGTTCAAGGCAACCTGAAGAGGAAGCTGATCACACAACTGCAGCCCGATACGGATTATTCCTTCGTGCTCATGAGCCGGGGGAACAGTGCCGGCGGCCTCCAGCAGCAGGTTTCCATCCGAACAGCCCCAGACCTGCTGAAGATGAAACCGGCTCGATACCAACACGATGTGGAGGAGGGCGGCAAAGTCACCATCAGTCTGTCCAGGGTTCCTGCTGAAGCCGCCGTCAGGTGTGTGCTGTTTGTTTGTCTGAGTGGAAACCATACTGGAAAAAAAGAAGGGATAATTCATGATTTGAAAGGTTCCCTCGGAGGCAGTGACACAAAACGGATCCGTTTTTTAAAACGAAAAAGAGCCAGTAAAAGCTCCTAAGAATGTGGTGAGGACATTCAACCCTGAATACATTAAATCTGTGTTCGTGATGGCAGGCGGTGATGCTGAGCCGACAGCACAGTGCGTTGAATGAGATGAGATTCTGTCAAATGAGGCGCTAAAACCATTGAAGCTCCAGAGACGCTGCACCACAAAGCACAAAGCACCTGGGATGTGTTGGCAAGCCAAATAATGACATCTTAAGGAAAGGGGACGGGCTTCAGGCACAACAGAGTCATCACCACTGAGAGCACCGGGAATTCATCTTTTGCAACCGCTATCTGCCCCTTCTCAAGGTCCGATGAAAGATGTGCTAATGAGGTTACAGCGCGAACACGCCTCATTCGTTGCCACTGTGTGCAATTTGCCAGTTTTTGCATCTAATTGAAATGATCCATGTGGCACGGTATAAATACGCCATCTTATGTAAGAATACTTAAACATTTTTGGGAATGCTCTCAATCCCTACGATTTTGCACTAAATCACCCAGAAAAACGTGCAAATAGCACAGGAACACCGAGACGCTACTTGCTCGGCAGCAAAGTTGTAAGTTGCATTTCGTCCTCTGCGGGTGCTTTGAGAATTACACGGTTCTCTTTTGGCTTATTTGTGCAGGTTTAGTGGCTGCAGAATCAGCACAATCCTTCTGTGAATTCTTCCCTCGGTGTGTGTGTGAGCAGTGTGAAGACCTTAAAAGGCCTCACCACACAGCAGCCCAGCGAGGCGAAGTCAAGTGGAGCCACACAAAAGATGCACCCAGACAATGTTTTTTTGTGTTAAATCAATAGCTCAGCTTGTCCGCAGCCATTACAAGCCTGGTTTATTTACTTCTTCTTCTGTTCTAGCCAGTTCATAACCAACCAATTATCCGCTGCAGCAGAGAGTTCTTTTCAGGTCAGAGTTTCAGAAGCAAACAAAACATTCAGTCCCACAACACAACAACGCCATAATTATAACCACATGGCCATGCTAACAATAACCCCGGTGCCCCTTCAGAGCTTTCTCCTGACGCTAAAAAGCAATTTATTTAAGTGTTGAGCTTTTAAACCACAGTTGATCAGCAAAGAGAATCCCAAATGCAAAGGCGGCAATTCAATGGAAGGTTACTTTTTTATTATTACCCAGCTCGATCGAGGAGACAGGCACTGCAAATTACTTGGACTTAATTGTGTTTCAAGTGTTTGTTTCTCTGAAGAAATTGCTCACAAGTAAGCTGTAAAAAGAGAAGTGGCTCTGATGGAGAAAACCCCCCCAACTAATACCATTTCAATATGAATGCCTGACCCAGACCTTCTCATTAGTCGCAGAGCAAACTTATCCCGTCGGTGTTTAGGAGAAGAGGAGGAATGTAAAAAGTTTATAACAAATATGAAGAAAACTCTCGAGACATGAGCCGTAGATGGCTGGAATGAAACAGCTTGTAAATCACATTGAGGCTGTGTTTTGTATGTGTGTATTCAAGGCATATGTGTCACTGTGTTTGATACAGGTGGTACTACATAGTGGTTGTTCCTGTTACCCCGGTTTCTCTGAAGAGATGGGAGAACCCCGAAGACATGGACATACATGAGGTGAGTGGACGTTTACTTGTATTCACCATGTAAAGGGACAAAGCCTCTCTCGAGTTGACTTGAGTCCCCTAAAAGCTTCTCCCAAAAAGGTAAACCTTTCCATTACATATAGTACTATCCAATACAATTTTGCTGTTATAAATATGTTAATCCCTGTGGGTGGAGTGGGTGATGGGGGGGGGGTCCCTTCTTTGCCTGGCACCTTCTGTAAATGATAGGTTTGATGTTGAGTTTAAAACAAGGTTATTGTTGCTTGTGAAGGAGTTAGATAGATAGATAGATACTAACTTTATTGATCCCGCGAGGGGAAATTATTTTGTTACAAGCAGCAATAGGTTACAGAGCAGCAATAGGTCACAGGTAAAAAAAAAAATCTTAATATTATATAAAAAGAAAAATACAAGAAAGATACACATGTCACAATATATACAGTTATAATATAGTAAAGATGTTATATAAAAAATGCACACTATATACACAGTGAATAGAACAGAATAATATTAAATCAACTAAATAAACAGTAGTGCAGAGGTTTAACGATTTGATTTGGCCCGAGGTGATTTATTGTACAGTCTTATAGCGGTAGGCAGGAATGTTCTCCTGTACCTGTCCTTATGACAGCGGAGCTGGATCATTCTGTTGGAGAAAGTGCTCCGCTGTCCCTGCAGTAGGTGGTGGAGAGGGTGGTCCTGGTTATCCAATATGGATGATAGTTTCTTCAGTGTCCTCCTCTCCACCACCTGTTCCAGACTGTCCAGTTTACAGCCGATGATGGAGCCGGCCTTCTTAACCAGTTTGTTAAGTCTGTTGGTGTCTCCGGCTCCAATGCTGCTCCCCCAGCAGACTACGGCGAAGTACAGTGCACTGGCCACAACAGACTGGTAGAACATCTCCAACATCTTGCTGCACACGTTGAAGGATCAAAGTTTCCTCAAGAAAAAGAGTCGACTCATCCCCTTCTTGTACACAGCGTTGATGTTGGCCTTCCAGCTCAGTCTGCTGTCGATGGAGACACCCAGGTACTTGTACTCCATCACCATGTCCACGTCCTCTCCCAGAACTCTCAGTGGCTGTGGAGCCGTCGTCCTCCTCCTGAAGTCGACCACCATCTCTCTGGTCTTGGCCACGTTCAGAAGCAGGTGATTTCTACCGGCCCACTCCACAAAGTCATCCACTACTGCCCTGTACTCCTCCTCCCGTCCGTCCCTTATACACCCGACCACTGCAGAGTCATCAGAGAACTTCTGCAGATGGCATGACCCTGAGTTGTACTGGAAGTCAGTGGTGTACAGGGTGAACAGGAAGGGAGACAGAACAGTTCCCTGTGGGGCTCCAGTATCACTGACCACCGTATCAGACAGCACACGACCCAGTCGGACAAACTGTGGTCTGCCTGTGAGGTAGTCAGTGATCCAGGAGACAGTGGACGCGTTAACCCCCACCTCCCGCAGCTTCTCACTCAGTAGCACTGGTTGGATGGTGTTAAATGCACTGGAGAAGTCAAAGAAAGTGATTCTCACAGAGCCACCGGTTCCATCCAGGTGCGACTGAGCTCGTTGCAGCAGGTAGATGATGGCGTCGTCCACTCCCACATGAGGCTGGTATGCAAATTGCAGAGGGTCCAGTGATGATTTCACCTGCGGTCGGAGGTGGGCCAAGACCAGCCTCTCCAGCACCTTCATCACATGGGATGTGAGGGCAACTGGTCGGTAGTCATTGAGGCCAGATGGTGTCGTCTTCTTAGGAACAGGAACCAGGCACGACGTCTTCCACAGCACCGGGACTTCCTCCTGCTTCAGGCTCAGGTTGTAGAGGTGTTGTAGGACATCAGACAGCTGGATGGCGCAGGTCTTCAGGACCCTGGGGCTGATGCCATCAGGTCCCTCAGTCTTTCCTTGGTGGAGTCTCTCCAGCTGTCTTCTAACCTGGCCAGTCGTCACAGAGAGGGGGGGGAGGGTGGTCATGGTGTCGGTGGTGGAAGAGCCCTTTGAAGTAGAGGGCTCATTGTCCGTGCCGCTCACCAGGGGGGACAGAGGGGGGAGAGGAGGAGGCAGCCGAGGTGTTTGTGAGGTGAGGTGTGTTGAGGAGACAGATGAGGGCTGTGAGCTAAATCTATTGAAGAAAGAGTTTAGCTCGTTGGCCCTCTCCAGGGAGCCCCCTGGTTGTCTCCCTCCAACCTTGAAGCCAGTAATCAGCTTCATCCCGGTCCACACCTCCCTCACATTGTTCTGCTGGAGTTTGGCCTCCAGCTTCCTCCTGTAGGTGTCCTTGCACTCCCTGATCTTCACCTTCAGGTCACGCTGGACTCTCCTGAGCTCGTCCCTGTCCCCAGACCTGAAAGCAGCTTTCTTCTTATTAAGAAGTGCTTTCAGGTCGCTGGTGATCCATGGCTTGTTGTTAGGGAAGCAGTGTACAGTCCGGGATGGAATGGTAGTGTGTTCACAGAATTTTATGTATTCTGTGATACAGTCCGTCATGCTGTTGATGTCCTCCCCATGTGGTCCACACAGCACATCCCAATCCGTTGACTCAAAGCAGTCCTGCAGGGCGTCCTTAGCCTCCTGAGACCACCTCCTCACAGTCCTAGTGGTCACAGGCTGTCTCTGTACCAGAGGAACATACCTGGGTGTCAACAGGATCAGGTTGTGATCGGACCTGCCAAGCGGGGGGAGGGCAGTGGTACTGTATGCATCAATGGCATTTGCATACAGTAGGTCCAGAGTTTTATTGTTCCGTGTGGGGCAGTCAACATATTGGTGAAAAGTTGGCAGTACTTTATCCAGGGTGGTGTGATTAAAGTCTCCAGTAATTGCCAAAAATGCACCAGGATGTTGACTCATCAGTCCAGATATAGTGGAGTGGATGGTGTCCACTGCTCTCTCAGCGTCAGCTGATGGAGGTATGTACACAGCCACAACAATGGCGGATGAGAACTCCCTCGGCAAATAGTAAGGACGCATTCCCACGGCTAACAGTTCAATATCCGGGCTACAGAAACGTTCCTTCACACACAGGTGGTCGGGATTGCACCACCTCTCGTTCACATACACTGCAATCCCGCCACCTCTCTTCTTACCGCTCTGTATAACGTCTCTGTCCGCCCAAAAAGTCCTGAAGCCGGGCACCGACGCACTGTGGTCGGGGAAATCCGCGTGCAGCCATGTCTCCGTGAAACACATGACGCTACACTCACGGAAGACCCTCCCGGTCTTTACCAGCGCGCCAAGCTCGTCCGTCTTATTTGCCAAAGACCTCACGTTCCCCATTATAATCGCCGGTACCGAGGGTTTGAATATCCTCCTCGAAGCCCTCCGCTTAGTGCCAGACCTACAGCGGTTGGTGCTCTTATTGAGAGAATGACTCAACAATGACTTAAGGGCAAAGTTTATCCACTGGCTGACCAATGAAACACAACTCTCAGCTCACTGACACGTGTTCCAGTGTTGACATTACGACAGTCTCAGACCATCTTTTCGGATTATGTTTGTCTTCACTCTGCATGGGTGGGAGATTAAGCGCTGAGTCATCCCTGCTACTGAAATGTAAAACAACCACTGAGGGATGCAAGGTGTCATCAAGTTTCAGTTTGTGTTGGCAGCAGCTCTAAAGGAGAGCTCTTTCACTTTTGCTGCAATTGTATATACTGTAATTACCGGCTGTCAGTGAACATCCATTAGCCATGTGATTCGTGTTTCTCGTCCAGGTGCCTCCTAACCTACAGGTGAACAGGCTGCTTTCGGAGTCAGCCTGTAATGAGCCACTGCACTAGATTGTGTTCCCCAGAATCTTTACTGTGACCACTCTAAAGGAAGAGTAATCGTTGCATTTCTTACTGTATCTGAAGACAGTTGGAACCACACAGCCATAATAGTTATGAACTTAGTCTTTCATTGAATCTTTTCCCTGTTGCATCATGGAAATAACAAGGAAGTTATGTCACATCTATGGAAAACTAAAGCGGATAATGGCCTAAAGACATGGAGCTAGGTGTCTTATTATCTAGATCCTCCAGTGTTTGTTTCATTATAGACATCAGTCTCTCCTGATAAATTATATTTACATCAAAAATGTTGGTGAAGTGTTGTTTGGGAAATGAAACCAGTAAAGGGGTGAAGTTTCTGGTTTCATCGTAGAGATGCACCGATCCGATATCAATATCTGTATCGGTCCTGATATAGGAAAAAATTCTAGATCGGGTATCGGTGACAATGTGACTGATCCATAAAGGCAAATCTATTCAGTCCAATTATATGCGTTGTGCTCTGCGTAACGTCATGCGCTAGCGAACTGGCCGCATAGATTGTTTTTAAAATGGAGCGAGCGAAAGGATCAGCCATCTGGAACCGGGCAGCCGCTCTCAGTTGTCGGGGATAAGGGATTCCGGCTGCTAGTTAACCACCTGGAACCACGCTACGACATGGTAAGCCGAAAATATTTGTCGGAGACGGCGCTACCTGAACTGCACGGTAAAGTGTGCAAACACATATTGAAGGAGATAAAAGATGTCAAATCGATAAGTTTCACGACAGACATCTGGAGCTCCGACGTTTCCCCTGTGTCACTTTTAAGTTTAACAGCACACTGGCTGGATGAAACTTTTGTGCCACACAGTGCAATGTTAAATGCAACAAACTTTCGTGGGTCACACACCAGCGAAGCGATAGCAGCTAGCCTGAAGGAAATGTTTGACAAGTGGCAAATTCCGTTGAGCAAAATCCACGTGATTCTGAGGGACAACGCCAGCAACATGAGAAAAGCGATGGACAACCTGGGGGCGCGTAGCGTCGGCTGCGTTTTTTAAATCGATTCAGCACTGTTTTTCTCCATTAGATCGGTATCAGATCGGTATCGGCCGATACTAAACCTCAGATATCTGTATCGGTATCGGAAGTGAAAAACGTGGATCGGTGCATCCCTAATGTCTTGTGAATATAAAGGTATACAGTTGATGACTTGAAGCGGATGAGGTTTCACATTTCTGCCAGGTTTGTTTGCTGTGGTCTTGATTGTTTTTTAGCTTTACTTAAGAGAAAGTAGAACACTGATGGGCGAATTCACCAAGAAAAAATTGCGGTTGAAATGGCGCCATGAATTACCGTCTCGAGGTCCTATGCACCATATATACTGCGCTAATGATATTGCAGCACAAACACATCCGTAAAGTTTTGCAGCTGCGTGTAATTTGCCCTTTTTTGATTCTGATTGAAATTAGAGGCAGAAGCATTCCTCAAAACTCAAGGCAGGGATTTTAAACTTGACTTAGAGAAACCATATTTGGGATTAAATATTAAATATGGCATGAGCACTGGAAAGTCTCGGCGTGACACCACTTATAGATGCGCTTCAGTTACCGACAACTCTTCCTGTTTTTGCATCGTGGCATTGAAAGGGGATGATTTTGCACCAAATATCTGCATATTACCTCATTAAAATATAAATGCAAATAGCACGGGCAGAGAGAGCGATGCTATTTGCTTGGCAGCAAGGGTGCATTTCACCCTTTGCTGGTGCTTTGAGATCACAAGGTTTCTTTTTGTCTTATTTGGGTAGGTTTAGCGGCCACAAGAGCCGCACAACCCTTTTGTGTATTCGCCCCCCCCGAAAGCACAGTCGACACTTCCCACAAGGATGGATACACTCCATTCTCTTATCAGTGCAAATGTGTTTACCGCCTCTTTTGATAAGTTTTACATTTTGGTTTAGCAAAGGGAGTGTGTCAGTACAGGGGCTTTCTGGTTGGAGTTTGATGGCAGAATTTAGCATTTAGATTAAATGAATACAGGACAGGTCTCGGGTGAGATTGGTGTGATTTCTCTCCCTCGCCCAGGTCACAGCTCATTGATTTGAGTTATTACAGCCAGCCAGCACATGTGGAATAGATTATTGTATGGATTCGAAATGCACAGCGTTATATTTGGCGTCCAGGCTCCGACGTTGTCTCTACCA
Source organism: Cebidichthys violaceus (assembly GCF_023349555.1). Lineage (NCBI taxonomy): Eukaryota > Metazoa > Chordata > Actinopteri > Perciformes > Stichaeidae > Cebidichthys > Cebidichthys violaceus. The sequence continues at coordinate 13,193,034 of NW_027176296.1, forward strand.
ACAAGTAAACACCAAACTCGACACAGCGGGGAGTGGGGGGGTGAGGATCAGAGCCCACACGTGGATGTTAGGTTGGAGTTGGGGCTTTTAAAATGCTCTATGAGCAGCAGCAGACAACGGCTTTCAGGTGAACAGTGTGGCAGCATGCATGCAGAATGAGAGTGCACTGAGGGCTGAGGGCCCCGCATAATTATAAGGGTGCATTGCATACAGTGTGTGTGTGTGTGTGTGTGTGTGTGTGTGTGTGTGTGTGTGTGTGTGTGTGTGTGTGTGTGTGTGTGTGTGTGTGTGTGTGTGTGTGTGTATATATATATATATACACAGTTTTAGTCTTTGCTTCATTAACCTAAGTCTTAGTCTTATGGGCTGCTGTCACTCAGAAGGTAGAGCGAGTTGTCCTTTAATCACCTTCGCTAAGTCCCGCCCCTTGGACGCAGACTGGACAATCATAGCGTAGCGATTAATTGTTCAAACAGACTCACGCTTCAACACTACTGTGTAAAAGGCAAACACATGAAAAGGTGTACAATTCTCATAGGGCAACTAAATTAACAGGATTTCACATCTATCCAAATGTGGGAGCCACCACAGTCCATGCAAGCCCATGCACACAAGGAACAAGAGAACACAGATACCTCTAAAAGTTACTATCAAGGTCCTTTCTTCTAGTTTTCAGTTTCCTGTAATAGTTTGAAAGTCCTCTCCTCTCCTGTCTTTCTTCCTCTCTATGTTTGTTTCCCACCTGTGTTTGTCTGCCTCTCCATAACGAGTTTCACCTGTCGCTCGTCAGCCCTGCTGTCACCTGTCGCTCGTTATCTCCCTCCACGTGTATTTATGCTGCGTTCCAGACAACTTTGAGGTCAGAATTTTACCAGTTGAAATTTCCAAGTTTTGATATGTTGTTGCCTTTTAGTTGATGGTTTACTATTTACGACGTGGCCTTCAAATGTGTGCTGTCAGACAGCTGCTTCCACGTGAAGTGGGGCTAGAGTTAGAGTTCTGAGTAGCCTTGAATGCAGCATCAGTCTCTGTGCTCTACTTTTTTTTTTTGTCAGTTTGTCTTCTTTGCCACATGCAGTCTTGTTCGCTTGTGATCGGCCAGCTGTACCCGAGTTCCTTTTGGGAACCTGTACGGCTTTCTTTGATTAAAACTATCTTCATTGAATCTGCCAATCTCTCACTCCACATTCAGGTCCTCCCTGCTTGTGCTGCTTCCACAGAGGGGATTAGTACAAAGATGGAAGTAAAAAAAAAAGTGCTGCATCCATCAAGTGTAATGGATTAGATGAAACATGACATGTTCAGTTCTTCATTTAGGCCAAAGGGCTCAACTGTGTTAAGAGTGTGAATCCAATATGCCTCTCTGTGGAGCAGTGAGTTGATAATGCCACCACCTCTAGGAGAGGGTGACATGTTTTCTATTCCCCAGAGCTTTAATGACGCTGCAGAGCATAGTGCTGAGGACTAGCATAATCCATGTTTTGTGTGTATTGCAGTTTTGTGTTGAGTCTTTAAAAGCTCTTTTAGTTAGTCCAACATAAACCAGACCACAGAGACGTTTCAGCATTTGGACAAAATGTGTGTGCTGAAGAATTCTATGGTGTGGTTTTTTTTTGGTTTTTTTGCATGAAGTACTTTGTGTCTGACGAATGAGAACATTGTGCACAATGGGGGGGGGGATGCCAGTAGGCTGATAAGACAGTGATGAGAAAGTGTTTGGTGGTTTTCAAGTGTCAGAATGAACCAGTCTCTCAGATTGTGATCAAGGGAGCTAAACTGATATTATTTGGAGATGGAGGGAGATGGGGGGACATGTAGGATGGTTCAAAGTTGTTTTTGACCCTGCAGGCTAAGGGAGGATATTTAGTGGAGAAGGTGACCAGGAGGAAGTCATGGTAGCTCTTGATTTCTTCACTAGCAGGGAGTCCTTGCTGAGGGGTATCAGCTATGCTGGAAACACTCATCTTAACAGCTTTGGGCTGAAACTCTGAAACAGTACTGCAGTTTCTGTACAGTCTCTATAATTGGCCAGTTGGAATATTGCAGATGAGCTGCTGTTGGGTGTTTATCCTCACTTTGGTTTTGCAGTAAGTCTTAGTCTCAATAGTTCCGTTGTGCCCCTTGTTAAGTGTTGAGTGTAGAAATTGGCAAACTTTGCATTCTGTGTTATAGTGAAAGAAAGATTGTTAGTAGTACAATTTAAATATATTAGAAAATCTGTCTGCTCTTCTCTACAACCTCTCCATACGACCAGGATATCATCAGTGTCTTACGTCCACAAAGCAATCTTGGACACAAATGTCTTTTGAGTTAGGAATGACAGGCATAGATAGGATGGGCTCTGTTCATAGCACAAGATTGCAAGAAATAGGAATCCAAATACTTAATTAATGGTGCAAATCAATTTTGACAGGGTTAGGGGGAATTCATTAGGGGTGGAAGAATTTAATTGGATCAGAATTTAAAGTCGCAGGACTTGGATGGGACTGGCAACAACAAAAGTCACGTATTAGAAATAAGATGGGAAGCACACATCACTGTCCTCTGTCCTCCATGCGGAGGTAGGCGCGTGGATCTCCTGCAGGTGATCACTTTCTGTCATGTTATGTAGTGTCATGTTACGCTCGTCCAAAAGACGCCTGTTGTGTCGTCCCTCCGGCAGCTCCTGGAGGCCCGTGCTGACAGCAGCCTGCAGAGACAGAAGAGACAGAGCCAGGACATCCTGCAGCCTTACATCGCTGCCAAGCTGGACGCTCTGCCCGAGATCTTCACGCTGGGCGACGAGAAGAAATACAACGGCTACTACAACAAACCCCTCCCCGGCCAGCAGCAGTATCGCTGCTTTGTTCTGGCCGACTTGACGGAGCACGAATCTGTGAGTAAGCTTTATCTGTTTGAGCATGTACAGTATGGCACCTTTACTATATTTGAAAGCTTCAGTGGTCGAGTGAGTGCCGGGCTAAACCTTCACTGAATGTGTGCACAAGGATACATGGTTCATTCACGAGACTCTCATCACAGTCGGTGTTAAACAGAGTAGGTGGATATGTCAAAAGGGAGAAGACGTTGGTGAAATAGCTTCAATGTTCAGTTTAAGATTTTTGAACATTTCAGCCAACTCTGGTAAATGATGTGTTGACAAAAGCCTAAATGCTTCAAAGCTCTATGAACATACACTGTATGTTGTTTCATTCTGCTTACATTGTCAAACCTGCAAACCCTTTAGAATGAACAGCAAGTAGTGTAGACTTTATTTCATTGGCTGAAATTTCAGCAACATTGTGACTTCTTCACAGCTTAAAGGAAGAGCATGGTATCATCATATTCATTTCTTCCACAGCAACCAGATACAAATGATTTTGAAATAACAATACATTTTTAGAAATAACATTACATCATATAGAAATAACATTAAGAAGCAACATTAAAATATGTAGAAATACCATTAAATATATAGAAATTACATCAAATGTTATAGAAATAACATTTATCATATCACCAATCATATAAAATAACATTAAATCATATAGAAATAAAGTTTAATTGTATAGAAATAATACCCAAATGATTAACATAACATTTATACTAAACAACCAGTGCATAGTGTATAGGGACCATTAACATTGTGATTACTTTTAAATTTTTTATTATGGTCTAATTTGATATTCATCTGCTTCAAATATTTACTTATTTATGCTCTTCTACTGGGCAGGTAAACCCTTTTAATGTTTGTCATTTCAATAAGCTTGTGTGAGCCTATGTATACAGTACTTACATTTAGCAGAGTGGGAAGTTTAGACCAGAATGTTTTACCTGACTAATGATGCAGACGGTACACAGCAAACCAGATATCGTTTTAGTGGACAACAGCAGGGCAGTAAAATGAAGTGAAGCCAGCAGAGAATTCCAGCAACGGTAAGAGTAGAAGTTATCGCCTTCCAAATTAAAAATATTTTAATAATGCTGTCCTTTGTAAAGGAATACAACCGTATGTTATGTATCACCCTCAGTAAAAGAGAAAGTTGTTTAAGTTTGCGATGGAATATTAAGAGAAAGCTGCATTTTATAGAGCTAAATGTGTTACTAGAATAATTACAATATTTCACAGGACATAATTACATTTTCGTTCCATCACCATAGCAACATATCATCACGCGTGTTTTGTTCCGTCGTCTGAATACCCCTCTGCTCACTCCTCCTTTTTCCAAGAGTGAGGTAACTTGAACCACCAAGTACTTGCTCGCTATGTGGATATGAAGTGCTTATTCTAAGCTAACGAAAACACTTTTCTTAGCTTCAGGTGATTATACAATAATGACAACATTGTTATAAATATCATATTTAATTTCAGCTAATAGATCCCCAGAAATGCTACACACTGTGCCTTTAAATAAAAAGCAAGAAGAAGATGGCAAAGAACGATATGGACAGTCTGGACTGTTTTTATAATGAGGTTCATTTTTATTTCTCATTTGTATCACACACAGTCAAGAATACCGTCAGCCACAACATGTAAGATACTACTCCCATAATATTAAAATAATCTCACTACAGTTTACAACGGATCTTTGGCCATGTGGGAAATCAGAGCTGCTCAAACTGCAGACGGCAGAAGTCTGTGCGATTATCCCACAGCCAGATCATTGGTCGTTTGAGGAATCGATCTTCTGTCAATCATGACGGCCTCAAATTGAACATCAAATGCCCATCTTTACCTCAACCTGTTTATCCTCATGTTGATAGGATACAGGGAGTCGACACATTAGATATCATGCAGCCTTGCAATGAGTGCCACTTTTGTCAAAGTTGTATTTAACTATTGGGAAACTTGCAATTATGTGGTTCAGCTTTCTGGTCAGGCCACAGTCTGTAGTGTTGTTGTATTGGATTGCATTATATATGAAGGTGTTCTTGGGTTTTTTTTCTTTAATGTTTTGCCACCCTAGATCAATGGTACCTTGGCAGAACCAAGCGTGCTAATAATACAAATGGAATTCCAGAGGGGGTCTGACTGACCCAGCACCAATTGTTTCATGTCATGTACTCCTTTTGCATTCTTACAGCAGGGAAATACACTGGCCACAACTACCTATTACCATGTGAGAGAGAGGCAAAGTTGAGTGTGTGACTGGATAAAGCTGTATGTTGCAGTCTGCCTCGCCTGCAGCAGCGCCGTGTCAGGAAAAGTTCACCAACACCAAGGCTTTTGCTTGACACCTCTCGCCCTTTAATAAATCATAAAACTACACCAGAGGACGAGGGGATGGCTGAGGCAACGTGGATGGGTTTTTAATATGCGGATCTATTGCCGATCATTTCTCGCCTTTTAAAATCGTCAGATGGATCGTTCTCATAAAACTCTATTCCCACCCTGTGGGTCACATTCTGGCACTTGCAACTGCAGTGTGCGTGTCGCATACATTTTCCCCAAGGCCTTACATCGCTGAATAAACGAAGCAGAGTTTGTCGTGAGTGGCATTTTCCTCCCTGGTTTTTGCTATCTGTGGAACAGAAGAGCAGCCCCTCAGGCAGCAGTGCATGCATGCCGGGCATGACGCAGTGATGCAAATCATGTCCTTGAGTCATGCATGCATCCGCAGGTATCTCTTAGGCAGTAAAGCCGTGAGCCCTGCTGTCATCCACAAGCACCATGTTTTCAGAGCACAGCATCTTCAAACTAATTGCAATCACTTTTGTTCCTCATATGAGTCATTGTCCCTCGTGGCATCTTTATTCAAGTGAGGGGCGAGGTTTTGGTCCAGCAAGCGTTCTTCAATTTAATGCAACTTGTGATTGGCCGACGACAGCAGCAGCTACAACCCATACAGCTGGGATTGCCTGTACACGGCTCTGAACATGGAGACGTCTGAGCCAGCGGTTAGCAGCTAACAGTGCTAACATTGGCAACAGTGCAACTAACGGCAACAGTGGTGAACACAGTGTTTAGCTGGGGGGGGGCGGGGGACGGGGGACGGGACGTTACGCTTCTAACAACGACGCGTTCCACCACCGTGGGTCTGGGAACAGGGTTGAACATCGATTGAAGTACTCTATTGGTATCTGTATCAATTTAAGAGTACTGGTATTTGTACTGGCATCCTGATTTTTTTACATGATACTCAGCCCGAAGAAAAGCACATGTGAATTCTGGCTCAATACCTTTCAAACAGTCGTAGTGTTTACAGCAGCTTTGCGCACTCATCACCAAGGCTAATACCTTCAACAGTAAGGCCACTCGCACAACCGCACCACCTGGCATCAGCTATGCCCTGCAAAGGAATCCACACAGCACACTCGCCTCGCTCTCAAACCCGCTGAAGTCGCTGTACAACTTTTCAGCTTATGCAAAATACCCTTTTTCGCAATTCATCACAGCACATAGGCTACAGTCTGTAGTGTTGTTGTTTAGGCTTGAGATAAAAACAGACTTGATGCGCACTGGGTCTGTACTTTTAGCCGAGTGTGACCGTGATGTCGGGATACTGGGATTTGTAAAATGTTCAGGCCAGAGGGTGGAGGTAAGAGTTTGGACTCGAGCTTTGGATAAACTGACCGACTTGGAAGCATCACAATATATCTGATCTATGTAGTCGAAATCCAGATTCTTAATTTAGTGTTAAAATCTTGTTTGATTCCAACCCCTGTTTGATATAATGAAGTAGTGTGACTGCCATCTTGTGAAAGTTGTTCTTTTGTGTGGTTCAGCTCTCTGGTCAGGCCACAGTCTGTAGCGTTGTTGTGTTGGATTGCATTATATATGAAGGTGTTCTTGTTATTTTCTCCACGCTATAATGTTTTGGCGCCCTTGATCAATGGTACCTTGGCAGAACCAAGCGTGGTAATAATACAAATGGATTCCCAGAGGTGGTCTGACCGACCCAGCACCAATTGTTTCATGTCGTGTACTCCATTTCTTTTTTAAATAGGGTTTTTATTGGAAAAAAGAGGGAGTATAATAATGCTGGAAATTTCACTCAAGAAACTGTACATTTGTTTTATTTCTTTGTAAACCCCTCTCTCCTCAATCCATGCCTCCTTATTACTAGAAGAATTGAATAAAAATCATACACTTTGCCTGAGCCGTCTGCCTCACCATCTCTGGATCTGGTAATGTAAATATGGTGGAAAACGTTGAACAGACCACATCAGATATTTATAGTCAGAGTTCCCATTCCAGTCTTATTTAATGACCATTTTTGAAAGATTATTGTATTTGATATGTTTGTATTTTGCCTTTTCAATGCACCGGGATTTGTAAAAAGTATATGTAAAAATATCAAATCAGATTGTTTCATTTTATTTATTTCAAATAATACTGAAGGGAAAAGGGACATACAACTGGTAAATAGACCATCAATGTAAATATGATTACAGATTAATATAAAGACAGACAAAATGAGGTGACTGAGGTATATTACCCACTGGCACAACGTTGGTAAACTATTTTCATCATTGAGATAAGGAACATTTCAAACATTTCAGTATTACACAACACTGAACAAACACTTTTCTAAAAGTCAACAGGTCACAATGAGCTAAACAAAATGAAAAGCATCTCTCATGCTATGAAATTGAAATTACTACATCAATAGAAAAATGAAAAATAAAATGTATGCAGTGATGTGTTTCAATTAGTTACCATGCTGTAAACATTCAAAGCACCCAAACATTTCTATATTCCAATCTGAAGGTTATGGAGTATTCTTGATATGTTTTCCTTATTATATATCAATCAATGAACTTGAGCTGGTTCTGTTGCTTTTTACTTTGATACAGAGTCATTTATTTTCTCTCCCCTTATTACAACGTTCAGTCACTTCCATAGAGTGGATGGGGAAAGAGTCTGTTACGAATCTTCGTTCGCAGAAAATCATCCATTGCATTCGCTGCATGTGTGCAGAATTGGTTGCAAATACAGCTGTGTTCAATTTCCAGCACAATGCACTAGATTTTGAGCCATTCTGTTTTCTTTATTGCAGGGAGGAGAGTTTTATCTATGAAAAAAATGGATACAAATCGACTTGGCTGTATGAGGGATGGACATGGCAGAAATAAGAGAATTCCTTTTTTGTAAAGCCTAGGTTGAAAGACCTCCAAAAGTCCACAAAGCCAACTTGATCCATGAATTGCCATATGGCCTTGGTCAGTCAAGAGGGCTCTCCTGTAACCACACCATTTGTGTGATGAGCCTTTCAATGTCAGAGAAAACCTGAAAGTGCAGAAAGTGTGTGTGGCTATCAACTGTAGATCGCTTCATGGTCCACAAAGCCTTCATTTGTTTGTATTTGAGGTTACTCATGAGATAAAAGACGTACTCATTATTTATTAATATTCTGAGTTCTCATTTTAATTACAAACAAGTTAGGTTGACGCTCTCCTCTCCTGCGTCTTACTCCAGCATAGCAAAAACCTGAAGCCTATAAGGAAGACTTTTGACAAAGATTTATGATTTTGTGATTTCCTTTTCCGAAAGTCAGCAACTGCAGCTGACAGTTGGCACACTGGTCTGTGTTCACCTGCATGACCCTGAGCTTTAGCTCAACAGCAGGGCATATATTGTGTTCAAAACAAAGGAGAAATCAAAGAGCATGATCCTCACTGTGCCCCCAGCCATATCCAGGTTGTATAAAGAAGGTCAATTATAACATTATCCACTCCTATGTTGTCTGGGAATGCAAACTGACCAGGGGCCCGAGGTGGGCAAGTATCAAGTATTGACCCTTGACAGTATCAGCATGTCAAGGGTTTTCACCACCCCACAACCCCCACCACCTACCTGAGCTGATTCAGGGTTAGGACTTGGGGCCAATCCCATGTCTTATTTTCACCCCTACCCCTCGCTTTTTGACTTGCCCCTGGTTAGAGAGTTACAAGTTAGTGGTTGAAATCTTCCCCCATGAAGTGGGACAACCACTTTGAGACCCGATACATCATCAATAGTCTTTGATAGCAACCTGTGCTCCTTCGCTGCCAGTGGAGCGGTAACAAGTGCAGCAACTTTGCTGCTGGACCAAAGTTAAATTTGGGGCTCCACATGCCATCAGCTAGGCGAAATGCCACATGGAAACATGTCGAATGCACAAATCAGCCTAAAAACAATCGTGTAACGTTAGTTAGAGACATCGGCATACTCGCCCACTGACTATGGGTAAGACAGCAAATTCATGTATTTCCTTAAGGTGAGTCAGTTTGGGACTTGTAGGAAATGTTGAAGTAAAACTTTGAGAAAAGTGAGGACACCGAAAGGAAATCAACATCACACACTGGGTGTGCTGTTTTTTCTAGGAACCATTTGTTCCCCAACTTGTCCTGCGTTTGAACTCGACTCTACAGAAATTTGCTGATTGGTCAAACGCAAACCTTGTGGCTGATACAACCTGTGTACGGCTTCATTCAGTTCGGTAACCCCCGCCCCCTTTTACAGCTTGTATCAAGAGTGTGTAGTCTTGGACAACGGTTGTTTCATTGTGTTAAGTACATAAGAACAGAGTGGCAAAGCCCGGATTCAGTAAATGACACTTGGCTGAATGTGATTCAAGCCTGTACAAAAATAGAAACCTAATCACATTCATTGAAAAACGGGAAGTAAGCTTAGCTTTTATTGCTACTGCAAAGCTGCTGGCAGAGTAGAAGGAAGGAAGAAAGAAAGGGGAGGGGGGGGCGGTGCTGGAGAATGAAGCAAAAGGGCACTGCGGCTCTCTGTGGCCCCCACACTGCTGGTAAACAAGTTGGGACGTGTGAAATTGGATAAAAGAAAAAAGGCCATATAAACAGTGTGATAACTTACAGCAGAGGGAAGGGGGGGGGGAGATAGTGAGCACAGCAGCTTCCTCTGAATGCAGGGCCCTGTGGGAGTAACAGAGAGGTGAGGAGAAGAGCGAGAGGTGGAGAGAGAGAGAAGAGAGGGAGCTTAACGGGGGGATAAGTCGGGTAAGAACGGGGGAGGTGGGCACCTGAGGGAAATGCACGGACAGCAATCAACGGAGAGAGAATGGGATCGGATGCCGGAATGAGCTTGTGGTGTAGGAGGGATGCTGAACTTTGAGGAGGAAAGACAGAGGAGAAGAGAGAGGGATGGCAGTGTGGAGAATACACTGAGCCCACTGGATAGCATCCAGTTTGTCGCATAACAGAGGAGCGGCGAGCGGAAGGCTACGGATGAGGTGGAAATCTTCAAGAGTTCTGGGAAATAACAGAGCTGTCAAAACGCATTAGAATCACACTTTGTTTCTGCTTATTTTATGAGTCAAGGGCTCTTTTTTTTCTGGTGGGGGATTATGGACAATGGAAACAACAGTGAAATGTTCATCCTCCCACTGCTATTAATCCACTTTTCGTCTTTGCACAGCCCACCTTCTCATATCCAGCGTGCAGATGTAGCAGCAGTACATTTTTCACCCCTGAAGGTTTACTCTCTATCAGGGAGCGCCGCTGAGATTGATCACCCCTCCCCTGAGATTTCCTAAATATCCTTTAGAATACGCTTCCGTGCCTCCTAAAAGCTGTAAAAACTGTCAAATGGAGGCAAAAAAAAAAAAAGAAAAGTTTTTGGAGCTCAAGTAATACTTCGCTAAAAGTGCCAGAAAGTATGTCAGAGAAAAGAAGGCTGAGAGAGCGGAGGAGACAGATGAGCCGAACATGTTATCAAGCACCACCTTTTAGCTGTTAGGTTTCCTCTCTAGACTATTTGAAACAGATTTGGAAGATTGCAGTGATTTAGAACAGTTTAGGAACGCATCAGAAAACTATGTAGTCTCAATGACAGATCAGTAAACTTGTATGTGTTGTTCTTAAGCTTGGACAAGCCACTCATTTTGACCTTTTAATTTGGAGGACATGACATAATCTCTCGGGATACTGAGTTGCAGACACTACAGTGCGCTGCTTCTTTGGACAACTGGCGCTCTTCTCGCTTTGGACAAAAGCTAAATGAATGCAATGTATTGGGTGTTTAGTGGTCCAACAACAAAAACACAGAATATCAATTATATTCAGTGGAATTTTTGATCAGTGGAATAGAGTGAAACCACTGCACCACCGGCATCCTTGTGCGCATGCGTTACAAAAGCATCCTCAAAGCCAGTAGAGCACAAGACGAACAAAATAGGAACCTGCTCATTGGAATATTGCTCCTTAGCGCTACTAAAAATCAAACTCCACAGGGCACCTCTAACATATTTGCTTACTGACAAACACCTTCCTCTAGTTGATTAAAAACCCTTCATCAAGTCAACTCCACTCCCTCCACTACTTGATCAACAACTTTATTCCATTTGACTGCAAGCTTCATTTCTCTCACCACCGCACTAGTGAACAAGAGAGGAGGGGGAAAAATCGAAGTGACGCTATCCGGGTGGCATGCAAAAAAGAAAAGAGAAGATAATTAAAGCTTAAAGTTTTTAATCAGAGGAATGCACATCTGCGGATGCATGACGTAAACATCTGTCTTGACAAGTCATTTGGTCTCGAATTCAGCAGCAAGGCTTCTTTATGCCTGTAGGGTGAGATGATTTCTGTGTTGAGTGGACCAGGCCGCCCTAAAAGAAAGAAACGAAGACACCAGCAGAACACTTCGCTGAGAGAACAGCGCTCAGCAGCTCCTGGGGGACGGACCTTCAGTTAACATGGAGTCTGATCCCAGGAGGCTCCCCCGACTTTCTGATGCTACTGTTGCACAGAGCCAGCCCGCTGTGACTCCTGGCGCTCGGCTTTGAGCTGAGTGCATTTTGAGATATCTGCTAACTGGAGGTCCGTCTCCCAGAGCCGCCGCACACTCTCTTTTAGGCAAAGCAATCTCCTACTGTCCAATTGCTCCCCTAAGTAAGGCGTTATATATCTATAATCTCATGGGAAGATCTCATTTTAGGATTTTTACGAGTCATTTAACGCCACATCGTTACCGTGAAACGGTCACGGTCATTGTTAAGGCAACAAAACAACGGTAATGGCCTCAGTTCGGTTTCAGCAGCAAAACCACTTAGTTAGGTTTAGTAAAACTCCATGGTTGGTCTTAAAATAAGTAGTTAAATTACATTACATTAAATAAATACGAATGGAAACAATGCATCAGGAAAACACATCACAGTGTCACCAACGCCACTTAAAACACTTTGGGACACCGGTCTCCTGGTTGGACGTCCCGTGTTTGTTAGTCTCGCTCACATTTCATAGTACGTCACTTAGCATATTCACAAGTTTACATTTCAGTCAGTACAGCCTTCATAGCCAACTAATGACTCGCAAAATTACTGAAAAATTGTCTTGTCATTCATATGGCCATGGTGAGAGTGGGCTGACCGAGCAGATCTATCACAAAACTAAACAACGACATTTGTTTGCCGTGGTATCAGAGGAAGGAGCGGAGACAGTTTGGCTGTGGGAGGATGAGCCTGCAGTAAGCCCGCTGACAAATGGTGCACACTAACTGCTCTGATGTGGATGGCAATTGTTAATACTTTAGCGACACGTGTACAGGGTAAAGTTATGTTTACAGTATATACTCATTATGAAAAAGGGAGACATAGGGAATATATGTGAATGAGGGAAATACTGAATTTTAAAGTCGCAGTGGAGAAATCCCCACTAAGTTTTCTTATAGGATGTGTTCATGTGTGCAGCATTTAACATTTCAAAAAACAGACCATGACCACACAGATATATATATATATATATATATATATATATATATATATATATATATATATATATATATATATATATAGGTATTATATCACATTTATGAACCAATCACAATGCGTGATTTGAGCTACCCGTTTTATACTCTTTATAAGAAGTGGACGTAGTCATCGTGATGTCACCCACTGGTTTGTGGACTGCTGCTTTTAAGCCTTGAGTTCGGCGATTTTAAAATGATTCCTAATCATTATAATGAACTATTATAATGAAGAGCATCTAGCAGGAGAGAAGTGAGCTCTGCTTCATGGAGGATGACTTGGGAGGGATGATATTAATGATGGCCGGTTGGTGGTGATTGTAGAGCAACCGGGGTGATGAACTGAATAATCTGTATGGATTTCTTTTACATCACCACATTCTCACTGAATCACGTTGTCTGCTCTAATCTCATCTCATCTCCACCCGCCCACCTAACGCTACATAACCAAAGACAAACCTATCGAGTGCAAGAAGATATCTGAAACGTGTCTAGAAACTTAACATATGATTATCCCTGTTGTCACAGGTATATTTTCATCATTTCTTATGAAGGAAGGCTTTCCTGTATTCTGTTTTGCTTCTGATTTAATTTGCTGTTGATCCACATTCAACGCTTCACTCTATGTCACGTGTTGTCTGGTGAATTCAGTATCATGTAAAAGTCCACCAGCTCAATGCTGCTGCTCTACAAATGTCATTTCGGGATAATCTGTGGATTGGAAACCCTGGTGGTGCCAGTAGAAAACGTGCCTGTTCAGAACGTCCCTATGGTATTCGGCTTTCTCCAGAACCGCTCATCCAAACAACCTCCCCCTCGACACAGCGCTCCCTTGGGTCCTAAGCAATACAACTGCCATGACATAGTTCAATGCATCCTCATCCAACGGTTCTTGTGGTATCTTACGTAAAGTTATGCAACCTCAGGAGCAATGGTTGCACTCTACCATAAAACGTGAAGAAGAAGAAGAAGAAGCGATGTTGAGGCTCAGCTTGGACAGGTTTCTCACAGAGGACTGGAGTAAACACAGCAGAAGCTGCTCTAAAAGCAGACGCATATTAGCAAGAGAATAAACCAAAGGGTAGAATTCTAGTCTGTCAACTACGACAGGCCACTATTTGAAAAAAATAATGTTTTCATTTTGAGAATTACGCCATAATAATGTGGGGAAACCGCTGTAAAATGTAGAGAATAAAAGTCATAACAGCAAAGGTTTCTTTCAATCGTATGTGCATGTTTTAGTATTCCCTGACAGTTCATAGGCTACTGTATGCTACAGTTATTTTTGATAAAATAATTCTTACCATTTGTGTAGACATTAAGCTTCACAGTGGTGAGATGTATGCCTGATCAGATCCGTGTTTTCTGTTAGTTCCCACTTCGATAAAGAGCAGTGCACAGTTGCTTCCCTAACCTTCGTCTCATCCAGATATCGGCCCAATGTCCCCCCTTACGGACTCACGGACTTTGAGGCGCGCTCCCATGAAGTCCGTGAGGGTTAGGGATGTCCCACTGTCAGATCCTCAAGTGTTTGAGGCTCTCTGGCAGACATTTTGAGCCCTTTATGAACCCTTTCCGTAAATCAACATGGTATGCTGACTTAGCCTCAGGGAATTACCCACAAGCCATAGCAACGTGACGTTAAACACGGGGTAACCAGTGGACGCATGGAGACATTAAAAAAAAAGGTAACCAAAGAGGACGGCTCACGTGTGTTCAGCCTGTCTTATTATATTAACACAGAAACATTAAGAGTTAAAAAATAAACTTGAAATCAGAGGATAATTATTTATTCATCCATCAAATATTTGATTTTGTCATTGAAGATGTTTTGACAAAAACAAGTACATAGATTATATGAAATGACCTCATCTTGTGAGGAAAGAGTCTGAAGACGTTCAAATCAGGGAGTACAAAGTATGAAATAAATACACACAATGATACATCTAGTTTTTTGTCGTTTTCATGGTAACATGATATGTTGCAGGAAATTGCTGTCCCATTCATATTTACACCATTTTGAGCCCTTGCAGCCTCTCACACTCAACCACTTACCAGGTGACGTCAATTAAGTCCTTGAGGGTTCAGGGTTTAGGGTTTAGGGGGGACTTTGGGATTTGGCCAGAGTCCCAGCATGACTCTGTGTCTGACCAACGGTCCCCAGTGACGTCAGCAGGCTAAAGGACAGGTGGATTCTGGCCGCCTTTTACGTCATGATGACTCAGCTTTTTCTTTATTGACTCGTAAATCATGTAACTGGTTTCATCTCCTCTGATGATACCATCAGGCTTATTGGTTAAACCTGTGACTGCAAATCATCAGCATGTTTTGACACATGACAGAGCACTAAAATCGTTAAAAACGTTTTGTAAAAATTACATCTTTATCCTTGTTAATGTTATTGTTTTTTCTCTAACCCCTATGACTTTATTCTCATAATATAAGGACATTATTCTAATAATATTAGGACTTTATTCCCATAATATTAGGATGTTATTCTCTCAATATATGGACTTTATTCTCACAATATTAAGACTTTGTTCTTGTAATATTAGGACTTTGTTCTTGTAATGTTAGGACTTTATTCCTGTTATATTAGGACATTATTCCCATAATATTAGGACTTGATTCTTGTAATATTAGGACTTTATTCCTGTAATATTAGGACTTTATTTCTATAATATTAGGACTTTATTCTTGTAATAGTATGACTTTATTCTTGTAATATTAGGACTTTATTTCTATAATATTAGGACTTTATTCTTGTAATAGTATGACTTTATTCTTGTAATAGTAGGACTTTATTCTTGTAATATTAGGAGCTTTTTCCTTAAAATATTGTGAACTTATTCTGGAAAGCTATTAAAGTCTAGAAGTTTATAAAGTAAAGTAAAATGTATCATTGAGGTGAATAGGTGCTACGTGCACATTTAGTTTGAAAAAAACATTTGAGTTTTCTTCCCCGATCAAAAGACACTAAAGAGGAGGGAATAGTAAATAATGCAGAAGCATGTGTTGACTCAGCAGATATAAGAAAAGTTGGTCTACAGAACTATTCGTATTTGAAAGCAACACAGAATGTCTGAGAGCCTTACTGCATTATTAGATAACGTATGAATATTTTGAAGTGTCACCAGGCACCTGAATTCAGTGTTTTCCTTTCTATACATAAAGACATTTCCACCATAAATTCATGCATGAAAAATTCCCCAGAATGCCATGTTAGTAAAGTATGTGGACGTCCACGAGAAAAGTTATTCAGCTGTTATTTAATTTTTTACATCATCCTATATTTAAATATGGAAAACCATGATTCTAAATCACCTTTCCTGTACCTTTTTTAAATGAAAGTGTTAGATAGAATACATTTAATACATCAAGTAAATGGATTTTCAAAGCAAAGTATGGAAGATGCAGTCAGAGCTTGCTTTGATTATTCAGAAGGATTAGGATGCTTAAATCCGTCTAGAGAGTAAAGTAAACACTAGATTTACGGTATGTATGCGTATATTTGAATGTGTTTGGAAGGGTCAAAGACCATGGCAAGTCATAACGCATTTGTTTCATTTCAGCATTCTACAACATGACAAATGTTCAACAAATCTCTTTCAGCCTCAAAGGTCATGTATAATTCATTTTGCAGTTGTCGGCCCCGATATCACAAGCTCTCACCGACAACGTTGGGAGTGAAAGAGTGCGTGGAAACTGTGTTGAAATTAATGAATCAATAAGGAAGCAAAGCCGGTCGTGGGGGTGACATTGTTTTTAACAAGCAGCATTCTTCAATCGTGTTTACAGCGTTCAGCCGGAGCCGGAGCTGCTGCTGCTGCAGCCCCGTTGAGCCAGAGCCCCGTCAGGCGCACAGCAATATTTATGGCCTCATTGGCTAACACAGTCCAACTTATTGCACTTGTCTTACAGAACATAAAGTGACAAGCAGCACAGTTACTTAAAGTGAATTACGCCTCGCAAGTTGATCCACGTGACTCCTATTTAATCTTTATCTCTGTGCCAACATCCAGCTGTTTACAAATCCGGACAGCAGCTCACTAATCAGAATGTAGAGACGAGGAATTGTTTTCTTTGAAGGTCAATGATGCAACCATGATGAGGGGCCTCGGGAGTTTTGACAAATTCTAACAAATTGATTCTATTGGTTGTGTGGAGGGAAATGGATGGATCCAGCACTTTTGGAGTCACCCAACTTATTGCAAGCATAACATGTATCTTTAGAGCAACGACAGTCGCTAGTAAAATGTATACTTTATGGGAAAAGTGATATGATACTCTGATTCAGTTAAATAAAATGATTTTTAAGATAATTGACGGGGACAAACTTCTGTTCATATGTATGCTTATTGTGTCGTAATTACCCATCTTTGCATACTTCATTGCTATTGAAAAGGATTGGAAGAATACATGAAGTCAGTTTGATGGCTGAACAGTAATTGGCTGATGCTGCAGCATCAAGTAACATGAGGTCACAGATTTACACAGAATCAAGCAAAATGACAAAAGGTTCCAACAAACCAGCAGACAAACAACATCTGCCCGACACAGATCCACCCTGCAGAGATTGTAAATGCAGTCGTAGAGATGTTTCACATTAACTACACTGGCTGTGTTCCTCGCAGTGAGGGGATATGTCACTCATGCAACAGCATGGCTTTTTTTTTTAATGCTTTCCTAATTGTTTTCCAATGGCAAAGCAGTTTTATGGCACTATGCTATAAGGTGAAGTAGGCTGTGGCTACAAGAACAGTACTTTCTGGAACTTGTTGAGCACAGCTTTGGGATATTGTAAAAAAACAAAAAAAAAAACAACTAAACACACACAGGGGGAGGGAGATGAATGAGTCAAACAAACACAGGACTTTCATCCAGGAGACCAGTGTTCGTGTAGTGTTGTTTTTTCCATACTTAATGACCAACCATGATGTTTTCCTAAACCTAACTAGGTGGTTTTGTTGTCTAAACCTCTTTGTTCTCTTTGTTGTTCTTGTTTGAATTTACAACGTTAACCAGGCGTTTACTGCGACCGCAGTGATCCGTCACAGTTTGGCGCGCTGGACTACCCAGTGTGTTAGAAAGTGACGCCGAGGCTCCTGACTGAGACTCAGTATGTGACCAGTTGACCACAACCTCACGGTCTTGATGAGTACAATCCTTTCATTATTCGGAGCACTTTTAGGACTCTTCGTTAATGTTGGTTTATTAACTGAGCCAAACAAACGACATGTGTGATATGATTCAAAGCTCCGGAGCAAGTATACATTTTTGTTGTCATATTTCAGCAATTAACTTGGTGAGTCCACTGTTAAAGGTGATGGCCAAGTTGTATTAAACTACAATCATTTGCTAAGTATGGTATAATACACAAATACAACACTAAAATGGTCAGTATAATTGGTAAAGCTACTATTTGAGCTAAAGATAGACTTGAACCCATTTTAAAGAGGGATGGATAATAAGTCGCTCAGCCTGACAACTTCTAAGGCACCATGTCTCTCCTAGCAGCAGTGTGGTAGGATAGGAGAGGCTGCCATGCTGTCTAATGATGTCAGGGACATGGCCTAGTCCGGCCTCAGGTCCACAAGGCCTTGTGAAGTTGTTTGCATTACTAGATTTGTCCTCACTAATGCGGATCCTCCACTGTGCTTCTTCCTTCTTCCCTGTCCTCCTCTTCACAATGAGCTGTACACTCCCACAGCCAACACAGCAGCCTTCCTCTGTCTGTCTCACCTCGTAGTCCCTGTCCTCCCTAGCCCCCCACCCATGCTGCTTTCTAACCACTGTCACAATTAACCAGTTGCCTTCACCTGAATCAGCCTGTCAGCACATTGTGTGTGTGTGTGGGTGGGTGTATGCAGGACTTAATTCTCCTCCACAATCTCCTATGGAACCCTGTCTCACTAAACACACACCCACTAGTGTCCAAATTGAACAATTTGGGTCAACTGTTCAGAACTGGTAAACCGACAAAAGTATCGCTGCCAAATGGTTCATCAAAATATGTCACCCCGACTCTTTTCATTGTTCATGAGACAATAAGGGGGACAAGCAGAAGAATATGTGTGTAGTTAGCACGTTTATTTTTTAGAGTGTTCACTGATGAGGAGGGCAGTTCATTTTGACACACATCTTTTGAATTATATTATGTTGACAAAAATGTATATATTTATTTTACTCATGTTAGACATTTGAATGTCACTCATTCTTGAATGTTTTGTCCTCAAAGCGTTCTGGGGCTACAGCTGTGTTGATGCCATCTTTGATGTGTTCAAGGTACAGGTGGTGTTCTCATGTTTCACAACGTTAGCAAAAAAAGGGATTGTGACTTGTTTGTCCCACAGTGTAACATAACTGTCTTTCAGTGGTCGTTCCTCAACTTGAATTATTTAGAAGATGGAGTCACTCACCTGTTATTCGATCTGGGCTAAAATATCATATAATATTAATGCATATCCCTTTAGTAAACAGATTCACACATTATTTCTGCACTTATTCCCACTAATAGCCTATAAACACCAGAAACCGCCAACTAAAAGTAACACAAGTGTGACATCTACATCCATAGCCCTTTTATAATGGCACCTTAACGTTTAGCGTCAGCCTGGAGTTTTTCCAGCTGCTTTGTTGCTGCTTCTTGACCTTTTTTTGTGGCTTTGTGGATGCCTTTGGTTCATAAATCTGTCCATTATCTTTCACATTTTGCCATCATTTGTTGTTCTCAATGCGACTTTTTGTCTTGTCAGAAAACTACGTTGTGAATGAATATTTTTAGTCATACTTTTTTTAATGAAAGCTGGGCCAAAGTGAAGATCCAGACTGTAGACCTTATACACCGTACTCCGATGAGTGTGGAAGGCAACATCATCTTGATTTATCTTCAAAAGATAAAAGGTTCCCTGTGGAGTGTTTTTTACCTCTACTAGTGCTACGGAGGAGTTTTATTTGTTTTTGAAGATACATTGAATATAGACAGAAACCTTGTTTGTACATAAGCCATGATATCAACTAAACTGACTATTGACAAGAGACAGCGATCACACAACCAGCATTGGGAACTCTTTGCTTTTCCCTTCAAGAGAGCGACTTCTGGGATCCCATTGAAAATGTAGTGTAGTGTGTAAGTAACCTGGACACTTCATGTACCTGTCAAGGACACAGAGAGATAGACTTATCCGTTAAGTTCTCAGTGTCGTTGTTGCTGTGTGGGTCGGTTGAATTACGGAAGCTTCCTTGGAGGAACATTGGTACACACACTGGTAGCAGGGTGGTAGATGGTAGAAACTCAAGAAACCCCAGGAGAGTTGGCAGGTTAAAAAGCCCAACCTTATAAAGTGCAATACCATCATACTGACAGTATTATACCCTGATACTGTGCTCTGTTGTGTACAACTCAGTGACCGTGAACTGACTCTGGATCATCCCTCTGGTCATTTGCAGACGTTTGCGGCCAGTCCGTTCTCTGAGCCCATCATGGTGAAGCTCCACAGTGGGATGACCCGACAAACTGAGGACCCAGAGATGCTGTGGGTGATGGGTCCGGTGCTGGCGGTCATTCTCATCATCATCATAGTCATTGCCATTCTGCTCTTCAAGAGGTGAGTCTGACGGTAAAAACAAATCCCTCCTGTTACGTCCCAGAGAGGAGTAGGGGAAAGGGAAGAAACATAAGGCCGATGTACTCGGGCGTTGATTGACATTTTTGTCAGCAGTCAAATAAACGATATTTACAAAGAGGATAAAAGGCACAAAATGAATCAACGGAGACAAGCGGACACAGGAAACAAGGCTGCAGATGGCACCAAATCATTTAACAACTGAAACACAAACTCAACTTTCTACCAACTTAGGTTCACAGCTATCTAACTAGCAATTTCAAGGAGAAACAAAACCTGCCTATCTACTTTAATCTGACTTGTTACAGTGTTCAAACGGATAGTCAATTACAATACGTGCTTAAACGTGAGGTTGTTGCCTAATGATAAGGTACAGAATAAATATATTTCACTACATTCTGCAACCTAGGCAAACTGTCACCCACACTGTACATGTACTGCCACTAGACAACTTCACTGCTAACCGTTCCCTCTGCTCTGATGGCCAAACACCTGTCTGCCCTGAGCGCAGCCACCGCCTCTCTCAACCAAACACTCGCTACACACACACACACACACACACACACACACACACACGCGCACACTAAGCATCGCTCCATTGAGCCACGGTCAGAGCCATCAGTGTTGATGGTCAAAATAGATCAAGAATACTACTGGGCTAACGTTTGTGGTTTACCTAGGCGTTCAATCTGACTGAAGCAGGTGATCACTTGTGGCCCCGACCGGCCGGTTAAACCAGTGGTGGACAGTGAAGGTAAAGTCACAGCCCCTCCTGGGTGTTTGTAAATCTGGAGTGAGAAAAAGATATTTCATATATTTCTACTGTCCCTAAATAGAATGAAACTATATGTATGCTTGGAATGCAATCAGAAGACTGCATTACAGTCTGTTCAGGTTGCAGGAAAATATTTTTTATGTACCATAAAGTATAAGCTCTCCATCAGTGGAAAAAAAATAGATTTTAGGTAGCGTAGTGAATAATAATAGATGTTATTTTATGTCTGTTTTTTAGGACTGCCATTATTATGGAGATTTGAGATAACCAATTTCAGTGCTGCAAATGTAAATAAATGCAGTAAATAGCCCAACTCTTTACCAAACCTACAGTCGTGATGAATAAAGAAACTGCTATTTAAGTATTTCAAATACCATTAACAGTAGTGTTAGCGTACATAGTGACATCTGTCATAAAAAAAGACCTTGAAGGCAGTGCATGTTCATTGTGTTCATTCTTCAGCACAGTCCAGAGAGACACCTGGAGCATTTTCTTCAGCACAGCAGATGACGAGAACACTTTACAAGAGTCGGGCACCGAGGAATGGTCAGAGTGGGTATGTTGTAGAGCAGAGACAGACATTTGTCTTCGCCGAGCGAGCCCGAAGGCATAGGCCCTCCGCAGCATATGGGAGGAAGGCGCTGCGAGTTGCCCCGCGGCGCCGCTCATCCAGGCTAACAGTTGGCTCGTACTTCCTGTGCTCGGATCAAACATCTGGAGCTGCTGACTGGGCTGACGGGGGCTTCCATATGGCCGCTGCTCTGCTCAAATGCAAACACGCGTTTTGTCTTTTCCCTCATTCTCCACTCTTTTTGCTCGTTCACTTGACGTCGAGTGATATTTGTACTGAGGAGTCCATGAGGAAAGCATCTCCAACTGAAACCACTTGCTTTTCCAAGACCAAAGTGACATTGTATATTCTCATAAATCATTTACAAAGTTACTGCCCAACATATATACATAGGTATATAATAGTATCGCAGATTGATTTCCAGGCAGCCAGAAGTTTTCATTTATTTTTGCACACCATGAAAATGAGTTGAGCTCTAATATAGACTCTAATATAGTGCTAAAAATGTGTTTTACTGACAAACTCTGTTGAAGGAAAACACAAACTTAAAAGGCACGAAGTAAAATAGTTTTGTAGTTTTGAATGTAGTAATATTTCATAAACTATAAAGAATTGTGATCATGCATTTTGGTGGTCACCCAATTGTTTTTTTATTGGCCTCATTTGCCAATGAAAAAGGAGAATTTTCTCAACCTATAAACCTGAAGTCTTTTATTTCCAAATTTGGAGATGTGTATTTTGTAGAACAGCAACAGTGTGTTTTTAAAGTGGTATGTCAAGATTATCATAACCCCTACTTCACACAAGCGGCATTTGAACACTTACACCATAGGTTTGGTGTTTTAGAGGCATCGATTGCTGTAACATCTCTCCTTTTTAAAAAAAAATAGTCCCCAGGTGATCCTTCCTAATGCATCGAAAGTGTAAGTGATGAGCGCCACAGTCCACAGCTCTAGTTTCTGTGTAAAATTGCACTCTAAAGTTCAGCTGAAGCTAATGACTCCTCAGCAGACTGACTGAGACAAATCAGTGTGTTTAGTTGATGCAAATGGCCAATGCAGCTAGCAGTACAGACACACACCGTGAGAGACACACTTCAGACTGAATACAAAGCTGGTTGCTTTTATTTTCCAGACGCTCTCATGTTTTGTCTCATCTTTATGCGTAATGATGACAGACACAGACGATGTGTCTGGTACTGTAGCTGTCCACATGGACATAAATACACCACTAGAGATTTCTATGTCTGAGTTTCGTAGGACGCATTCACACGGTATAAGTGACATTATTCACCATGAAAAACATTTTATAATATAATAAGTATATTTAATAGTAAAAATGTAATGTTATACATGTTGCCTGCCTGATCTCACTGTCTTCCTCACTATGTTATACAGGCCTATTTATAATAATAATATAATAATAATACATTTTATTTATCGAGCGCTTTTCATAGTACTCAAAGACACTTTACATTAAAATCATCTTATATAAAAGCTATACACTATAAAAAACATAAAACACACAATAAGCAATTATGTTTACACAATACTCACAAAGACCTCTTGCTCTGGTGCCTGTTTGAATGAGTCTCCGTTAGGGCTGTACCAAATAATTCAAAGCTTCATTCATAACGTTGACATTCAAATTTGTATTATTAATAACTTACAGAAACATTGCGTGCATTAGTTCATCTCCTATCTTATCCTCATACGATGGTTCGTATGATATTTCATGAAAGGTTGCTCATTTTTGGTGCGTTTTCCTACGAAAGCCAGCAACCACGTGTCAATGTCCGCTCTTGGCGGCCTTTTCAAAATAAACTTCCGTCTTCACAGAAAACAACTCGGTTAAGTTTAGGCAACAAAACTACTCTGTTAGGTTTTGGTAACAAAACTACTTAGTTGGGTTCAGGAAAATAGCGTCGTTTGGGTTAAAATAACTACAGAAGTGCCGTTACTGAAGTACCAAAATGACGTGACGAATAAGTCCACGCTGACCTCTTGTTTCACACATGCAATGAACAGCGGCCTCCTGGCTGAAAGATCTTTTTGTTCCCACCACAAATTACCAACCATATTTCACCAAACACAGTGGTCATGTGATAATAGTCCAGGGCTAATGGGCATCTCTGTGATTTATTTGTATTTTTTGTTCTCTCTGTTGCCAACCTAACGAGCAGGTTTTAAGTTGGCAACAGAATACATTCACAGTGCACACAGTGGTGTCAAAAAGGGGCCCTCAGTTTATGTTAATCCAGCCCTTTACTCTAAATTCATGCTGCGTTTAAGTAAGATTGAGAAGAATGTAATTCATGTAAGAAGTGAGCACCGACACCTAATATGTCTCACTCAATGTATAATTGTAAATAGCAATAAAAGAAGACGTGTGTAAGCTGGAAGGAGAGGCTGCTCGGCTGGCTGTGGATCAGATAAAGAGCACAGGGAGGAGTAGGCGTAATAAGTAAGGCGCTGTAATGTGCTCCGTCAGGTGGACTTCCTGTCCACTGTGACACTGTGTGGCATTCCCGCTGCTGACAACTTGTAAATGAATCCTTTCTCTCTCTGCTTCCTTGTTTACTCTCTGCCTGCTTTCTGTGGATGCAGCAACCAAGAAAGGTTAGTGCCTCTGTTCGTTCTTACACCACACACACACACACACACACACACGCACACACACACACACACACACGCACACACACGCACACATACACCCTCGAGGTGCTTTCTGACAGTGATGCTGTGAAGTGACAGACGCTGGTTGTTTCTGCTACACTTTTCAGCATCACACCACCATGCCAGCTTCTCTGAGCTGTCTTTCTTTTCTTTTTCTTTTTTTACCTGAGACATATTACCTTCAACTGACAGCTCTCGCGAGCGTGTGTGTCAGAGTGTGAGTGCTTTTCACGTTTTTCTTTGAGTGTGTCTTCTGCTGCTCAGCTCTAATCCTCCCTTCATGCTTGGTTCACCTCACACACCTGCAGCTGCAAAACAAATGGCAGACCTTACAAAAAGCCACTTCCTCCATCACCTGGAGGCAATAAGTGACATCACAACCACCTATTCTGTCCTCTGCTGGTGTTGCCTGTTTGACCTCACTGTCTTCATCACCTGTACATACATAATCAGTCACTTGTTTTTGAAAAAGTGTTGCCCGGACGGCATTATCTACTAATAAAAAAGTGACTTTTGTTGCCATAAAGACCAGCTGCAGCCACTGTCATATAACTAAAATGAAACTTTCTCGAGACAGAAACTCTTAAATAGAGCCTGCTTAGTTTAATCGGGACATTTTTATTGTTTATTTTTGTGTTCATTTGCTTCAATTTCCCATAATCACTTAATTTGTTCTCTTTTATTACTATTGTTGTATACAGAAATGTTACAGTGTCCATACTGGGTTCATAAGCCCTAATTAATCATGTTCTATCTATTAAGAGTCAGTTAGACTTAACGCGAGGACAGTCTAACCAATATGAAGTGACGAGGAAACGTTCGTGTGGGTTTAGTTCCTCAGGGTTCTCCGTTTTCTCCGCCCATCCGAGTTCTCGTAGTTAGACAATGTTGGATGATCACGAACAGAACCCCAGGGAAGGGCCGTGTCACATATCATAAACTGTTTAATTGTACTGCAGTGGCAAAAAAGTAATGATAAAAAGAAAAAACCTCAAAAATATATAAGATATGTTGTCAATGCAGTGAAGCCCAATAAGCATTGAAATTTATGGACGTGTACTTATATATATTCATGCATACAAGTCTGTGTAAGCCTGCATATCTAAACATAATCACAGTAATACACAGCCACATTTTAACATTTCACATGACCAAAATATGATTGTGAATTCTACACCTTCTCTCCAACACTTTTGACCCAGGCATATTGAGCATATTTATTTGGACTAATGAAATACAGCATCAAGCATATTCTATTGCTCAGTGTAAATCACAATTCCTAATTCTGTCTCCCATCTTGCTATAATTTGTTCTTTTTTTATGTTTTGTATTTTGTGAATTTGATGATCCACATTTAGAGCATGGTATTTATTTAAGGCAATGAAGGGATGTTCATGTCTGTTGCTTCTATTTTAGCGAGACTGCGACACGCATAGCTTCCCAATCGAAGATCTTTTGTATTGACGAGGCCAATCTTGATTTAATTTAAGTTCTTCAAATTGTTTTATGACTTTATCACTAATGTCTTTCCCGGATATGTTGTGGCAACCCAGGGGACGTGGAGGCAAGCTTCACAATAAAACAAGAACTCAGAGGCAGTTGGTATGAAACAAAAAGTGTCCTTTAATAAAGAGGATGGGGTTTGGCCTTCAGCCTTCTCCCAAGGCCAGGCAGTTCCTCTGTCCTGTGGGTAGAGCAGAGAGAGAGACAGAGATGAGGCTTCTTGATTACCTCCTGTTCAGCGCTGCTGGTCTGCAGTGGTTCAGGAGATCCTCCTGGTCTTCTCCCCAGCCTGTCTGCCGGTGCTGCTTAGAGCTGGGTGAACATATGCCTGCTTTGATTAGCTGATGGGCTGCAGGTGTGACCATTGCCATGTGCCGAGTGGCAGCAGCACCTGAGCTGGATAAAACCCTCCCTCTATCACCAACCTGAGCTTGGGGATCCGTACCCTGTGCTGGATCTGCTTGGCTTTCTCCCCTGGTTTGCCACAATGTATAATCCTTATTATAAAAATAATATCTGAATTATTTTATCATTCTTGTATGGCATAAAGACAAGGTCATTTCTCTCAACAAGGTCCTTTCTTCATCTAGAGTAACCTGACTGTATTCCAAATGGTCAATGAATTTTTCACCCAAATTTTCTCACTTTTTACCTATGATTTGAAATGAAGGATTCAATCAAACACTGTCTGGATCGTGTTTGTGTTTTTATCAACCAGGTCTTAATAACTAACACCTTTGCCACTATATCATAATTTAGCAAATTAGGGAGAGACAATTAGATTTATTCAATTGCAGAACTTTCTTTTTTCCTTTTGTCTTTAACCCATTCAAGGGGAAACATTGTTTCCCATGTCTTAAATGTAGCACAGCTAATGGTAGTGATTCTAATGGACCGTATCCTGTCTGAAAGTGACACAGGCCTGGTCTAAAGATCTAAACTCTTTTCTTTTGTTGTTCCATAATATATGTCAAGAGTTACTAATTGTTTTGGTATTGTTTTGTATGTCTCTTTCAGTACATCCTCCCCCTTTATTCACACCACCGATATCCCTATATACAAAATACCAGCGTGCTCTCACTGCGCTTCATGTGTGGAAGGATTTTGAGTATTGTGAGAGTAGCAGACGTATATTACAGTAGTAGAAATATTAGGTCACCTCCGCTACTTATGAGCTAGTAGTTTGCAGTGTTGACAGTGCCTTTGTCAATTTGAGAAGTGCTAAATGTAGAGTTTGAAGTTGTTTTTTAATTGGTGAGCTTTAGAGCTGCTGGTGCAGACTTTGGACGGACCTACGGCATCCGGACTCCCTCTCTGTACTTAACACACAGGTGTGAGACGGATATCCATCTGGACATCTCACTTCTCAAAGGAAAAATAATGAGCACATTTCCCAAAATGTCCCAAACTATTTCCGAGTTCATTGAGGTGACAGGTGTTCGGCACAGGTCCAGTTGTGCAAACCACAACAGATGTGTTACTCACAATTATCTCCAAATAAATTCCAGACCTGACCTGATCCATTGACAGCTGTTGGCCGGCCCGAGAGACGTATAATATACACTATAATAAGTGACCACAGTCACTTATTATATAGATCATATAACATCGTCATAGAATCCTTTGAAACCTTTGAATCTCTGTAGATACACAAATGTTATTCCAGGCCAAGCACTGACTGTATGAGAGATTCAAGTACATGACTGTACCATTACACCTACCGCCCCCTCGCTTTGAATCGACTGTCATATGCTGTAATACAAAGCTTTCAGCTGACAGAAAGGACTCCAGTGAACACAGCTGTATGCGCATCATGTTTGTAGCAGAGGGCTGCATGCAGCACCACATGCCCTCAGTCCCGCCGCCATTAGCCAACCCTGTAGATGCAAGGCTGCTTCACCAACTGCTTTTTTCGCACAGTCATATGGGGGAAATTATGGATTTGAATAAGCCCCCCCCCCTTTCTCACACACACACACACACACACACACACAAACTTTAAATCCATCTGTGGAAACACTCAAGTAGGCACAAGACATTAAACGGGAGCGGCAGCCTGCTCCAACATACTGTGAAATTCACTGCTTTCCTAAACTGATTTCTGTCAATATGGGAGGTCTCTCTCAACTGAGATGAAAGCTGCTCTTTCTTACATGAACTCCAACAACAGTTTTTCTCCATCAGTGACCAAGCCCTACTTCAAATACAGTGTATCTGAACCACCATCTGTTGTAATGTAGTATCACTGTTCAGATTTCGGAATGTGACCTGGGAGCACCGATGTCAAGCATTATCAATAACTATGTAGAAAAGGCCAATCTTCTTGTTGATCGTGTCTGTCCTTCCATTCTTCCCAAAAATACTTGAAAAGTTGCTTTATATTAGAATATGTAAGCACCTTCAGGAGCCCATCAATTTGCTTTAACATCAGTATCAATTCAGAAGTGAAAATCACTCATTACTCATGTTGCTGGTATTTAGCTGGTTTATAAATGTCCTACTGTTAAGAATAATAGTAAATGTGCTTTGGGCATATTGTTATTCTTCAAAATGAATACATCTTGTCATAATAGTTCACATATCATGGATTCAATGGCTTGACTTACAAACGTCTCACTAATTATATCACTAACCACAAACTATTCATAAATGTTCAAAATCAAAAACTATGCAAAATTCATAAATGTATTTAATAGAATAGAGTCGAAGCTACCCGGCATGGTAATTCATCACCTTGTGTTTGCACGTGCCTGATAGATTTGTTTCCCCACCTTAAGGTAGAGCTATAACCAGATACAAATGTATTATTCAGATATGCACAGATAATGCGCCCTGAACAGATACAATAAACATCAGGATCTTAACATTCACCCTCAGTTTACCACAACTCACTGACATCTAATTCACTCTTTACACTGGTGGCATGATCTCCAATGTCCGTCAAGGATCGACATCCATAATCCCTTTATAATTCATTTAAAAAGTGTAAAGAGTGCATGGCCATGGATCAAGAGAGGGGTTTTTTGTCAATAGTTTTCTCATTTTTAATAGTTCAAACAAACTGTATTTTCATCCATTTGAAAAATATTAATGCTCTATGTTGTGGATCATCAATCCCAATCTTGATTGATAAAAACGTGTTTATTGTGTTTTTTTCCCCATTACTTTCCGCTTTGTGTCAAAGAAAATGTCATTCTAAAATTGTTCCTAGCTTGAGATAAAGCATGGACTTTTAGTTGTTGTGGCCTGTCCTAACTTGGGTCCCTTCTCTCCCCACTTCTTCATTCCCCCAGGAAACGAACATCCCCAGCCAAGGATGAGCACATGGCGGGGGTCAAGGACTCACTACTGGCCCACTCCTCAGACCCTGTGGAGATGAGGAGACTCAACTATCAAACACAAGGCATGGACACACACACACACACACACACACACACACACACACACACACACACACACACACACACAAATGTCCAAGGCACTTATAAGCCCATATGTATTCATACTGAGCCATACATGAACATAGAGTTATACCTGCAAGTAGACTGTTATTGAGGTGAAATTATCTCTGTTGTTCCCTGTCAGTGTGCACAGTTTGTTGCCGTAATAATACTGACAGATATCTGCTTAGGTTTTGGTCTCCAGCCCGATCAGCACATACAGTAGTGTACTATGATTTCCCAGTAATAGTGCCTCAACTGCAGAGAGAGGCAGGCCATCATTTGAAACATCCTTCTATAGAGTTGTGAAGTGGGGTGAGCTCTATTATACAACTTCACATGCCATGAAACTCTCCTGGTGGAATCGTCATGACAAAAGATAAACAACTGCTTTCGGAAAAAAAATCTGGCTGTTAAAAAGTCAAAAGTCCAAGCCTGTGTGCATATAAAATGCTGGGTGGAAGTTAACCACAACTCCCAAGGTGCATTTCAGCAAGGAACGTCCAGTGGCCGAGCTTACAGTTCTGTTACGTATGCGGCTGACGGCGGGCAGAAGCTGAAGATTGCTCTTTGAGAAAACACACCTCTGACTGGCTTCTTCTCCATCGCAATTGCAGCCGAGGCTCATGGGTATTGTAGTATTCAAAGTCCATCATGCCAAAATGATCGATTCAAAACCAGATTTCTCAAACCCAAAGCTGAAATAACTAATTAGTTGAAAAGGAGTGTTGTTGCTTCATTTAGTTATAGTTGAGAAAACCAGAATACTGTGCCCGTCATCCAAACTAAAAAACAAAATATGTAGTTTGTCTTGAGAGCAAACACATGCAATTGTATTCTGATCTGACGCCACGATCATCAGGACGACATCAAGTCAGATAAAGAAAAGATAATTGTTTATTATTAACAGATAATATGTGATGATAAGTCTTGGCGGTCTTTGGCACATGGACTCTTCAGGGAGTTATTGAGGAGTGTCTGCTCTGAGCAGCAGCAAGATAAATCCAGACACTGGTGGTGGTGGTGGCTGATGAGGCTGATAGAATGATGAGTTGATGAAGCTGATGAATCTGATGAAGACTGGGCGGAGATGGGGAGGTGGAGGGGTGCGTAACAGCAGCATGAACGTACTGAAGGTAGAGAGACAATCATATTAGAAAGAGACAGCAGCAAGATGATAGGCTAACGATGTCATTGTTTATTTTTGCTATTGGCTAGAGAGACCAGCTGATCTAAACAGCTGATATCATGATTGACAGCCCCGAACAATGACAGCAAGGAAATAATGAGTGTGCATGCATGAGGAGTGATTGTCAGATGTATGAGAAATAAACTACGGGCTTAGGCATGCAAGAGGATAGTCTTTATGACTGAACTTACGCTAGAGCTTCATATCACTGTGCTTTTCAAAACTGTTACAAATGATTGTAAAAAAAAAATATTTTTTTTTTATGACTTGACAATGGTTAAGGTTAAGGCACAAAAAACACTTAGTTAGGTTTAGGGGAAAACCGTGGTTTGGATTAAAAACTGTGGTTTGTCGAAGTTAGGGAACCTTTGTCGTCATGGTTACTGTAGTGAACATGGGGTTAAGGGTAGGGGACCATCATGGTCATGCTAAAATAGAATGTTGACTGTTAATTAAAAACGGCAGCCTCTCGTGTTTTGTTGATTCATCCATTTATATAACTTCACCTGACTCCCCCCTTTCCTCCCTTTATAATTACTTTTAGTATTTCAAACACTGCAGCCTGTTTCCTTTTTTAAATTCTTTGCACCATTTTTCTCAAATTTTACCTCCACTTTGCGTTCTCAAACACTCTTCTGTCGGACTTCTTTTACTCATTGTTAGTTTTTCATCTCCACCCTTCCAACTACTTGTCTTATCTCTTTCTCCCACCTGTCTTTCAGTGGGAGGTTTTAAACTCACTTTGTCATTGTGCTCCATCTATGTTGTTGTTTTTTTTCTCAAATCAGATGTTTGGCGTTTATCTGTGGTAGCAGTGGGTGGGAATTTGGCAGATGTTGTTTACACCAACAGACATTCATCAAGTCATTTTGCTGCCAACCTTTGTTCTCCCTTCAGTGAACGCTCACTGGGTGGCCTAGAAGCCTCTAAAACTTCCAGTTTACTCAAACACACAAAAGCTGACTTCAGCTTTACTTGTGCTACGAACACAAAACTGTGACCTGTTAAAGGTGTTTCACTGTGCTTGAGTATTTCCATTGCATACTTATTTATTCCACTGCAATTGAAGAAAATACTTCACAACATTTATTTGAAAGTTGTGGTTGGAACGAAGTAACTACTAATAAGTTAATGATTTTACTTAATAAGGAATTTCTGTTGTGAATTTGCTCAATTGAAAATATTTTTGATAATATTTTAAAATAGTTAATAGTAATAATCACGGCACGAGGCATAAGGCTGCTCATCTGTTTTTCTTTCTGTTTATTATGAGATGTATCAAATACATACGTTAGCCTCAACGTCAAAGGTACAAACTACATGGTAAAGTGTCAGAAACTGGTTTGAAGTGATCATAGCCAGGTACCGGCTATCCTTATATACCACATTCTTACTTTTAAGTTAGATAGGGAAAGACAAGGAAGGGCATTTTGTATTAATATCAGGCTGCCTCATTGGAGATAATATTGTAATAGGATGTGTTTACGCAACTATAGCGTTCCTTCCAAGGCTACTGGCTAATATTCCATTACTCTCTTCTTTTTTAACTGTGTGTTTGAACCCAACGTTGACGAGCCAAGCCTAAGGGATTTGTCACAACCTCGTCGGTCCTGCTCTAGGAGGGATGATTTTTTTCCATGACATATTACTGTCTTATTAGCATTACTATTAAGATTGTTCTTGTAGACATTGGGGCTTCAACTGTCATTTAATGAATAATCCCCAGTTTATCAAGTTATTACTGAAGAGCTGGAATTGTTTTTGATGGTGAATCAAACGCCAGAGATCACTTCAGTTTCATGAGGAAAAGCTAGATAGGCAGGCAGATAGAACTAGAGAATAGAGATAGAACTTTTGGAGGCCAATTACACAGGAAAAATCCTCATGGGTTCTGCCCAGAATTTCATTAGATCCACCAGCAAAAATCATTGGGCCACTGACAGATATGTTCCGGCATTCTTAATACTCAACTTGGCCAACATATCCCTTATCCTGAAGAAGGGCAAACCACCAAAGAAGCCGAGCATGGCTCATACTGCCCTATTAGACTGTTTGGAGTTGATGGTAAAAGATCCTCCAATCTGTAGGTACCTTTAGAATGTATTTTTCTGAGCATTATCAATTTGGACCAGACCAGATTGACAATCCGGAGCTCTCGACATCCAGTATCAGATGACATCTGAACGTGCTTCCCTTGCCAAACTATTTAGCTGATTTCGACAATGTTGGATTTCAGAAAGAGACTTCCGTGAACAAGACAACTAATAAGAAAATAGAAAAATGTTTATTTCTCTGTATGGTTCTTTCCATAATGTTGTCAGACACTTTTAATAACAGTCTTTGCCTGTTTGTAGCAAAAACAAGCCCTTTTAGTGGGCGTGCATTGATGGTGACGAGTTGCCCCGAACGATTACACTGCAGCCCGTTTAGCGGCTGCCGTCTGCAGCGATCTCCTTCAATACTGGACCAATGTCAAAGATGGTTGTCCCCATTAGTCACTCAGATACAAAAACATGAGAAAATAGGGTTGAAAAATACCAAAACTTACTGGAGTTGTGTTTCAGGAAGGTATTCCTACGTCTTTTCTGAAACTTCAGTGACAGTTTCAAATACTTATTGAGCAATTTTTTTAAATTTCGCTGAACAGAAAAGTAATGTGACGAAGCCTATAGGTGGGGGACTGACCAATTGATCATTCACAAATTAGCAATATGGCCACCCGTAGAGTCCCGTGCTGACATGGCTGAAGTCACTTTATCTGTTCTAGGATGCATGTTAAGAAATATTTTACAGATGCATAAAGCTGCTGAACAGTGCAGAGAGTAGTACAGACACACAGCTCCCTTCTCAGTGCTCCCTGTGTTCTTTTCTTTTCTCTGTCTTCTCCTAACTGACCCCTGTTCTGTTTGTTTTGCCTGGTCTTTCCCCCTGCAGGTTCCAGTGCCCTCAGTTGCCCGAACACTCCAAGTTAGTTTTCATCCCTCTTGTTTTTTTACTAATGCTTCCTCCCATTCCTGCCATTTGAACCAGAGCCCTTTTATTTAACTCTATCATCTTCTCTTATGCTCTGCCCATGTCAGCCATTCACACCAAATGGTTGTCATTAAAACTGAGATTTGAAATGAAATACAGTAGAAAGACATAAAAGATATTGAAACAAATATCAGCGTTGTGGGTACTCTTACACTCCAACCACCCTTCCTACTTCTTACTCACCTATTGCATTATGGGATTTCTTTAACCAATCAGCATGCTCGTTGACGCTCACATCAATGGTATGCTGTTGAAGAGCTGCACAGTCATACATCATCCTTCTGCTCACCACGCAGCACCATCACCGTCACCCCACATTACCGTGACCAGTTAGCTCCGAGCCTTCAACATGTATCCGCACTCTAGTTACATTGTCCAGTTCGTGTGTGTGTGTGTGTGTGTGTGTGTGTGTGTGTGTGTGTGTGTGTGTGTGTAAGATGGACTATACTCACCACTTCACTTCTCACTGCAGGGATGAGGGAACATCCTCCCATCGCTATCTGTGACCTGGCAGACTACATAGAGAGGCTCAAGGCCAATGATGGTCTGCGCTTCTCTCAGGAGTACGAGGTAACGTCCTGCTCTTATACAGTACATGGCTTTCAGGTGAAGCAACACACTCTTTTCAACCATCGTCAAAGTCTTTTGTTTCTTGGTAACTAGTTTTATGAAGAAAGTTATAGAAAAGATTGGAAATGGCTAATTCCTGTGGTGTTAATATGTTTGAGAACTGGAATACATGGTATATACTCATACTTTTGTAGTCTTCCAACCACTCAAAGCGTTTTTACACTACATGTCATTTACCCATTCAGACTCATGGGCTAACATGCACGGTGCCACCTACCCATCAGGATCATAGACTGTATATAAGAAGTTGATATAGTCATTGTGACGACACCCATTGGTTTGTGGACTGATGTTTTGAAGGCTTGAGTTCGGTGATTTTGCCCGTTGCCATTTTAGATTACAACCGTTGCCAACTTGGCTTTTTGCAACCAGTGACCATACATGGACTGAGGAGGAGTGACGTAGAGCAGCCGTATACGGCTCTGGTAGCAACCTGTCAATCACAAGGTAGCCTTGTCCTTAAGGATACTCTGCTTTATGGTCTATTTGACTCTAAATGGACCATAATTTACTAAATGAACATCGTGCTGTATTGAAGAAGACTTGAAACTAGAGATTGAGACCATAAACTCATGTTTACAATGTTTACTGAGGGAATAAATCAAGAGAGAAGTAGAACCATTTTCTCATAGACTTCTATACATCCAGAGGAGTCGCCCCCTGCTGGCCAGTAGAGAGAATCCAAGTTTTAAGACACTTCGGCTTCACTCGGCAGAACCAGAGGTTGCCGCCAGATCAGGACTAACTAACATTCATGCACCAGAGTCACAGCCTACAGAAGCACCCGCTCTAGCACTGAGACATAGTCGCCCCACATGATTGATAGAATTTTACCAATCCCTTGGTAAATGGATTGTCTATTATGGTTGTCTACACTGTAAACATATAGAAGTTGAGAAAACTCAAATTAATAAGAAAACCAGCTTCAAAGTTTTTTTGTTTCCTGTAGACTCAACTTCAGTTCCAGCTAATTGTGTCAATAACGTTGAAGACACTCTAATGTTTTCTGTTTTAATCCTCCGTGTCAGCGATTGTCGTGGCAGGAGGCCTTATGTTTTTGGCCCGTCCGTCTGTCCGGTCCATTCTCGTGAACGAAATATCTCAGGAACACCTTGAGGGAATTTTTTCAAAGTTGGCACAAATGTCCACTTGTATATCAAAAAATGAACTGATAAGAATGCTGGTCGATGGTCGCTGTGACCTCACAAAACATGTTTTTTGCCATAACTCAATAATTAATATACTAATTATGACTATTTCAAACAAAAGTCTAATAGTATAAAATTACATTTTGGAAAGACATGGATATGAAGTGCAATTTGACTGATTGGTGGAGGTATACAACCACAAGGTGGTGATTCTAGTCTATTATTAACAAACTACCAAGTTTGGTTTGTTAAACTTACAATTACTAGTTCTGTCAGTGTCAACTAGTGACAACTTGAAAGTTTTAAAGAAGACAAACTTAAGAAGTTGAGTTGAGTCAACAACAGATTCAGTCATATTGTATTTAGACTTTATTTCTTTACTTTCACATTTTTCAAGCTTTAGCTGTGATTCATTACGAAGTCAGAAGGTTCTGTTAACCGGTTTGTAGTAGTGACGTGTGTAATTAAATTAATTTATGTTCAAATGATGAGTTTAAAGTTAAAAGTTGTATTTATTTTGGAAACACTGTACGCATATACTCCCCAGCATGCTTTGCATTGAGTGCAGAAATCTTTTTTCTGATCAAAGCTAAAACATGCAATCCACAGATATGTGTCCACGATGCAGTCACTCCTCCATACTCTCTCTGTATATAGAAACTATATAAGCAGGACATATATGATACTCATTAGGGATCAAAGATTTTTGTAGATTTTATTTACTTTTACTAAGAGTCAAATTTACAGTAGTGAAAACTCAAAATTTGACAAACTCAAGACAAAAATAAATTACATCTTGTCAAAATGTGTTGCTTTGAAAAAGACTGTTTTCAACTTTTACATTACATTACAGTCATTTAGCAGAAACTTTTATCCAAAGCGACTTACAATAAGTGTATTCAACATAGGTATTCAAGAGAACTACTAGTCACCAGGAGTCATAAATACATCTCCTTTTTTAAACAAGCATCTAAGAGCATAAACCAGAGCAAATGTACAGTGCAGAAACAAACTAATAAAAATACAATAAGTGCAACAATCTAATATGAATACAATAAGTGCAACAAGCTAGTATGAATACAATAAGTGCTAAGTGGAAGGCTCAGGGTAGCACTTCTTGAAGAGGTGAGTTTTCAGCCTGATGAAAGATGGGCAGCGACTCTGCTGTCCTGACGTCAGTGGGAAGTTCATTCCACCACTGTGGGGCCAGGACAGAAAAAAGCAGTGACCGGGTCGATCGGCCGCCAGGACCTCTGAGCGACGGGGCAACCAATCGCCCCGAGGCAGCAGAGCGAAGTGGTCGGGCGGGGGTGTAAGGCTTGACCATGGCCTGGAGATAGGAAGGAGCTGTTCCTTTCACTGCCCTGTAGGCTAGCACCAGAGTCTTAAACTGGATGCGAGCTCTTACAGGTAGCCAGTGTAGAGAACGGAGAAAGGAAGTTGTGTGGGAGAACTTGGGGCGATTGAACACCAGGCGAGCTGCGGCTTTCTGGACAAGCTCCAGAGGTCTGATGGCTGACGCCGGGGCTCCGGCAAGTAGAGTTGCAATAGTTCAGGCGGGAGATGACTAGAGCCTGGATGAGAACCTGCGCCGTCTCGTCATTGAGGAAGGGGCGAATCCTCCTGATGTTGTAGAGCAGGAACTTTGTCACAGTTACAGCAGAAGTGTAAAATATGATTTTTAATCCAGCTTTTCTAATATTTTGAAGTAATTTGAAAAGACAGAAGATTTTGCCTTAATTTGGCTGTTATGTCTGCTTGAGCTTGGAGGCTACAAAGTAAACAGCTACAGAGAGCATGCATTACACCAGGCTTTTGGCAGCATCTGAGTATCTTAGTATCTAATAAAAATATCTAATAAAAATACTCATTCGAGACGCATTATGGGAAATGTAAGACACAGCATTTTTGGAATTTGATCAATGTTGGGGACAAAATATCAGCCTCTGCTGCTTCGATTTTGGCCTTTTTTTACATCAAGACCAGAATTTTATGAAAATGCTAATTAATTAGTTCATTATTATATGGTGCAATAAGCAAATGTCAAACACACAGTTTTCTTTTTTCTTAAAAGCCAATATTTACATGCTCTTGATTTATTAAAGCTGATCATAGTGTAAACTTTTTTGTGAAGAAAATAAAAAGAAAGATAAAACATGTATTTATTCTTGTCAAGGTAAAATGCTTCTGAAATGGCAACTCAGGGACTGGAAAAGGGTCCACTGAGTTACATATAGGCGAGCAACTCTTTATGGCAAGGTGACACAGGTTTCATCTGAGCGTTTTGAAACTGTGGTAAAAACAATATAGTATGCAGTCCATTTTCATTCTATTGACCTACAGGTTTCTTTTTCGTGTAACTTAGTGATGTTGGAAATTGCTTTTTGTTCCAGTCAGACCAGAGATGAATGTATATTTTCTCATGGCCATCAAGAAAATCTCTATTTTCTCACTAAAATACAGAACACAGTACATTTTCCTGGCCAATTTTTCCCCTGATGTGTTTCTACTCATGTATTGAGCTGGCTTACCATTGCTGAGTTAAAGTTCAGCATTGTTTAAAAAAAAAAAAAAGAAGAGAAGGAGAAAAAGGATGCTGCTAAGTGTGCATAAATCTGTGCCTCCTTTCCAAGAATAATATCCCACTGCCTTTACCTACTGTAAAAGCCAGTGAGGGATTATGGCTTGTTGATGTCCTACAAAGGAAGGTAATTTGCATTTAAAGTGGTGAATTTCCAAACGGATAAACCAGGACAGATGGGTGCACTGTTTATGCACCCCAGAAGGAAGGGGGTATATAAATTATGAAACAGCAGCTGAATCAACTTTTGTACCTTTCCAACTTTTTCTTATCCGATGTGGTGACATGGATGGAACTTTGCGGAGACAGCTTAGAATATTTTGGTGAGCTGAGCAAAATGTGTCAAATTCAGATGCAACAAATGAAATATTTAGATTGGATGATATTGAGCCAAGTCCCCAATGATAAGCATGCGTACTTGTATTTACTAGTCTAATAATAGAAATTATTACTTGATCATTAATGAAAACT
Source organism: Cebidichthys violaceus (assembly GCF_023349555.1). Lineage (NCBI taxonomy): Eukaryota > Metazoa > Chordata > Actinopteri > Perciformes > Stichaeidae > Cebidichthys > Cebidichthys violaceus. Next base: position 13,231,348 of record NW_027176296.1, read on the forward strand.
GTTATTTTGAAATCCAAAAATATAACATATAACATATGGCCCATGGTGGTCCCATTAAAATCACAAACGGTATCAGTGAGAAGGCTCAACCCTGTCTCTCAAGCACACACACTCACAGATCCCATTGACTTACATTAATTTCATCAGGATTCACCCTAACCGCTACTTGCCTAATCCTTACCCAACTCTTAAATCAAGTCTTCACCCTAAAATGTAATAAGTTATGTTATAGGGACTTGCATTTTGTCCCCAAAAGGAAGCAGAGTCCCCACACTGTGGCTGTGTAAACATATTTATGTCCCCACAACATGAGTAATACACACACACACACACACACACACACACACACACACACACACACACACATATTGTATGTCCTCCTGCGTCCTGTTGCATTGGAACTACCAGCCATTAGTCTATAGTAAGAGCAGCAGTGCTTGAAATGAAAAGCTGATAATGGCTGTGTTTAAAATGAGATCTGCCAGAGGATCTCACAGCTTGTTACATCTGATGAATGAGTCAGTCTTTTTGGGGACTACTAGAGACCACTTCATATACTGCACATGGACTCTGAAACATTTCTTCTCTTCATCACATAATAATGATTACATCTATGTCTTGGCCGTATCAAATGAGTAAAAGCTGGTTTGTGCTAGTAAAACTTAGTTTTGGCCATTTACTGAGCCTCAGGGATTCTTGTCACAGCTCTTTTGAAGTATCTGTTTTGTATCTGCATTTGCAAGACTCTGCTGTGAGTTGGCTGTGGAGCTCTGGTATGTGTCGTGTTGTTTAACAGTGCTAAATTCAAAATTCAGAGCATATTTATGATTGAAGTATTGCCTAAAAAAGGCTCTCAACCGGTCGCTAAAAGCTAACGGTGCTAACAGCAAAAACAGTGCAAACAACAGCGACAGTGCTGACAGAGTTAACAGTGTTTATCTGAGGGGGAACCGGTGGATGGGTGATAAGTTTCTGCGACGACGGCAATTGTTAGGAATGACGTTATCAGCGGTAACTGCCTCAACAGAGCTATGCAGAGAGGCGGTGATTAGCTAGCTAGCTATTTACATACTATTGCATACTGGCTGGCTAGTTAGCTAGCAACCCCAGCAGGCGCTAGCTTACTGTCGTGCCGGTTTGTGGAGCTTCTCAACACAGAAAACTTTTTCAATTCGCCATCAATTAGTAAAAATATAGTAAAACTGCCAATATTTGAAATCTACACAGTTGATTTCTTGCTTAAAAAATTATCATAAATTAAACTTATAATGAATTGGCATACAAACAATTATAAATAATGAATGTAATATTAAAGACACCAGGTTTGGTCACTTTGTCTCTGCTTTGGTACTTTGCCCTCAGATATCATAGGTTCTCTTTCTTATTTTAGAGGAGTGGAAAAATTGCGCATTTTGTTGTTTAATGCGGAGGACTTTTTACTGTACAGCAAGCAATACTCATAAACCCGCATATTGTCAGTACATTCGTATTTCTTTGTATAAGGTACAGGAAACATGTAGAAATGTATATCAGTGTACATTTAGATGCAAACATTTGAAGTTACAGAAAGAATCAGAAAAAATGATCTGATTTAAGCCAATAATGACTCCTGTAAAGTGTATTAAAGTGATTGATTAATATCCTTAACTCAGTGAACGAGGCAGCAGGTGGTGAGAGCGAACCCGTCTCTGCCAGACACCAATCCACACGCTTCACGCCTGGCTCTTCCTCCCTCCGTGTTCACCTGCTTTGTTTGTTGTCGGTGGAGCTGCAGCTCCGTGAGTGTGATTGCGCTGACACATTCGGTAAGCGATCTACACGTCGGCGGAGCACATTAGCAGTAATGTGAGTGGTTTGTCAGTGCAGCGCGCTGGAAGCCTTACCTAACAGGCTGTTAAATAAGATGTGCATTCAACCTCTTTCTCCATTGTCATTATTATCAGTTGTAGACTGGGAGGGGGGGGGGGGGGGGCAGAGCAGCCGTCCAGCCAGTCAGGAGAAAAAGCAGCAGGATATTAGAGTCCTCGTCACAGCTTCATTTTGCCCGTGCATGTGGGTGTGTGTGTTTGTTTTCCAGATGATGCAAGATAAGTAGAAGCGTGAAAGGTCAATCATGAATAACAATCTTCAGCATGTCATTATTCAGCTAAACCTGCATTCACAGCCTGCAATCGATAGAGACCAATCATCGGGCAGCATAGCGAAAACCTGTCTGCACTCTACCATCACTGCAACACAGGCGTGGGTTTTCCATCTTGAATACAGCAGGGATTTAAGAATACAAATAAATAAGTAGAAAATACTATTTAGACAAGCATCTTTTACCATCTGTTCTTTTTTTTATTGCAAGACAAAAAACAGAACACTAACAGGTGCACGACTAAGACAAGGACAGTGAATACAGGCCAATTAACCAAATAAGAGAAGAAGGTGATGTCAGTTGAGTGTGTTGTGTTAATTTGATGTTCAAATGAGTTATTGTTTGATTTTATAGTTGATAGGAAATTTTCACTTTTGCGCTGTCCCAACTATGTTTTCCACAAGTGGCAACCTCCAGTTCTGCCAAGTGACGCCAATGCGGAAGTGTCTTATAATTTGTATTCTCTCTACTGACCAGCAGGGGGCGACTCCTCTGGTTGTATAGAAGTCTATGAGAAAATGACTCTACTTCTCTCTTGATTTATTCCCTCAGTAAACATTGTAAACATGAGTTTATGGTCTCAATCTCTAGTTTCAAGTCTTCTTTAATACAGCATGATGTTTATTTAGTAAAGTATGGTCCATTTAGAGTCAAATAGACCATAAAGCAGAGTATACTTTAGGGTGGGCTTATTGTGATTGACAGGTCAATGCCACTACCAGAGCCATATATGACGTCTCTTCGTCACTCCTCCGCATTCCAAATATGGTCACTTCCGTTCATCGGTTGTGATAAAAACAACATGGTGACTGCCGATATTATAACGAGGATATTAATATAGGATATGTGTTCTAGACTTTTTCAGTCTTTGAGCAAATATTAAAGGGCCAGTGTGTAGCATTTTGCGGGATCTATTAGCAGAAATAGAATATAATCCTCATAACTATGTTTTCATTAGTGTGTAATCACCTGAAACTATGACTTTTTTGTGTTTTTCTGAGCTTACAATGAGCCCTTCTTACCGACATAGCGAGAGGATCCACTTTACGGAGTCCACCGTGTTGCACTGCCACGTTTCTACAGTAGCCCAGAATGGACAAACCAGACACTTGCGAGAACGTTTCCCATTTTTACGTTACCTGAAGGCCACATACACTGCGGTAAAGTGATCCATGGAGTGTAAAACCGTGGTACCACCAGCCACCGTCCGACTTCTCCTTAAGTGGTATTATCATGGTAATGAGGGCCTCTGAGCGAGGCCAACGGTTTTGCACCTGCGGTCACATTACCTGCAGCTCACATTACCGCAGTCTTGGAAAACGAGGAGTGACAGAGAGGTACTCAGTTGGTTGTAATCTGCAGCCTCACAAGATCCTACACACTGTGCCTTTAAGTCATTTCGTATTACTCAGTAAAAATCAGCATCTGTTCTAACCTTGTGTTTCTTTATGTGGAAACCCACAATCACATCTCTGTCTGTTGTTGAAGAGATTCAAATGAAAGTAGTACGAAGAATTGAAGCAACGAAACAATATCTGTAGAATATTTATCAAATGACCGATGTATGTAACTCGCCAGAGGAACGCAGTGACTCTACTATCCTGTCCATAAAATATACAGCATACCATATATTTCAACTAAGAGTCTACGGACATTTTGGCAGCACTGTGGTTGCAAAATATGTGGATGAGAATGACATTTTCAAGTATTCAAGCATTAACAATCATGAAATCACAAGTATTGGTCAAAGTGGAATTTTGACCTGACTGGTGGTGCTAGAAGAACAGTCGGACGCCCACAGACATGCCCACATGTGGATTGAAACATGCTCAACGCTCTCTGCCTCTCCACAGCTGTGCTTTCCACGAGGTTGCTAGTCCGTGTTTTCATGCAGCGACCCAATCTCAACTGAGTTATCACTGTTTTTATCTGCTGTCACTTTTGGCTGTGTTGAGAAATAAAAATCTGCCACAAGTCCTTATCTGTTCCCTCTTGATATAATGCTAGTGGTCCGCCATCACTCAACCTAATGTATGCTATGGTCCTCCAAAAACCTTTCTGCATTGCTTTGCCTTCATCACTGGATCTAGTCTTTGTTATAATCAGGCACTGAGCTGCTAGGAGGGAAGGCTGGAAGGGATTTAGGAGTGTCCAAACAGTCCAGTGTGTATCCAGGGGGCTTAAAGATCATCCAGGGCTTTTCACATTATAGAGCCGCAGGCCGGGGGAGGGATGACGAATTAGTTTCTGTGTCACATTTATTGGTCCGGACTATTCGCTCCAAGCTCTGACTGCCTTTAAAAAGCAGCAAAGAATATAGGCAGTATTGTAATGAATGGTCACCTGCTCTCTCTCTCTCTCTCTCTCTCTCTCTCTCTCTCTCTCTCTCTCTCTCTCTCTCTCTCTCTCTCTCTCTCTCTCTCTCTCTCTCTCTCCCTCTCTCTCCCTCCCTCCCACCTCTCTCTCCATCCCTCCCTCCTCTGTGTGTGAAGTCTGTTGATCCAGGACAGCAGTTCACCTGGGAGCACTCCAACCTGGAGGTCAACAAGCCAAAGAACCGCTATGCAAATGTTATTGCCTACGACCACTCCAGGGTCATCCTCACACCTGTGGACGGTGAGAGACACTTATTCAGACGTCTCAAGAGAGGCGACTTTGCAGGCCTTTATTTCAAACAGGCTTATTTAAGAGATAACCCTTTATTTTTGATTTCCCCTTGTAAGTGTACTTCATCACATTTTAGTGAGAAACACAGTTGTTTCCTTATTGGCTCCCCTCTTAATTTGCTCGCTCCGACTTGTTCCTCACGGCAGGAGTTCCAGGCAGCGACTACGTCAACGCCAACTACATCGATGGCTACAGGAAGCAGAATGCCTACATCGCCACACAGGGGCCTCTGCCGGAAACGCTGAGCGACTTCTGGAGGATGGTGTGGGAGCAGAGGACCTGCACCATCATTATGATGACCCGCCTAGAGGAGAAGTCACGGGTAACCTTTACTCTATGCATTGAAACACTATGTACACAACCAAGCAAGTATATCATTACCTTCAGCTACTCTTGCTATAACTCATAAAAATGTTTTTCCCGTGGTACAGAAGAGCTTGGCTCTGCAACAGCGTCATGCTGCTGGTGGACATGAGGGAAGAGGCATTCACAGTCAGCCACATGGCAGATGAGAGCTAGCAGGGCAGGGACAGTTTTCATGAGTAATGATTTCAGCCCTCTTTCACATTGTTAATAACTCCACAACCAAGGGGCAGAACTGAGTGCCACGGCCGTGTGCCGTTATTATTTCTGACAGAGACCGTCAGCCCTCTGCCAGAGCCAATAACACCCGTCTGCGGTTCAACCGGAGGTGCAGGAAATATTAGGTGTTCTAACCTGTTCCCGAGGAAATGGATGCAGCCGATAACCAAACTGTTTCTGCTGGTGTGAGGGACTCCTGCATTACAATTTGCATGTCCCAGAAGCAATGCAGCTATGTTGAAAACCATGAGATTTCTAACGGACAATTTTGAAGCAAGTCTACGTTTTCAAGTCTAAGTACACCCCACGACACAAATATGATGGACGGAAAAACTAAAAACATGGCGACAATGTTTTGTTATTAATCATTGTAGAAAATGGCTCAATGATATTCATTTTTGTGTCCTTCGCGAAATAGCTGACGAAGCGAACCTCCGGGTCGGAATATTGAAGCCAATATGGAAGGGCCTTCTTTGTAATGGCCATCACGGGGCAAAAAATGACGACTTGACAACACCAGTCTTAGATTCCTAGGTGTGCAAAGGGGGGCAACTGCTTGTGGGCCCCAGACCCTCATGGCAACAAACCACATTTGACAGTTATTAAAACCATATGGCAGTGAAAAAAATAAATGTAATCTCCACTAAAAGTTAACATTACAACTACTACTACAACTACCACCTAAAAGCAGCCAATCTTATGTTGTCCTACCCACCTGGAAAACCTGCACTTGAAATGAAAGTGAGCTTGTCAGAAGTGAGCTTGTCAGAAGCCGGCTGAAATGTGAAAAATAGGAAATTGAAAAATCAATCTTGCAGTGATAACTGGTGTCAGTAGGAGCAGTAAATCGCAGTAAATCGTCTGGTCTGTCAAGGTTTCTACAGGCATTTCCGACAGCAAAGTAACTCAGCTTGCTGAAGCCTTGTGTTAGCTTTGGCCGGACTTTTGAATGACATAATGACTGTGGAATTATGGCCCCTATTTCTTACTGCGTTGTCACACTATGAAGATGTTCCCTCACAGCATGGAGATGAGGAATGTTTACAGCAATCAATCAACTCGTTTAACGTACACATGGCCAGTGGTGTGGTGGTGTCTTGGTCAGGTGGACTGGCTTTCATGTTAAGACAGCTTGAAGTCTCAGCATCTGTTGAGGTAACAGTGGTCTGTGTGGCATTGATAAACACCAGTAGGGTAAAGTACTTACTCAAGCTGTGTACTTATGTGCAAATGTGAGGTACTCGCACTCAGAGTCCGCCCTGATCAATCCGGTGCCCTAGGACAAGACTTTAGCTGGCCCCCGGGACATCACAGCCAATTCCGCCACCAATCATTGTCTTCTTACACTCACACTTAACACTGAAAAGAAGAAGATATTCCCAAAACACCCGAATAGTCATTCCCTAATAAATTTAAGGTGGGAGTTAACTCTAGCTATTTATTAACTTAGCGAACCTTACTATTGTACAAATTATGCTCGTGGCACTCTGCTTCAATGGTATCTACAATGCAATACATAAACTATTCATTAATCACATTACCTGTCGTATTTCCACCTCTTCTTTTTGTGACATGATACCATATACTTGAGGCTACTAATGTCAATCGTGTCAATGTCGCAAACGTACTCATTCAAATTATATGAGTTAAAAAAAGATTGGAAATTTTGAAGAAAAAAAAAACATCTCCTTAATTGGGGCACCCCTGTGAATGGATGGCGCCCATGTGGAAACCTGCGATGCTGAGAAATGAAGCCAAGTGCTAAAACCTGCAGTTCATCAAATGGCTCCAAAATCAACTTTACAGCAGATATCAACATATTTGCAGCCTGGTACGAAAAACGATTATCTTACATCACTCAACAGTTTAAATTAAATTGAGGCTTAAAGTTGAGCATAATTAAGTGCGTGGCCGCCTCAGCTCCACCCACAATCTCCTTCTCTGTCCATTTTTAGGGAGACAGGTTGCTTCGTCACTGCTCACATTGAGCTTCACACGAGCTCTTCAGAAACCTATGGGTGACGTCACAGAGACTACATCTACAGTCTATGATGGTGCCCCGCGCATTCGGAGCTACAACCCGTTCTCATCCGAACTCGTCTCATACTGATGCTTGATCAGCACCATTTGCGTCACATTTTGACACAAACAGGGGTCTCCTGGGTGATAGACCTGTGTTTGTTTGACCCATTCACCTCTCCTATCCTATGTCTCTTTTATTTCACTATTTCACTATTTTTTAGACTCCTGGAGCATTTCCTCTAAGTGTCTCACAATGAGGTGGATGGGTTTACATTGTAGTTACTTGAAAGCCAGGTATGTCACATACAGATGCTTAAGGGTGTCTCGTGCGTTGGTACCAGATGCAAAGGGGCGTGACAAAGCGTTTGTATTTGACACCCTGGGAATAGAACGGGCTGGCCTATACAGACTATGCCTAGAACCATCTCTACCCCCACAGATCAACACATACCCACAGGGTGACAGGGGTGCCAGTGTAAAGTCGTAAACTAACGTGTAATATAATAAAGTTACAACGTTATGTCCACCTCATCGTCACATTCTTGCAGCGACCCTTCCACAAAGGGTGCAGGTTGCAAAAGACTAGACATTAGTTCCTCAAACAGCGCTTCTCTCCAGACTAGGTGCTGTTTTACAGATAAACTATGTTTCCCAGCAGTAGGTGCTGCCTTAAACACTGAAGTCAGGGAAGGGTTTCATGTGGACAACTTGGATTGCCAGTAGAAGAAAGAATGTGAACCTTAACGTCACTGGGGTGAAAGTCACACACTTTATACGCCAGGTTTTGCAGCGCAACAACCTCACATGAGGAATGATCACACAAAGGACAGGCGTTATTCACGGGACTACAAGAGGTAGCTGGTGGTCAAGAACATGCAGCCGTAGGCCGCTGTCGTTCGAACAATGACTGACACTGTTGTTGCTCTAATGAGGGCCGTCTCTCAGATCTCTAGTCATCTTTTTGCCTGTAACACTTAATGAGCCGTGTGTGATCTGTCCAGGTGGTGAACTGGCATTTCACACCACTTTGCCCAAAGGACGTTGTGCTTAGCCACAGGCCTTGCCAAACAACCTCCACCCCCCATACCGACACCAGGTCTATGATGCATAACCTCCCCCGTCTGTCAGGCCAGTTTCCTGCAGCCTGCCCTCAAGTCATCACTTTTGTCCACATGTATGTTGCTTCACCCCCTGTCATCCTCTGCCTCCATCCATCGCACGGCCAACAGTAGAATAACAACAGCAACACCAACAGGGCACACAGTGGTTGTAGCAATTTGTTCTATGACTCAGTCTTTTTAATCTGAACGTTTGAACTCTGCATCACTTCACGCTCCGAAAGTGCATGTGTAACTTTTGCTTCTAGTGTATTGCTTTTACTCGCTCTGTTCAAGGGAAGGGAGTCCAAAAGAGCTCATTAGGAAACCAGTGGGTGCTATATTAGTGCTAATTTAAACTCATTTTGTCTGTGCAGCAGCAGCGGGCAGCTGTTTTCAAAGAACAGGCTCTTAAACCCCACTGTACACTACCCGCAGCAAACACTCTCTATCCATCAGCTCAGCCTGACTACTTACTTAAAGTGGAACTCCACAGAATCTACACTTTGAAATCTGTTTCTATGTGTTGTGGAGAAATGGTAAAAGGTTGGTGAATGGACTTTTTAGTATTACTACCACTCATAGTGCTGTACACTACATTTCAACGTTCACACACGCACATTGAACTGCCGATTCGTCCAATTAGCGGACAACCCGCTGTACCTCTGAGCCATACCTGCAAATAAAAGCTTTATAAAGCATTCATTATCTCCAGGGAGCTGTGTGATGTCTGGTAAATGTCCTTAAGTGATGTCACTTGAGTCATCATCGGTTTGGTCTGTTCATATTTTCTGCTTTATGTTTAAAGACCTACTGCTTATGTGACAGTAGTTACAACTGCCAGTAGGCAATAGTGCAGAAGAAAAAACAACCTACAGTTAAGCTTACATACCAAGTGCTGTTAACCTTTTTGTCACGTTGCTGCCATCTGCTAGACTGGACCAGTGGAACCATCTTCACAGGAAGTTAGGTTTAGGCAAAAACACTGTTTAGGTAGCTGGTTTACATTGCGAAGGGGAAGCAGCAGAAAGTGAAAGCACGCCATCTTTCCACAAACCGTTGTTGTCCTCTGTTGTCCTCTGTTGTCCTCTGTTGTCCTCCATAGCGCTATGCTGGTAGCGGCAAAAATAGCATTTCATGTGTTTTTGTTTTTTTGCTAAAATTAATCTCGATACAATTTAGATATGCCAATAAAAAAAACTTATTTGAGGTGGAAGTCTGAACTTACACATACCAATATTGTTTGTGAATAAAAACACTATGGTTTGTGTCTGTGTGCAGGTGAAATGTGACCAGTATTGGCCCAGTCGAGGCACAGAGACATATGGGATGATCCAGGTGACCATGCTGGACACTGTGGAGCTGGCTACGTACAGCGTACGCACATTCGCCCTCTATAAGGTGAGCTCCCATACTGTATACTGTGTATATTTTTCAAAAAACTTTCAGTGCAACACAAGTCTGAACTGAACGCAGTCAGATTAAGGTAAAAGCTGCTGCAGCACATTTGAAGCATGCACACAAAATCTGTTTAATCAACAAGGAAATGTCATAAAACAGCCAATTTTAAATTGAGTCCCATCATTCTATAACATGTCCCCCTCGCCGTGCGACTGGAGCAGAAGAGGCTGTTGAATATTATGGAACAGGCGGTGAAATTTGCTATCCAATATCTAGTAATGAAAATGTATCAGTGGATTCCCTAGCTGAAATGGCAAAATACGTTCATCAGTGATCCAGCCTGTGAGAGAACAAAAACACCTTTCTTCCTCGCTGTCATAACATCTTTAAATCTCTATCTCTCTCTTTCACACTACGTTCAGATGTTTCCACAGATATTCTGTCATGTCAATGACACAAAGCCATCAAGAGTCTAAGAGGAAGGTTGTGTCTTGGTGCTCGAATGAAGAAAGTGTGAAAACTCTGGCTTCCTGAGAGTTGTGAATAAAAGTTACAATGCCTTTTCTCTAGATTTGATGATAAGTGGTTTCCCATTGACAGTGCTGTACCAGCGTACTCATTCATCAAGGACCCATTAAAAAGTTGTATTCATGCCTTTGAGTGCTGCTCAGAAGCATTTGTGATGCACCAAATCTGTTTTGTGACTTATCAATTAGTTACTGCGATGCATTTATGTTAATAACAGTTGATGGCTTCATTATCAAATCATGGTATTTTTAGTTTGTTGAATCACATTTTTTATAAACGACATAGGGTGTTACCTCTAAAGACCAGTCCCCTTGGAAAAAATGGCTAAAATAACACCCAGTAATACCCAAAATGAATCAGGAATAGCTCCTTCACCATGAAACATATATTTAATTAAATATATTCTATTCAATTCAATTTATATTGTATAGCCCAAAATGCAAATCACAAAACAGCCTCAGAGGGCTTTACAGTCTGTACACATGCAACATCCTCTGTCCCGGGACCCTCACATCGGAGCAGGAAAAACTCCTCCAATAACCCCTTTAACGGGGAGAACAGAGGAAGAGGCCTTAGGGAGAGCAACAGAGGAGGGATCCCTCTCCTACGATGGACAGAAGTGTGATAGATGTATCTGATCTCCTTTGAGAAGAAAAGAAGCTAAGGAATTTGAATCCTTTGTAAGTAAACTAAACTATATTACCATTCCAAAGAAAATGGAGAAAAAAAGATATAATGTACTGTATATAATTTAGATTTTAATATTGATGCAACTGAATGGCCGTTGCTTAGAAGTGAAGTCCGAGCCTAGATGGGGCCTACCTTCTCTCCCAGACTATCGCAGTGACTCTCTGGTGGTTTATAATTGCTGCAGAAGTAACCCAAATCTGCAAAATTTGAATTACATAGTCCTTGGTGAAATACTTAAAATCTCTTTAATTTTGTGTGTGTTAACAGACCTTATTTCAGGCATCTAACCAAAACCTATTCAAAAAAACAAATGACATGGAGACGAGGTAACCGGAAGTGCAAAATTGCTGACTCATGACCTGGGTTTTAGGACTCAGTCCTGCAGCACTCTATTGTAGACTGATGAGAAAATTATATTTACAAAGTTTATATCTGTACGAATTATTATCAAAATACTTTGTTTGGACAACATACAATTGGGTTACAGATTCTGAAAGCCAAAACCTCATGTTTTGGAAACAGTATAACATTCATATCTTCTATAAAAAGACGATTATGAAATACAGTAGATATTGTTGTTGACGTATATGTGCTCCAACAGAATGGCTCAAGTGAGAAGAGAGAGGTTCGACAGTTCCAGTTTATGGCCTGGCCTGACCATGGAGTGCCTGAGTATCCCACCCCAACACTGGCCTTTCTACGCCGAGTCAAGGCCTGTAATCCTCCAGACGCTGGACCCATGGTGGTCCACTGCAGGTGAGCTACTCTTATATCAACACAAAGGCCTCAGTATGCTTCGAACAAAGTGTGTTGGATCATCTGACATAGTCTGAAATCCCCTTTTCAATGGCTTCCAGCGATTAGTGTAACTTTCTGAAACAGACAAACCAACAAGCATGCCCACGTTACGCCGTGATTGGTCAGGTGTGTTGAGATGTGAATGTCGTCAAGATTCGCAATTCTCCTGTGTGCAACTGAGTGCAACACCATGAATTTTAGGCACCGTTATCGCGGGTACTCGGTAGTTCACCTGTGGAAAAATCATATCAGGGAATACTGACATTGTTAAATGAAGATGAATAAAGAATTAGACACCCTGTCAAAGCAGGAAGCTTTGACTCTGAACTAAACGTGTGTCCTATGTTTCTCTCTCTTGGTTTTGTCCAACAGTCCTGTAGGTTTTAGAGCGGTGGCTACATAAATCAATGTCATTTAGCATCTTCTTGTGAACCAACTGGATCAAAATGCGAAAATAACCGTTCCAACGGAACTGAACTGCTTTCTGGAAAAGCGGCTGTTGAATAAAATAGAAAAGAGAATACATACTTTACCCACAATTTTTTTTAAATACTCATACTTTGCGTAAACTCTTTAATATCATTGACAGTAAGTAATTGTAACAGAGAACTACCCAGAAATCCTTGAAATAGTTGTTTGTACATTGCGCACAGCACATCCCAACCCAGCTGGTCTGTGAAGCTTCACACCAAACATATCAAAGAAGGATCAGTGCTCCCTCCATGCTGTTTAAGAGACCCTCACATCACTTCCTCTGTGTAGTGAGGTCAGTGTGATGTTGCAATCCAGCACAGTGCATGAAGGGCTGAGGCAATACACCGAATCACTACACAACATGTGTCTGGCAAAAGTTTTTCTTTGTCACAATTATTTATTTATTTATAAGTGTTGCTAAATATAACAAAATATAAGCACCGAGTGAGTCTATGTTGATGTTTAAACAGTGGCCAGTAGGGACACCAGTGACACCTAAAAGACAATGTCATAGTAATACATAGTGTACAGGTGGGTTTAGATTGTAGAAGCAAATTTTCACCTCACATTATTTGTAAGAATATGTGTCTTTCAGACACATCAGACTATACATAAAGTTTTTTTCTTTGAATATTATGACTTTATTCTCATTAAATTGCAACTTAAGGCTTGTAATAATGCAACATTGTTTTCTCAAAATATTTCCAATTTATTCTCAAAATCTCAGAACGTATGTGTTTGAATGTGGGATATGTTTTAACATGTCCATAATCCTGCCGGAACACAAATCCAAGGGTTTATAGATTATTTAAAATGTATCATGGAGGTGAATGGATGCCACATGCACATTTAAAGAGGATGCTTCGTCAAACAATAGACACCAAAGAGGAGGGAAGAGTAAAACATGCGTTGACACAGGAGACATTGCATGAAATGAGAAAAGTTGATCTACTGGAGGATAAATACTTCAAGGCAATACAGGATGGCTGAGAGCCTTACATCACTAGATACCATGGCTCAGATTAAGTGTATTAACTGTGGTTTGAAACAACCACATTGTTTGTATTCAGAAGTATTATTTTCTGGAAATACACACATTATCAAACAAGGCAGGTGGAGGAGGGGTCACATTAAAACAGTAAGGCATGGAGCCATATGTCACTGGAACAGTTTGCCGTGCTTTACATCTCTATAATCTACAACAGAAGGTTTTAAGAAGCAGCTAACAAGGTTGTTAAAGACAATATGAAAAACAACCCAGTAAAATAAGTTGCCTTTTAGATGTTTTGCAATAACTGTAAACTGAGAATGTTATTGTTCTGTTTTCCCTTTGAAAGTGTTCTAACTGCTTTAATGCTTTGTTCATGGTTTTCATCTCATTTTAGTGTCAGATGCAATGTTAATGTAGTAACTTTATTTTTTACTGTAGGAAGTGTAAGTGCAAATATTGTTTGACTAAATGTAATTTATTTGGGCCCCAGACAGAGTAGTTGTTACCAAGGCAACAAGTACATGCCAAACCGTAAACCACTCTTGTCTTCGTACTCCGTCAGTGCCGGTGTGGGCCGCACAGGCTGCTTCATCGTGATCGAAGCCATGCTGGAGAGGATGAAACACGAGAAGTCGGTGGACATTTATGGTCACGTGACGTGCATGCGGGCTCAGAGGAACTACATGGTGCAGACGGAGGACCAGTACATATTCATCCACGAGGCCCTGCTGGAAGCGGCAACGTGTGGCAACACAGAAGTCCCCGCCCGAAACCTGTACGCCCACATCCAGAAGCTCACCCAGATCCCTCCCGGAGAGGCTGTCACCGCCATGGAACTGGAGTTCAAGGTTTGTGGTGCCTTTTGGGATTTTGATTTGTTTTGTGGATTGTGCAGCTTTTAAAATCCTTTTAAAGTGGCACTCCAATCACAAAACTTGCGTCTGCTGTGTTTATCTTGATTGACAGACTTTGTGAAGCAACGTGGCATTATGTACCCAAACGGTTGTTTACAAAAAAAAAGTATTATTCTTTCTAAGGCTAACCAGAGAACAATGTGAAGATCTCAGAGCAGGTGCATTGTGACCAGATGTGTGCTCACTTGTTAGAACACAGTGGCTTCCAAACTTCAGTCTCTGTTGCATCCATTTCGACCACATGATTATTATGCCTCCACGCCGGCGGAGGCATTGTGTTTTTGGGTGGTTCGTATGTCCGTCCGTCCAGTCCATTCTCGTGAATGCGATATCCCAGATACACCTGGAAGGTGTTCTTAGAGTTCAAAGGGCACATGTGACTTCACGTCCGTCTCATTCTTGTGGACGAAATTTCTTCAAATTTGTCACAAACTAATGGAATCAATATGCTAATTATAACAATTTCAAACAAATGGCAAATAGAATGAAATGATTTTGGACAGACATGGATGTAAACTGCAACATGACTTGTTGGCGGTGGCATACAAGGCCGTAATCCTAGCTTAATCCACTTCTCACAAATCTTCCAATTTAATGGAAGTGCAATGCTAAATGTCCGGAGTGTCCCTTTTTAACCGCATGACGCAGGGAGAGCTAGGGAAGAGGAGGGATTTTCATCTTCAGCCTGTGTAAAAGAGATGAACTCCTTCTCAGAGGAGGAGCTGCGAGAGCTTAACTCCTGAGCTCCAGATGACAGGCCGAAGGAGAGGCAGAGGGAGAGAGGCCCGGGACGGACCGGATGTCTGACGGCCTCAAGATAAGGGCCTGCTGGTTACGGTGGTTTTACCCGGGACGAGTTGCTGCACTGCGCCCACCCACCTCACTCCGCACCGAGCGACACCGCAGTGATTTAACCAGCCACACACAGACGTGAGGTGGGGGTGGGGCAAGCCACCACCAGAATTATGCTGCTTGTTCGAGCAGGCAGGACGGTTGTAAATCCGGACAGAGCGTAATTAGGTTTTGATCCTCAACTCATTGCGAATTTCTTTCGCAAGCACTTCTCAAATTGACACCTGCCCTTGGGGTGCAGAGGAATCGCATTAGGGCCTGTCAGCAAAGCCGCTGCGCACCCCCCCCCCCCCCCCAAAAAAAAAAAACCCAACAACAATTGAGTTGTCAAAATTTGATTCTCCTCAGCTTGATATGCATTGCAGGCCTCTCTACGTCAGCTCAAAACAAATGTGCGTGAGGTCGGTTAGACTTTTCGATATCTTCAGGATGAGTTTTAATGCGCCCCATCATCAGGCTTATTTGAAGTCAGGGAAAGAGGATCAGCTCAAAGTGCATCATTTTCATATATCGATAAGAGTGTTAGCTCCGTGTGCCCTTTAACAACCTTGCTAACACACCACATTCCACCAATACCGGTTGTATTAGCTCTTTAAGAGAGCAGAAGTGGACGGTGGAGACATACGTGTCCTCCTTCCTGTGTCCGCAGAAACTGGCCAACTCTAAAGCACATACCTCAAGATTCATCAGTGCCAACCTGCCGTGCAACAAGTTCAAGAACCGCCTGGTGAACATCATGCCTTTCGAGTCCACCCGGGTCTGCCTGCAGCCAATCAGAGGGGTGGAGGGCTCTGACTACATCAACGCCAGCTTCATCGACGGATACAGGTGAGTCCATAGGAGCCATTAGGGTGTCACAAAGGGACACCGACAGAGGATGGCGGAGCTACTGCGAACCAGGAGCTGCAGCCTCTAATGAACGTGGAGGTGGACCTTTACTCTGGCAGCTGACAGCAGTTTCACCGCTTCCCATTCTTTCGTTGTGTCAGTTGTCAACACAAATTGGTCTTATTGACAGGCCTGTTAATTCTCTGCTGTTTTTTCCCCCCTCTTGTAAATGGATAGCGTGTTTGAGATGGCTGACAGGCCAGAGAAACAAACTGATTACTGCTGCAATGCTGCTGCTGTCTGTGTCCACACGAGTTTTCAATCATGGGCCTCAGGACACAGACTCCAGTGAAATAATGACGTCTCTTTACATTTACTTCAATGTAATGCGTGAAAACTGCATTACAAATCATTTAAGTATTTAAAGGTTTTTACGTAGCACTACTTACCGGACTTAAAAGAAATAGTTCAATACTTAGGAAAGCTCGTATTTCTTTCTTTCAAAGAGTACGATGAGAAAAATCTCATGTCTGTATGTTACAGTAAGTACAGAGTTGGTTAGCCTAGCTTAGCATAAAGACTGAGAGTCAAAAGTAAAAAATAACCAACACCTCTAGGGCTGGGTATCGTTTAAGAAATTACAATACCAGTACTACCAATACCAATAGAGTACTTCATTGGATACCCATCATATGAATGGACGCTGTGTGTGTGTGTGTGTGTGTGTGTGTGTGTGTGTGTGTGTGTGTGTGTGTGTGTGTGTGTGTGTGTGTGTGTTACGGCGTTGTCGTGGAAGCATAACGCCCACCCTTCCGATTGACCCCCAAAGGTTAGAACTGTTTGCTCTGTCAGCACTGTTACCGTTATAAGCGCTGTTTTGTGCTGTTATCACTGTTAGCTTGTAGCCGCAAGCTCAGATGTTCAGAGCCATGCGCAGACAATCTCGGTTTTATGGGTTGCAGCTGCTGCAGCAGTTGGCCAATCAAATCGGAGAATGCTTGCAGGAATTGGCTGCGAGCAAAAACGTCACCCAGAACTGTTAAAAATTCTTCTTTTTACTCTTTGGTGCCATTTTCACGAGTGAACAATACGGACATATGCAACAGGATGCGTTTTTCAAGAATATGAAAATGTTCAAGAATTTGAAAATGCTCTTGCGTCCATTAGGAGCGTGTGTGCTATAAAATATATATAATTATATGTCACAACAAGTACAGATACAAATAGTAATGACATTTGAGTACAGATTTAGCTATTGTAAAATTTGCATGGAACCCGGACTGCCTTTGGCTCTCTGTGAAGCAATCCTTCAACATTTAATTGTCTGTATAAATGGTGGATTAAAAGTGTGCTAACACACTTGTGTGACAGATAAATACAGAGAGGTGAAAAGAGGCTGGTTGATTTTCCAACACAAACATGCATATTAGACGTCAGCGCTGGTAATGTCACATGTCAGATAAATAGCCAATCAGAGGCCTCTCAGAGAAGAATGCCTTTTACGAAAGTGTAAACCTTAATTGGAAATACTTTCCAGTTCACTAGCAGAGTAAAGCTTGTGTTAATGAATCAGGACTTTTGCTTGCAGCAAGGGTGGGTGGGTCTCATTCTCGGCTGTCAGCACCTAATGAAGTCCCCCGGGCACCTCCACCTAAGGGAGGCTGGGGGAAGAGGTAGGCGTGTCCTGTAATTCCTGTTGCAGTAATTAATAGCGGGGTGAGAAACCGGGAGCTCCAGCACTCTCTCTGAGCTCAGCCTCTAAAGTGCAGTGTGGATTACGATGGATTACAGTGGGGGGGTAGACATGATAATGGTGATTAGTGGAGGTGTCCAGTGACCTCGAGGTATATCGGCTGTAGTCATTCACCTCGTAGCCTGTCCATGGGGATCCTGTCCATGGGGATACAGCAGGCCTACGCCACTACTTTAATTAGAATTATACCTTCATTATTTTTTTATAGCGCTCTGTCATGGCTTGGTTGGGATGTTACTCAGATCAAAAGAAAATTCTATTATCATTCTTTTATTTATTTTGAGGCAAAACTCATCGTAAGTATCCCTGAAATGTTGATATTAGTCACTCTTTTCACAAGAAAACTGTGTCCACACAACTACAGTGAGTACAGTAGGTCAAACTATTTTTTGGTAAAACTTCCAAAATGTTGCCCAAAGAAATACCAAAGGCCTTTTTTTACATTTCCTCAAACTCAGTTCAAACACTTTAGACTTCTTACGCTGACGTTGCCGTGGTCTTAGATATATGCAATTAACTTAACAATGCTATTACGACTGATAGGAATTATGGCTTCAACTACAATAATACCGTAATTATACTTTATACGTATATACATCAACTCAGCATGGCTATCCACACAAATGGTAAACACAGGTTCCTATGTTCTAGATTTCTTCTTATGTGCAGACACAATACAACAATGAAGTGACTCTGCTAACAAGTGCTGTGTGTGTCAAAGATTCTTGATTGTAAACATGAGTTTATGGTCTCAATCTCTAGTTTCAAGTCTTCTTCAATACAGCATGATGTTCATTTAGTAAATTATGGTCCATTTAGAGTCAAACAGACCATAAAGCAGGGTAAGCTTTAGGGCGGGGCTACTTTGTGATTGACAGGTCGCTGCCGCTACCAGAGCCGTATATGGCGTCTCTACGTCACTCCTCTGTATTCCAAATATGGTCTTTGGCATATTTGGAATATGCCAAATATTTCAAATATAGCCGATGAGTTCATCGGCTGCAAAAAACTAAGATGGCAACGGCCATATTCCAAGATGGCGACGGCAAAATCAGCGAACTCGAGGCTTCATAACGTCAGTCCACAAACCAATGGGTGACGTCACCAAGACTACGTCTACTTCCTATAGTTCTATAGTCAGCCTATGGTCTCATAGGGTCTCATAGGGTCATAGGGTGGCAAGGCACCCTAAAAGGTGCCTTGCCACGTTGTTTTATCAGTCAGCACACCTACAGAGCATCATTAGTTCGTTAATGTTCTTTAGCAGCCAAACTGTTTGTTTACCTAAATGCGCAGAGGTCAGCAATTCTTATATTCAACCTCCCACATGTGACCTGCTACTGAAACTGCTACTGCTACCGTTCAAAGTACCTCTAATCATTCAGCAGTGGTGAGCCAGAACGGCAGCAAGTATAGTGGCAGCATAGCCAGAATCCCAGCAACATGCAGAAGCTTGTGGCTCCTAAGTTTCTATTTGTTTGCTGTATTATGAAGTACTCAAATAATAGTTCCAGTAGTTGTTGCACAGAGGTAAAGCTGAGAGCAGGACAGGGGCGGACTCGCTACCAAAAACAACACTGCCTCAAGCCATCACTGGCACACACACACAAATGAAAGAGCACTGATGTAAACAGAATTACTCAGTGTGTGTACTGCACCAACATGCTCGAGAGAGAGAGTTACCCAAGCTCCTCTGCTGCGCGCTTCAACGCTGCCCCCTAGTGGGCAGGTCCCGTAACTACTGCACAGCCCAGAGCCTTGGTTGAGCAGCTGGGATGGCATCTGTCATTTTAACAGTGCTGTTAAAAAGGGTCTGTGTTCAAGCGAAACCATTTAGATATCAGTGCATACATTAGCAACAGCTGACTCATCAAATCCACTTCAAGGGCTGTGTGTAAAATGAAATATTTAACACTTGAGAGGTTCATTCAACAGTTATTAGCTAAAGGAATGTGGTGAAGGGTGAGTCCGAAATAACTCAGTTTTAGTTTTGCAGACTCACAAACCGTAAATATGTATGAATGTACATTCTCAATGTACCTTTTAGGTAAATGTACAAACAGGTGATGAAATGCACAGCCCTGCCAACACTATTCCACCAATCGATAGGTGGTGGTAATGTGCCAGCAGAGCCAGAGAAGACAAAGACTGCTGGTAAAGTAGACATGAAAGAAAAACAATGCTGGATAAAAAAAATACTTTTTTAGCTTTGCTAATGTTTTGAGGAAAGAAATGCATGAGACACCTGTGTTTGTTTTGTTTCCAAGAGAACTTCATAATGCCCCTGTAAATGGACTGCATTTAACTCTATAAAGTCTACACATCCTTTATTATTTAGGCTCACATTGTGTGTAAATAGTGTGTATGACTAATTTTGCATTTAATTTAATTATCAATTACTGATTACAAAAGCAAATGTGCCAGGTAGTATTTGAGAGTACAAGATTAAGATGTATTCTGCTGCATTCATTGTATTGATGGGTACGCTCTCATCCCACACACTGAGGCTTGGTCAGGACCATGGCGTCACACAGGATAGTCGAGCGTGTCTGACTATGACTCTCCACTACGACCGCAGTGAACATCTAGTTAGGTTGTGAATTCAAGCAAAGACACTTGCTGAGGTTTATTGGAATTCATACGTCATTACACAGAAAGCGTTTTCTCTGAGTGTCTAACAATGGATGGGTTTACATTGCAGCCACTTGAAAGCCAGGTGTGTCTCACAGGAATGCTAAGGATGCCTTGTGGTCAGGTATCAGACGCACTGGGGAGTGACGAAGCATCGTGTTTTGACGCCCTAGGAAAGAGAACGGTTTGTGTCGCAAGATCAGGTGGTGTTCCACACAGTTAGGCTACTTAGTATTTGATCAGTCAGCCTGTGATAATCTTGCCTACTCTGCACTATTTGGGCGGTTTCCCCCCATTGAAAAGCTACAGGCTTTTCTTAACCTTGGTATGTGTTGGATGGATGTAAAAGCCTGGGCTGTTGTAAGATGACAATAACATGACTGGACGTCACAACTAACCACAGCGTCATTATTTCTCTGCACCTGGACCAGATCTGTGGCTGAAGAGGAGGACGGTTGAAATGGAACCGGAGTAAACTCAGACGTGTCTCTGCTCCTCTTTGCAGGCAGCAGAAAGCGTACATGGCCACCCAGGGCCCGTTGGC
This sequence comes from Cebidichthys violaceus, assembly GCF_023349555.1. Taxonomy (NCBI): domain Eukaryota; kingdom Metazoa; phylum Chordata; class Actinopteri; order Perciformes; family Stichaeidae; genus Cebidichthys; species Cebidichthys violaceus. The sequence goes on from NW_027176296.1 coordinate 13,252,260, forward strand.
CGAGACCACAGAGGACTTCTGGAGAATGTTGTGGGAACACAACTCCACCATTGTAGTCATGCTTACCAAACTCCGCGAGATGGGACGGGTAATGATCACACTTTGTTTCATGTCATGTCATTAAGTATGGAACAGTATCACATCAAATTCTGGTTTGAGATATACTTTACTTTTGACTTATTGGTTGGTGGAACCCAACATAAAGGGTTGTACCTTGAACTGTCTGTGAAAGGTTCCACAGAGAACCCATCTTTGATGTAATGGTTGCACCCAGAACCCGGGCTGATGTGTTGCAGGGCAACTCACAACAATCGTGGTTCTCAATCACAGTTTTTTTTGGGTGGGAGGTTGTGTCGGCTTTTAAGACTTTCAAAAATCCTCGAAGAACTTTTTCTTACAAAAAGGGTTCTTTCGATGAAAAGGGGTTCTTAATGGAACCCTTAGACTCACAAAGTTCCCTTAAAAAACCCTTCTTCAAAAAAGGGATCTTCAGACGCAAACGGTTCTGGGTGGGCAGACGGAGGGAGACAGGGTGGTCAACAAAGGCCCAGCAGCATATTGAATCTGACCGTGCTTCACTAAACCACATGTTCCCGAACAGTGACCGCCTGTTTTGACCTGCTAATGATACATTGGTATATATCCTGATCACACGCCCCTCAAGTTATGAAACAGGTTGTGACGCTTCTCAATTCTCCATTCTCCAGGAAAAGTGCCACCAGTACTGGCCCGCCGAGCGCTCCGCACGCTACCAGTACTTCGTTGTGGACCCCATGGCTGAGTACAACATGCCCCAGTACATCCTGAGAGAGTTCAAAGTCACAGACGCCAGGGTAGGTTCTCCTCGCAGAGCAGCGGCAGGAAGACGGTTTCACGTAGACCGCACCTATTTCCATTTTTATAAAAACGTGTGTCCTAAGAATTAATTAAGTAAATAATATGACCTGCGACCCCGAAGTCAAAGCTGAAGTCTTGAAGGTAGATAAGAGACATTACCATATTTTGAAGGTCCGTATACTTGCTGATAGGTCCGATCAGATCCCAGTTACACAAATATCTTAAAGCTGCACGGATTCAGAGGTGTTTTCAGATGGAGAAAAAGAACCACCTTGGACAAATGCAGAAAATGACATAATACAGTTGACATCATTTCACATTGGCCACACAGTTTAACACAGACACATAATGTGACTGGGCACATACCTGTTCTCCTCAATTATCTTCTGCCAACTACGAGTAAATGATAACAACAGGACTTGGCAAACAGCCAATCACATTGCAGCAGGGCAACAGTCAGTCAGCCCTGCCTGGCAACCAATTAGTGCCATCTGCTTTTATTAGGAAAGGCTTCAGGCATGCTTATTGTCGTTTTACCACACTCAGAGCACTTTACACCATGTGTGTGGGGCAATTAAAAACATAAAAACATGTATTATATCAGCCACTGACCTTAAATTATAGAATAATGATAAATAACAGCCACAATCAAAATATAGGTACCTTAGATGCACCCATTGGTTATTCCAGGTATTACTTAAAGGTAGTAATTGCAACATTGGATTAGTTCATATTAAAACACATGCAGCATTTCTCTTTTTCCCCTTCTGTGTGAGTATTTTAGTTTCTTTTTCTTTGTTGCTTTTCATTCAACTTTGAAAAGACAGAAAATGATGGGACGTTATATCTGCTTTGTGACTATTTTCCTAATAAAAAGGAACATTTTAAACAAATTGGGCCATGAAAACCTAGACCTAAAAGTGGTGTTGGGTGGGGGGCTGTAGATTGTGTGAGTGAGTCACTAACAGTATCTTCTCTCCGTTTGCCTGTGTGTCAGGATGGTCAGTCGAGGACCATCAGGCAGTTTCAGTTCACTGACTGGCCGGAGCAAGGAGTGCCAAAAACAGGGGAGGGATTCATCGATTTCATCGGCCAGGTCCATAAAACTAAAGAGCAATTTGGACAAGATGGACCAATTTCTGTGCACTGCAGGTAACTACACGTTTGTGTGTGTGTGTGTGTGTGTGTGTGTGTGTGTGTGTGTGTGTGTGTGTGTGAGTGAGAGAGTGTGAGAGAGTGTGAGAGAGAGATCTAATGTTTCTTCATTACAATGGGCTTTTATTTCCTTGAAAAGTAGTCCGTGGACTAAAAACTACCAGGACCTTCTTGGTGGAAAAGCATCTTTAGATTTATTATGACACAGTGGGAATCAGTCACACCTTTATCATTTGTTATATATTGTTTATATAAGATGTTTTAAAACAAGCTTTCTTCGATCACATCACATTGTTTCACCACCATGGCTAGAAATAGAGAGAACTCCAAAATATCTTGAATTTCTTTGATAATTTATTTTACAAAATATTCAGAAAACACTAAAATCTATATACTATTTCCAAGTGCTGCCAAGGTTAGAAATAAATGGAGGCTCTATGTGCTAGCTATATATATATATATACATATACATATATATATATATATATATATATATATATATATATATATATGTATATGTAACTATTTACATGTTAACAGCCTCTCCTCTCTGCTGTGTTCAGCTGCAGTTCAGTCAAAGTTTCACAGATTCTTCGTCACATGTTGGTCTCAGGCAAATCAATCATGGATTCCTAGTTGTGCTGAAGAGCTCAGAATTTAATGTTTTTTACAGGATCTGGTTAAAACAAACGGTTTATTTTGGGGTGAGATTTTAAATGAGACATGTTGAATAAAATTAGTTTTGATGGCTTTTTCTGACTGAAGCATTTATCGCACATGATGTGTTCATGGACCGTCTGAAAGATGAAAATCTAAGAATTATGACGCTGTAAGTTTGACGAGTTGTTTAAAGAAAACATGCACATATCACTACAGTTAATTCAGATTAATTGTCATGGTATTTTCTACTTTGATTATTTGACCAATTCATCTCCATCTTCATCGTATTGTTTTAGTTGTACAGGTGTGTGAGGTGTGTTGGGTATCAGTGTTCAAAAGAGGACATTTAAAGAAATACTCATGTCTGTTGTTTTTGAGTTTTTCATACAAATCATTTAAAAGGAAAAGAAACACCTTATTATAAAATGCTATCCAATACAATCCAACATAACACCACCACAAAAATGACCAGATAGTTGAATCAGGTAGGATATTGGATGGCATTACCATCCACAGTACAGGCTTTTCGATTTTGCCAGGCTCACCGGGCACTGCTGAAATAAGTTTCAACATCCATCTCATAATTCCCATATTTTCAACTAGAATAGATAGAAGAGCGTTTGACAGAATGGACAGATACACACACAACCAGTTGAGTCTGTCTGTCAAAGATCCGTTGGAGATTTCCTGAGGTTCACATTTGATCCGGACATGTTTACAGAGCGTGAGCTGCCAGGTTCCCGTTTTGATTCGTCCTGCAGACGTGTATGTGTGTGTGAGTCGCTGATTTGTAATGAGAGTCTAATAACGTGTGCGTCCAACAGTGCTGGTGTCGGGCGGACCGGTGTGTTCATCACCCTGAGCATCGTCCTGGAGAGGATGAGGTACGAGGGAGTGGTCGACCTCTTCCAGACCGTCAAGACTCTCCGAACCCAGAGGCCAGCCATGGTGCAGACGGAGGTATGGTTGACGACCAGGACATGAGAGGAGACGGGACAAAATGTCATGTTGATGAGAGTAGAGCATAGCGGGGCAATCATTACACAAAGGAAAAAACATCCAAGCACGTGAAGCTGAATGTGTGATTAAAGATATAACAAAATCCAGATCAGCAAACTGCAGGAGACACATCAGCAACACAGCCTACAATGACAAAAAGAGAATGGGAATGTGCTGTTAGCCGTGTTTGTGATCTTGAAGCAGTTTAGAATTAGAATTACAATTAGAAAGCTTTATTAATCCCCAGTGGGGAAACTCATTTGCCACCAAAAAAACAACTCGGTTTCCACAGAGCACATCAGACACAAAACACATTACAACAAATAAATAACACCATAAAATGCCATATGAGGCATGAATAACATCAGAAAGAAACCACATCTAAAGGTGTTCATTAAAAAGTCTGACTGCTGCTGGAACAAAAGAACTTCTGAGTGGTTCAGTAGAACACTGAGGCATCGTGAGCCGCTCACTGAATGAGGTTCAGGTTGACTCTGAGGTCCCAACAGCTTCCACCAGAGGGCTGACGGTTTTAAAGTTATTGATATGATTACTACTCAGACAGCCGCATATATCAAAATACTTCACAAATGCTTCAAAATGTATATATTTTTGTTATATTACAGTTGCAGGGTAGATATCGCCATGACATTTCTCCAGCTGATTACTGACAATTATTGTCATTTTATATGTATTTATATATTATTAATTAAAGGTATTCTGAAATTATATGTTTAAATATGCAAATTAGGCATTATCTCATTAAAATATTTCCAGAACTTAAATGTGAGCATTAGATAAAGCCAGGTTCAACATTCTTGTTTCATTTTGTAGACATGTTAGAGTCAACGATTTTTACCGAGGGACATTTGGATATCTCTTTGTTTTGCTCCATAAATCAGGAAATACTGTCACCAGTCATAAAAAAAATCTATTTTCCCCATGTTTACTGTAATAAAATGTTTTATAAATCATGCTATGAATGATATATGAACAAACCCATCTGTAAAGAGCTTCAGAATATAGAGAGGAATGAAACTGGAAAGCCGTAAAATAGACTAAACTCTGACCTGTTCATGAAAAACGATGTTTTTTGCCTGAGGTCGCCATACAAGACGGTTGTTTCCAGTACGCCAAGAAACACAACACAAAGGTTACACACAATAATACATCACCATTTGCTTTTGTACTAGTCAAGTGACCACAGAAAACCGTTCTATTCCTATTCTACTTCTATGGAGCTCAAAAGATGTTTAAAGTAGCATCAAATTGAAATACTCAAGTTAAGTAGGCCTACCTCAAAACTGGACTCAAGACGGTACTTGATGTTGTAACCAGTAGTTTTATCATAACGACATGTTACATGGCTTCAATACTTGTGTGCCGAGTTATCAGCCACTCTGCAGACGAGTTTGACTGTTTTGGTTCCGTCACTCTGCTCTCCACCAGCAGACAGCTGTTTTCAGTGAAAGACGCTCTGATAAATCCACTGTACACTAGCTGCCTACAGTTAGAAACCAGCTGCTGAACACCAGGAACATTTAGGAGCTAAAGACACGGATCTCTATTTTCCTGGAGGTGATACAAGATTTAACATTGGAATTACATTCATCAAGGGGACAGACGTGGAGTTGCTCTGTCTGCTGGATGTGCAAGTAGGCAAGGGGGTGACCGTGGCTAAGTGGAGAGCAGGGCCACCTTTCAATCAGAGGGTCATCGGTTCGATCCCCGGCTCCGCTAGTCTCATGTCAATGTGCCCTTGAGCAAGACATTTAACCCCAAAAATTGCTCCCACAGCGATACTGAATTGTAATTCGCTTTGGATAAAAGCTTCTGCTAAATGACTGTATTGCAACACTTAGCTGACAACTTTGCCGACGGTGATATAATATGTCAGTGTTGTGTTCACAGATTTGTTTCCGCTGCGCTTAAATCAGTGAACGACAAATATGACCAAAACCTTGTTTTGTTATTTGTCACTAGGACCAGTACCAACTGTGCTACCGGGCTGCTCTGGAGTACCTGGGAAGCTTCGATCACTATGCAACATAACCCCGCCCAGAAAGACGCCCTCAGACGAGTCCTGTGTCTCCTCTGAGCCACATCTACTCGGCTCCATCAGCCCCCCGAGGCCTGATGAGGAGGCTACAGTACTAGGAGGTGACCACAGCAGGAAACAGGGGGAGATAAGAGGAAAGAGGAGAGGAGACGACGTCCTCCTGCACCGGTGCCATGATTCTGCCACAGACCCGACACCAAAACCTCCCAAAAACCAACCCCGAAAAACTTGTAGTCATGCCTCATTCCGATTCCTGACTGAATACTCCTGTCACTCCCCAGTTTCTGCCTCCTCCTTATAGCAAAAACAAATGCTCTGCTACTTTCATTTATATTCATCAATGCTATGTTGTTATAAATATTTAGAATTTATTTTGTAATCACTTACACTGGTAATTATGTCTTAATGGGTCTTTTTTTAATTTTCTTATATTTTTATTATTTTCATTAGCACAGAGGACATGTATTTTAAACATTAATACTGGAGAGCGTATATTCACAGCTGCTAATAAGTTTATTTTGTACCATATATATGATATTCTAATGTTATCACTGACCTTATTTAGGGGTAAAAGTGGGTTATCTTGATATCCAGCAGAACGACGGAGAAGATATCTCACAAACAGATCAAGTAAACATAGTTTTTTAACTACAGTATGAAATAAACATATGGCTGTAAACATGCAAAGACTATTCACATCTGAACAACTGCAATTATGTTTCAAGTCAATAACTGTTGACTGATTTTCTCAAAGCCGTCAGAAATGTGGAGGGATCTAAAGTTGGTGGAAAGGGTTGTGTCCACCCCCAACATAGACTCAGGTACACTGAACACATGCTCTGTGCATTACAGAAGAAAATAAATCCATCGTGGCACTCTGACTCAGTGCTGGAATCTAATCAAATTGGTCTAGTTGCCCAACCCGCGTTATTTTCTTATTGTCAACAAATTGCACGAAAATGCTAAAACCAACAATGTGTTACTTTCCCAAGTCTGTGTCTCTCAGCTCCAAGCCCATTGGTTCTTACTGAAAATATACTTTTAAAAAAACAAATGGCTCACAAATATATCAATTAAAAAAAAAAAAATGAAGTCATTGATTTGTTAACGGTAGTTTATGGCAAGCAAACAGGAGAAAATAGTGCATTAGTTGGCGGATTAATACATTAAGTGCTCTAAAGCAGTGTATCCAAAAATAATTTCAGGGGACCCACTTTTTCAAAATGACAAACATCGTGACCTGATCATTTTTACCACCGTTTCCACAACCTATATTATCTTGAATCGGTAAACCAGCCATTTATGAGAGACGTTCATCTGATAGATCACAGCTTTGTTTTCTACGTACGTGTTGTAACATACTTTATAAATAAGACAAAGTAAATGCATATAGGTGAAGTTAACAGGCGGTCTCATTCTCTTAACTTCCTACCTTGGGTTAATCAAACAGAATGTACTCTTTTATATTAGAGTCAGAGTAGCTTATAAATAGGCTACAGTTATCAGAACAAGACAAACCTAATAACATCTCGTGAGACCCATCTGTGGGTTCTGACCCAGTCTTTGGGAAGGACTGGTCTAGTGAGTCAGTGTGGCAGCAGGATGGTGTATGTGGGATTGAATGAAAATAAGCTTGTGTGTGTGTGTGTGTGTGTGTGTGTGTGTGTGTGTGTGTGTGTGTGTGTGTGTGTGTGTGTGTGTGTGTGTGTGTGTGTGTTCATGGTAATGAAGGAACACGTCACTCAGTGTAACAGTGCGGCTCACTGATGAGTTTTTAATGGAGGACGAAGATCTGGGAGGCTTTACTTGTTGGTAAGATCTATTCATTGTCCGTTGGCTCTGCACATGGGATTTGTTGACAAGAAAAATCAGATGCTGTAGAATATCACCAGACTTATTCATATCTGAATTTTCTCTTAAACTTCAACAACGCTCTAAATCCTATAATGTCTGGACTGTTGATGTTTTGAAACCTAGCAGAGCTGAATTTGAAAGTATCGACAGTGGGCTTGGTGGAACTTTAAGAATGTGGGGGCACTATTAGATGATATAAAAATAAAAAACTGAAAGTCAACCTGTTTGGTTGATATCAGATTTTTTTCAATGTGGTTTGCATGTGGTCAAAGTCCTTTGATAAAATGTTCCGGACATGTTGATCCACAAACGGCTCGCATGGACCACACACACACACACACACACACACACACACACACACACACACACACACACACACACACACACACACACACACACACACACACACACACACACACACACACACACACACACACACACACACACACACACACACACACACACACACACACACACACACACACACACACCTGTCACGTCTCTGACGTCACATGGGAAGTGATTTTGGTGATCGCCACGTGTTTCAGACTTCCACACTCATCTTATAACCTGCACCTTTCTGTTTGCTTCACAAAGACGGCACACGCACGCTGGTACACTGGATCCCCCTTCATGATATATTAGAGCGCAACTGTTTTTAATCACTGTGTTGCAGACGGACAGACTTGTAACCGAGAGCGTCGTCGATGTTCAGTGGTGGACCTCCGTGGCTTTCACTGGATGGGATGACAAAGTGGGGTGGTTTTGGATGAAGTGGACCATATAACAGATTCATTTCACAGAGGGGTCCTATCTGTTGTATACATGATCTGTTTTCTATTTGTGAATAAAAAGCAGACAAAACTGTCTTGAAAACCTTGATGTTAATAAAGTTGAATAACTGGGTTTTTAATAATATGAATGTGATGGACTTCTTTCCTCTCCTAGCTCTGTTATATCTCTGTGAGCATTAAAGGAGCCATATCACGCTCATTTCTAAGTACATACTTGTATTTGGGGTTTCTACTAGAACACGTTCACATGCTTTTGTGTTAAAAAAAGCCTCTATTTTTGACTTGCTGTCAGTCTGAATAGAACTGTATTCACCCTCTGTCTGAAAAGCTCCGTTTTAGCATATTTGGCGTCGCTGTAGACAACCGCTTAAGTTAACCTCCTGTCAGCTGATGTCATTCACATACACTGCAGCCGGAAAATAAACTGGAACACATTTAGAATGTTGACGTAAATACAATTATTTATATATTGTGTAAGCTGACGACTTGTTTTAGGACACAGTTGCGGAATACGGGCTGTGCGTTTTTCTCCATGATTCAAGCTGTTTTATTGCCTCCGGTTATATAAGCACAATTATGTGAAATGCTTTTGCTGGGAGGCTCCATAAATAGTAAACACAAAGAGACAGATAAAATATAATACGACGAAATACAATAACAAAACGTAAAAAGCAATAAAAATATCCATTTAGGGAAAAACAATAAAAACGTTGCATTCAAGGTGAAAATATCAATCATAACATAAATACTATACTTTCAGTGTGGAGACGACATTGGAAATGCATTATATGACGTCCTTTAGGTTGTGTGAGGTTTTAGGGGCTATATAAAAACTTTACATTTAGATCACTACGTATAAATTGTACAGAAGGTCATTGTATACATATGCATTACAGTGAGCCCTCCTTACCTGTATGGACATTTATTAGGTTTTACCTCTAATTTGTGACATGTCAGTGTACATATTACAGCAGGCAGATATCATTTTGTAATCTGTGTTTTCATAGGATGGCATTTTCTCATTTTCACAGAACAACACATGGCTGTTGGTAGGAGATACAAGTTATTACATCTCTTAAAGCTGGAGTCGTCTTCATTTCAATGACTGTCATTCTCTAGGTCTCACACAAGGATGATTAATCAAAGTAGGTTCATCTTTTTCTCGTAGTCCGTTCTTGGAAAATAGTATAGTAAGAATCAGATTTAAAAGTTTGATGTTGATGTTATATAGCTTCATCAGTATCATTTGAATAAGGACATTTTGATACAGTTATGTCAGACTTGGTGAGTGTTGATCTGTCCTGAGCTCAATAGTTTTCAGATAGCGGCTAACGACAACAACAACTCTCGATCAATCACTGAAGACATTCATTGTTGGATTAATTGGTTTTATAAACTCATAGGAAAACACTGCTGATCAATGCTGGATAACAAAGCTTCTTAAAGGGACATGCGCCGGAGTGCTCATTGGAAAGACCTTCAGGAGCCGAGGCATTTTGAAGTGAGTCTTTTTTAGACCACAGCGTTCCAGAGATATTCTAAAAGGAGTAATTAGAGTACTTAACAACTGAACGCAGCACTTTCAAGTGAAATTATAAAGAAAAAATAAACCAGCCAAGAGGACAGTGAATGTAAAATGAATCAAAAACATCTGATAAATGCATTTTACAGGACAAGATTCAGGCAAAATATAATTATATAATAATGATAATTTCTACACATCCTTATTGTAAATCAACTGCATGTAAGTTGTGAAGACTACATAACCTCACCTATTATTATATCATTGGTTATAATAACTGAGGTTAGCTGTAGAGTAAAGGACATGTAGTGTGATAGCATCAAACATTCATTCATATCAATCGAAGTAGGCAAATTACATAAAACATTATTTTCCACCTCCCAATATGTAAAAAAGCACTTGTTTTTTTCTACCGTTTGCGGATGCCAATGTTGCCTGTATTTATGAAATGACACCAGGTTTTCAGATAACTAACATACTTAACATGTTGACAGAGAATTGTTTGCTGTATATACATATAAATATACATATTTTTATAGTTAATTTGATCAAGATATGGGGTTTGTTGCTTTTTGTCTGTGTTATCTCCCTAACTGTTGCAGCCTTCTTTAATCATTACAGACCTTGGACTGTAACTGTTAGCTTCTCGGCTGTGTCAATTGGTTTACTGGTGGCTTCTACAAAATAAAAATAAAAAATAATAAAATAAAATAATTGTCTTATGTTGCTTATTGTTCTTTTAAGCTGGTAACTGAATCTTTTCACTTTGAATTTTATATTCAAACTGTAGGGAACTTTATTTGAGCATCATGTGCACTGACACTATGTGGTCTCTGAACTGAGTGATTTCAGAAGCTGACACCACAAAAAATAGAAAACATTTTTAATGTACAATTCATACTATAAATTATATTTAGAATTTACAGAAAATGTTCACATAATATAGATATTAAGTAACACTCCTGAATTCGAGCACCAGTAATGCTGGTATGGGTAACATTATTGAAAAACAATACTTGTTATGATAAATATTTTGTGTGTGACTGTGGTGCCAGTGCCACAATGAGGATCTCAGCATTGCTAGTGTTTTTATGGTTTGGAAGATAGAGGACGTCGTGATTGGCTGGCGGACTACGGAAGCCCCTCCCGCTGAGCTCCATGTAAACAAACACACACTGAGCATGCGTCACTGGAATAATGGAGGACTGTCTTTTCCACCCGGACTGATGATGTCTGTATTTCTACTCTACTACCAGTTCTGAGAAAAAAACAACAACTCGTCAACATTTCAGCGCGTGTAAGTTCATGTTTGGCACTTGAGAATTATTTTGTTTGTTGGAAAGTAGGAGTAACTCTTAAGTTTGGGCACAAGAAACTGATGGTCAGCAACAAGCCGTGTTTGCTAGTTGACTAGCCGAGAGCGGAGGCAGCTGTCAGATCCGAGTCCGCTACACACTTAGCGGTTGTTCTACTTTCAATAAAAGATTATCTGGTTTGATAGGACGACTTGTACTGTCTATTAATGCTAGTTAATTGCGGTTTACTCCTGAATATGACAGCGGTTTAGTTTTTATTGACCATACTTTTAATTCCTGAGACGCAGAGCAAGCTATCTTGCAGTTAGCATGTTAGCTAGCGGACTAACGTTAGCTAAATATTTTTCCGAGGAGCAGCGCTGTCAGTGGGCCACAGTGTGTGACAGACGTGGTGTTCAGCCAATCACAGACTGAGCATCATAATTAGTCAGGATTGTATCCAATCATCGTTACCCGGCGGGCCCCCATGTATTTTGTGTTTTCTTAGTAAAGTCCGTAATGCAAGAGTTTAGACTATGTTGCCTGTTAGCTCAAAGTCGAACATATTCCCAGTTGGTCAACTCTACACAGAAAAGACCAATAGTAGGTTTAATCTGGAGTCGTTAGTTGCGTAGAAGCCAACGGGCAACTTGGGTGAATGCAAACAAAGTCTATTCCTGTAATACCGTCAGTTGATGCTGTGGATACAATTTGTTTTCACGTAAGAAATTACATATCTGGGTTATCAATTGTCTGTTGGGTCTCTATATTAATGAAGACGAGGTTTGGCTGGGTGCAAATTCAGTGGATTTCTGTTTGAAAAACAAAGAATTAGAATACAGGTTTCTCAAATCTGGAACAGTGTCTCCGGAGTCTGCTTGTAAATCCAGTTCAAAGTATCGTGGTCTTTAGTGGTGTCTTCTGGACCTGGTCTACTGTGGTCAGAGTGGAGAAAAAGCAGTGGAATCACCCCTTTTGTTTGTTTTTTAAGCAGAATAAAAGTTTAGAAAACTTTAAAGGGAAGACTCTCTTGACAAACATTTCTTTAATAAACATTTATTTTACCATGCAGAACACTGGAAAATATAAAATAAACTATAATTTTTTGAAGGTGGCATAAGTACGTTTAGCCGCTGCCCCTGTCCACAGCAGTACATTGCTTTACCTTCCGTGCTGTTTCTCCGACCACCATCCACTGTAGGTAACACACTGACTGTGTATAAGTACCTCATACAGCCCTGGATGCTATGATGTCTGGTACTGTTTACATAACTTAAAGTGGTATAACAATAGAGAAATGGCCAAGTAATATCTTTTGACTTTCCCCTTTACCCCCGAATCAGAGAGCAACTTCAGCAGTGTGCTTAGTTGAGACGGGCTGTTACTGTCAAGTGATGGCACAGGTACAGATTGGGTCACAGGCTGAAAGACTTTAAGAAACTACATTAAAGTGAGTCACGCACTTTCAGACATGTTACCGAGATGCTTTCATGATCATGTCCATGTTTTCCATCAATCACAGTTGAAGTCAAAGAAAGAAACAAAGATGACTACAGACACGCCGGCCCCAAGCGTGGGCTCCAGGATAATGACCTTCACCCCCTCCAAAGAGGAGTTCAGGGACTTCAGCCGGTACATTGCCTATATGGAGTCACAAGGAGCACACAAAGCTGGAATGGCAAAAGTAAGCGTTTATTGTATTTTGTCAGGTTATTATAATACAATAAGTTGAATAACTTATTTCTCCTTAAACATACCTATGTGTGTAATAACTTGTACTGTTTGTAGTTGGGATGATGCACTTTTTATGATGAAGTAGGACATCATTATGTTGTTTGGCTCAATAGTTAACAATTTACTCCAAACATGACCTGAACCAAAGCCCTGCTAAAGAAAGAGAGTTTTAGATGTGTGTTTGGAATCTTAGTATGGTGGTAATGCAAATTCAACACTTCCTGTGGCTGCTTCACAGTGAAAGTGAAAGAAGATTATTCTTTTACCCTGAAGCAACAGCACAAGGAGTTCAGGTACAGTCACTGTGGGGAAGCTTAGCTCAGGTTTTAACTGAGTGAATCCAAATTTGCACATTTTTTGTGGTGTCAATGTGTTAGTGCAGTGTTCCACAGAGGATGAGTGGTCTGGGGCGGTGGATGGGTTGTCTCAAATGTAACACTTTAAAGCCGTAGCTGGTTTCATGAAAATGACTTTTTATCATATTTGCTCAAACTGTCGCTACATCCTGACAGAAGTACACAGATACTCTTTTTTTTTTTTTTTAAATTAAAGTTGCCAACTGTTGCTTTAAAGTATCTTTAAATGTTTATGAGTTACTTTCGAAAAACAAACACACAAACCACTCCATACATAGGCATGAATTAGATCCAGCGCACTCGTCATTCTTTTTATTTAAAAAGAAAATGAAACACTTTTAAAGCTTGTCCGCCTGTTAGCTCCAGTTATTTGCTTTTTTCAAAGCAGTGGTGAAGAACACCAGGAGCGAATGCCAGGAGTTGAGTTTTTATTAATTCCCAAACTATCTCCTAAGTAACCAAATGACTGTTTGCTGACAAGCAATGCAGCATTTAAAAGGCTGTTTTAAGCAACGGAATGACGAGATTCTCTTCGCTCTGAGTTGCTCTTCTCTTAAATAAAGCCAGTTTTCATTCTGACTCTGTGTTCTCTTGCAGGTTATTCCACCCAAAGGCTGGAAACCTAGACGGACGTACGACGATATCGATGACCTGGTGATCCCCGCTCCCATCCAGCAGGTGGTGACCGGCCAGTCGGGACTGTTCACCCAGTACAACATCCAGAAGAAGCCGATGACTGTCCACGAGTTCCGCAAGACCTCCAACATGGACAAGTCAGTTTACAAATCATGAACCGCAGTTGATCGATTCATGTTTTTCACGCAGTGACTGTAAGATCAGACCCTGGTACAGTGTGTGATTTCCATAACGCCTAACATACTCTCTCCTTGGATCCGTCATCTTAGGTTCTGCAATCCCAGATACGTGGATTTTGACGAGCTGGAGAGGAAGTTTTGGAAGAACCTGACCTTCAACCCACCCCTTTATGGGGCCGATGTCAGCGGGACTCTGTATGATCCAGTGAGTGGTGACAGTCTGGATAGAACCACCGACGTGGACTTCCATCTATTCGTTGTGTTTTGATTCTATGCTCACAGACTCTGCAGTAGTCGTGTCACTGCGACTTACAGCCTCTGCTGAATTCCTCCTTTTACAGGATGTGACCGAGTGGAACATCGGCCGCCTCAACACCATTCTGGACACCGTGGAGAGCGAGAGCGGGATCAAGATCAAAGGAGTCAACACACCGTACCTGTATTTCGGGATGTGGAAGAGTGCCTTCGCGTGGCACACAGAGGACATGGATCTGTACAGCATCAACTACCTGCACTTTGGAGAGCCAAAGTCCTGGTACAGTAGCCGACACTCCCTTACACTGCTGGACAGACTGCGTTTTAGCTTCTCACTGCTGCTTCCGTTTTAATAGCCTAAATGTAAAAATACAATCAACCTGTCAATAATCCTAATTTACCACTGCAGATACAACAATATGATGTGGTTTAAAATACTGACACGTAAATTTGCTTCTTTTTTTTTTGGTCTGGTTTCAGACCAGTAACTTAGTTTACTCATCTATTTCTTTGTGTTATTGATACTTATTGATGAATGTATTGGTGGCCCCAGCCTTAAAGTACAGAAGCAATGATTGATTCCATTGTTGAGAGGAGTTGTTCTTCTGTGGTTATCACTTCCAGTCTTCATTCTTCAAACCCCTTGACCACCATGAACAAGCGGATATCTTAACTCAGCAGTCAACATCATATTTGATATACTTGTGCTCTTTTTGCTCCTCAGGTACGTCGTCCCACCAGAGCATGGGAAAAGACTGGAGCGACTTGCCAAAGGTATGTGATGGGTTCCTGCAGAACTCCATAGATTGATTTATGTGTGATTGATGAACAGGCTCTCATCACATTTGTCTTCATTCCCCTATGAAAATGCATCGTTTACACTTTTACGCAAGTTGTAACCGCTGGGCGGCACAAGTCACGTCAGCTTGTTGTGCTCAGTGGTTTTAAAGAAGAAGTCAGAACTGCTTTCAGTGCAATAGATAACAATCTGCTCGTTCAACACAAGCTTCCTGCTGTTATTGCTTTCACTGTTTGTTCATCTGTTGTTAAAATATGTCACTTAGTCAGGGGTCGTCGGTTTTCTCGGAGTCCATAAAGGCAATTCTGTTCACACTTGCTATTTAACAGTGTAACTGAAAATACATGAACACAACCAGAGAGGGTCGTCTGCACTGATATTCTGGTTGGCTTCCTGTGTTTCCAGGTTTCTTTCCAGGGAACGCTCAGGGCTGTGAAGCCTTCCTGCGCCACAAGATGACTTTAATTTCACCCTCAATCCTGAAAAAATATGGCATACCGTTTGAGAAGGTGACCTTTCATTTACTTTGTGCTGACTTCATGGCATAGCCGCCTTATGTTTCACAATAAATATGGTAAAAAAGCCTAACAAAAATAGTGGAACGTTTCTTCTAATTCTGTGTTTTTGCATTCAGGTCACTCAGGAGGCTGGGCAGTTCGTCGTGACGTTCCCGTTTGGTTACCATGCTGGTTTCAACCACGGTTTCAACTGTGCCGAGTCGACCAACTTCGCCACCCAGCGATGGATTGATTACGGCAAACAGGCGACACTGGTACACAAAAAACAACATCATTCAAACAGCTGTGAATCTTCATCTCGTGAATAATCGCATGCAAAGGATGCAGATGCATCTATCTAGAAGTGGTCTGCTCCACAATGTCAAACATGCAAAAGGGATTGTGGTTCATGATGTCACATTGTTCTGTTAACATTCCTAACGAGACAAGGGCTACTCTCATCAAGCTAAAATAATCCTGTTTATTCACATCCTGCTCGTCTTTGTTCAGTTCTTTTGAAAGCAGCAGAGACCTGATTTACTAATCATTGAGTTATCGTGAATAACAGTGTGCTCTTATTCTGAGTCCGCTTGGAAGTGGACCCAGACCCACGTTTTCTGGCGGTCTCACTTCGGTTTTGTGGTCCGCTCCAGCATCGTATTGACAGCTTTCACACCAGCCCAAAGGAACTGTACCAACCAGACAAACCGACCTGAGTTTGTTGTAATCAAATTTTGAACTGGGAAAGCACCCTTAGTGTTCCAATAACAAACTTATATTTTGGCGTCAAATTAAATACCATTTGTCGTGGCTCCATTGGTCTGTTTTAGTTAAGATAATTACACCAACAGATCACAATGATTTTACAATAACCTGCTTGTTCTCATCTAAAACCACAATTATATCATCTCTCTTTGATTATAAATCTAACAAAGCATACAGTTCTATTTGAAAAGGACTTCATGTATGTGGTTCACAACTAAGCGTCTGGGACCTAGATGCTTAGTTGTGAACCACATACAGTTAGTTGGATCATGACCTAGACTCTAGGTCATGATCCAACTAACTGTCAATAAGCTGCAATCTTGCGGGTTGGGACTTAAGGACTAATGATTCCAGATTAACTTAAAAACAAGCTTTGAAGAATCATAAAGTCCATCGAGACCTTCCTTTTGTTGGGCCTGTACCAGACTTTGATTCACAGCTTTTACACCAACAAATTTAAATGAACAAATCAAGACAAACTTTTGTTTGAATTCAAACCAAACCGAAGATGCAGCGTTCATTAAACGATACGTAAGCCGGTGTTGGGTGGAACATCGTCTTATTCTGTCCTTAAAGCCTTACCAGTAGTAAACATTATTGGATTTAAACATTATTGGATTTATAATAATTACAGATAACTGGGTGTAAATGACTAGCGTAAACATGATGGATGCTACCTGTGCATAAATTAGCATATTTAGCTTCCCAATAATACCATAAAAGGTTATGCATCCTGCCCCATATGTCCTATATTGTACCTTTTTATAGAAAATAAAAAGTACGAGAAAGCTGGTGACTACAGCAAGTTCTCCTACATCACTCGTACAAGCATCTTAAAAACAAATCTGTTGGTACGAGTGGTTCATGCATGAGTCCTGTTCACGTAGGGGCAAAAGAAGGAAGCTCAAAGAGGGTCTCCATTCAAAGGGATGCATCCTCTGTTTTCAGTCAATTTACTTTTCATCAGATTTTAACATTGAACATGGAAATGTTGACCTGTTTGTTGCTAAAGGAAAGGTGAAGGACTCGTATCATACTCTTGGAACCACAAATATTTAAATACAAGCCAGAGAATCTGAATGACTAGAAAGAGTACTATTAGCCCCAACAGTGAATGCAACTCTTCTCAAAGCCTTGTTTCGTACTGCTCAGACTACCAGGGTTCAAACCTAGACTAAAGTGTTGGATCTGTTCCTTCCCTCCCAGTGTTCCTGTCGTCAGGACATGGTGAAGATCTCCATGGACGTGTTTGTACGCAAATTTCAGCCCGACCGCTACAAACTGTGGAAGGCAGGGAAAGACAACGCTCCCATCGACCACTCCAAACCCACACCGGAGGCTGCTGAGTTTCTCAAAGAGGACCAGAGCGAGCCTCCACAAGAGACTCCCAGTGAAGCTGGATCCAAGGAGCCCACTACTCCTGTCCTGGACGACAAAAGGTCTGGATTTACACTCTCTACTAACACATCTCTTAACACAGTTAATATAAATATATATTATATAAATCATAGTTATGGATGCAACAATATATTCATCACTTTAATCTTGCACCTTGTAAAGGTGGGGCTGCGTTTATTTACTTCATATACTGCTGGGCATTTTAATCTGTAATTGAAATGGCAATCCTCATTTATTAGTTGATTAAAAATCTAAATCTGCAAAGTAACTAGTAACAAATGTTGTAGTGGAGTAAAAAGTACAATATTTGTCTGATAACGTCACAAACAATCGGCTGCTGAGTTGTTAAACTTCTGTGTAGTGCTTGTACTACATAGGAATTGTTCTGTACTGAACTGATCCTATCACCTTGTACTGGCAACAGACTAAAAGTACTAATGTGTTGGAACATTTACTCAAGTTCTGTACTACAATTTTGACATACTTGTACTATACTTTTTTGTACTCCATCATCTTTACTTGAGGAAGTAACATATATTGAACCACAGCTGAGCTGATAACTCTCACTCAGCAGTTAGCAGCTTCACCGCTAAAACCTACTGATTCTGTCAGTGAGGATGGTGATTCCTCTCTTTTAACTTGAAGATTCTGTGTTAAAGATTCATCCGTACATGAACTTCCCTCACTGTGGGAAACGGAGTCCTGTGGGGCATGTCTTCACTAATGTCTCCCATGCATCAGTCCAAAGCCTCAGACTGGGACAAAGCGTCAGCTCGAAGCTATTGAAGCCTCCGAAGACATCAAACCTGAGCTGACGGTGAAGGACACGGAGATGGAAGAGGTGGAGCCAAAGAAGGCCAAGCTGTCACGCAAGGAGTCTCCGACTAAAGTCAAGCCAGACAAAGGTACAGTACAGGTGGTGGAGCTCCTATTTCAGCTTTGGGGTTTGGTGTTAAAGGGATAGGTTGGATGTTTAGAAGTGGGGTTGTATTGGCTACCTCTCTATAGTCAGTGTATTTGGACAAACAGGCAAGATAACCAGCACATGAGCAAAGTAATGTACTGCTGTGGACAAATTTGAGACACTTGGAAGCATTTTCATGTGGAACAGAACAGAAAAGTGAAACTAATCGATACTGTTTTTTGTCAAAGTGTGGTATCTTTGGCACATCAGAGAAGTTTACCTTCTGGGATTCTGCAAGAAAGCCTTTTTTTCCTGAAAATCTCCTTAGGTTTATGCAACAAAGCTACTTGATCATGTTTTGAATTAAAATAAACCCTCTCAGGCAGAAAGCCCTGAAGGCAAACTTCCCCCGTGTGCTTTGAAGAGACCATAGATACTTTTTCCTTTCAGTTCAGTTCCCCGTCAGAAAGGGCTGCCTGACAGCGAGAGAAAGCGGTGAAAATATTCTAAATATAGCTTCAACTTAAAATCATTAGATTTTTTTTTTTAGGTGTCTAAAATACGTCCACAGCAGTACATTGCTTCGCTGGTACTATTGTCTCTTTTTCCAAAATGTGGGTGTGCCGACTGTCTACTGTAGGTAATACACTGACTATGGATAAGAACCTCATACAACCCCACTTCAAAACACCCAAACTATCCCTTTCACTGAAAATAGTAGAAACTGATTTTAGCATTTAGCATTTTTAACAAGTTATCAAAGCTCTTGTGTCTTTTGACCTATTCACACGTTTTTCTGCTTTGGTATGACATCTAATTGGAGTTAGAATTCTCCCTACAACCTCAAGGCTATGCACATACTCTGTAACATGAGTTGCTTTAGGTACCTTCCATTAATGGTTTTTAATTATTGTTGAGGTTGAAAGGAGTGATTAAGTTTGCTGTCTTGGTTTGGCCCACAGAGCTTTTGTGTTGCTGGTTCTAGGCGTAACTCATTCCATTCCACACACAGTGATTGGTTAAAGCCTTTATTCGCTGTGTGAACGCTCAGAAAAATCAACCTTCTTCTGAAAGAAAGCAGGTTTTCCGCAACGTAAAATTAGCATTCTGTGTGAAAGTATTCATGACAAAAACAGTTGACAAATGCATGACAAATGCAAATTCATCGCACTAAAAAGTCCAGTTATCAGTTTTGAAAAACAAGCATCGAATAACAAGCGCAGTGTATTCTGATGATGACAGAAGCTTATTATTTAGGATAGAACTCTCTTTAGTATTCATGTTTGGCGTGTACAAACATGTAGAGCTTATTAGTGTATTTATTTCTTTCATAGGCTGTAACGAGCAAACGTCCTGCAATGGTCCGGAACAATCTGGTGGTATCAGTTGTTCATCATTACCGAATTTATTCTTTCAGACACCGCGAAGGTCAAGACTGAGCCTAAGAAGGACAAAGACACCAAGCCTCAGACTAAATCTCAGTCCAAAGCCAGCACTAAGAAAACTTCAAACCGACAAAGCGCGTCAAAAAAAGAGAAGAACGGCGTGTCCGCTGAGGCTGTTGAGAGCCGGGCGGGGGCCCCGTGCTCCGAGGAGGAGGAGCCTCAGCTGAGCAGCAGCTGCAGCCCGGCGCACAAGCTGTTCCAGAGGACGCTGAGCCCGGCGGACGTCCTGCACGTTCACAGCTACGCTAAAGGAGACTACGGAGACGGAGAAGCCCCGCCCAAGGAGGACAAGAAGAGCGAGGACAGTGACGATGAGATGGAGAAAGACAACAGACATGTTCGTAAAGCAGTGAGTGGACACAGGCATTACACACACTTCAATACTCTTCTTCACGTGTTAATGGACCATAACTGTTTTTTTTCCCCCAATAGTGTACTCAACTACACTATTGTTAACATTTTTTACAACCATTGATTCAGTAAATTTCCTATTTTCTAAAGCTGTAAATCTAACACTGCCTTTGTTTATCTTTTGGCTTGGCTTCGCTCAGATGCCAGTAAGAAGCATTACACTGATAAGCAATCCTAAAAGGAAGCAATGAAGCAAACACAGGTAGATTTGTTGTTTGTTGCATTTAAAAGAGGACTCTCACCAGCCAACTCTTAGCTCAAATGACGGCACATCCTTGAACACAACAAGAGTTATTTTAATAGTCCTTTCCGCATCAAAACACTGCATAAACAAGACAATATTCACTGTATGGTGCCAGATTTAGGTATGTAAGCAAGGGGAAAGGATTATCTTTCAGTATGGTCTTTTGGAAGGATTGTCACGTCTGGACTCTGACGGTAACAGTAGGCGTGTCTCTCCAGCAGGTAGCAGAAGAGGTGGCTGGAGATGGAGAGCCAGAGAGTGATCTAGGACAGCTGCCAGGCCACCATCCGCTCATCAAGGACGGCATGAGTGATGAAGGTCTGTGGCATCAACTCCAGCAACTTAACCAGACTGCCTCACCGTCTCACTTAATATTGGATGAATATGATTGCCCAGTTATAGAAAGGGGCTTTAGCTCTCTGACACGAATTTCATCCAATAGTAGTTATTTGATCTGAGTCGGTGGTCGCGTCAGTCTTGCTGTCTGTCATTTTGACGCAGTGTCGTAAAAAGTCCATTATAACCGATTATTACCTGTCGTTTTCAATTTTGGAATTTTTTTGACCTTGTCCTTTTTTGACCACAGGGAAAATGTTGTTTTTGAAATAATAAACGCCAACAAATGTGGATTGAAGCAGAATATTACATTAGGTAAAAACACTTTGTGGAATTTGCTTTTTATATAATTAACTTGCAGAACGAGTTTATAGATTATATAAGGGCATGGAGAGAAAATATGAACAGAGACACTAACCATGCGGTCACTTTTTGTTCCACCAGCGGAGGCCGCTACGGACAGATTTTTATTAGATTCGATTTTTCCTTCATTGAAAAAGAAAACAAATCCTTCAATAACGTAAAATATTCGGTCAATGAGACCTCTGATCTGAACACGTTTGCTGACTTTGCTGTTGTGCTTGTTTGTCCCTCAGAGGCTCTGGAGGAGGCCCCCCCGGTGGAGGAGGGTGGTCTGGTAGGGGAGAGCTGGGCTAAACCTCTGGCTCACCTGTGGCAGAGCAGACCTCCCAACCTAAAGAAAGAGAGGGTGTACAACCAGCGCATGGGATCCAAAGCTCCATATTGCTCCATCTGCACGCTGTTCCACACATACCAGCAGGTAACCTGTACCAGAGCAGACCCTCGCACTCACATACCAACATATAGACCATCCGCTACAGACAGACCAGCAGGTCAAACCAGCAGGTCTGTCTGTCAAGTGTGAAACTTGAAAAAGTGGCCGATTAGTAGGCAATGTGGATCTGAAGAAAAAGGCAAGCCAGCTACATAATGGGAAACACAAGATTCAGTCCACAGTCCACTGTGATCAGTTAGTGAGGGGCGCTCTGTGTTGGCAGCAGCCATGTTTTGATATTGATGTGACTACAAATATTGAATTCATTCCATCATATTAATATTAGACTGGGTTGGGACATTTACTCCATGAGGCCAATTTTGACATACTTGTACCTGTACTTGAGTAAATGAACTTACTTGCATTCCACCAAAAAAAAGATGTTGCGACTAAATGAGAGAGTTGGTAACACCAGTGTTACCGGTAGAGAAGTTATACTGAAGCCCTGATAAAGATTAAATTGTCAAGCTTAATATTTAATATTGTTTTACGTTTTATTATCTTAATTCTTACCCAAAAATATTTTTTTTTGAAGCATGATTTATCAACTTATTTACACAAATTACTTCTTATGGCCCGTCCAGGAGGCAGCTGGGGTCTATCTTTCCATTCCTACATTATTAATTTCTTCAAATTTGGCACAATTTGAATTTTGATTCAAGGATGAGCTGATTAGAATTTGGAGTTCAAAGGTCGTTGTCACCGTGACCTCACGTTCTTCCCTATCTCGTGAACGCGATATCTCAGGAACGTCTTGAGGATATTTCTTCAAATTTGGAACAAACGTCTAACTAGAATTTTTTTTTTTTTCCCAACACCTGCACATTTCCTTAATACATTGAAGTGTAAAAACCTCACACTTTTCTTACTGCAGTGGACATTGTGACATTTTCCATACCACGTTTACCATAATTGACGGCACAAACATAACCGTCCTGTGAACTAGTTGATTTTTCAGAAAAGTCCATATTCAGAACAAGCTATTACTCGTTGCGCAGTGTTGTAAGCTCCACGTTTCTGCGTGCTTTGTCTGCCGTCAGACTGAATGTGCGAGCGGCGTAGACGGTCCCGTCATGGTGGGCGGTGGGCGGATGCGGACCAAGCCTCTGATCCCGGAGATGTGTTTCACCACCACCACAGAGGAGGACTCGGAGTGTGAGGAGCAGCCCGTCACACCTCACCTGGAGGAAGACGGAACCAGCCTCCTCATCAGCTGCTCTCGGTGCAGCATCCGGGTTCACACCAGTCAGTACACACACACATATGAACACGTCTCATGTTCAGAGTTTTCATTCTGTGAAAATACTGTGGCCGGCAGCACATGCTAACAGACCTTCATAATGACACGACAGTCATTCTCTGAGCTACCACTCCAGTGTGTCAGACTGTCTCTCTGTGTTTGTGTATGCCAGGCTGTTACGGTGTGGATCCTGCCAGTGTGAGCAAGGAGTGGAAGTGTGCACGCTGCAAGGCCAACGCCATGACCGAGGTCAGTGACCACTCGACGCACTGCGGCGGCGTTTAATCTGAGCGCTTTTGGTAGTTAAAGTGGTTCAGGCTTAAAGTAGTTATTTCTAATGGCTCACAAACATTAGGGTTATTTCTACATCGTGTTGTTGCAAAATTCTGTGTAAACTTATTTATTTTTTCATCAAAGCTCAATCTGGTTTCAACATTAATGTTATTTTTTTTTATTTGCTCAGTCAGAAATCTACTTACCCAAAGACAAATTTGACTTACTCCTCTACAATATTTATCAGCGGTTATCAAAATAACAACAAAGTATGAAGTTAATTGTCATGTGTATTCGTTATTTATGTAAATGTATCTGGAGTTTGCGCGCCATCTGCGGAGGCTCACACTACGGCTCCAAGCGAGTACAAACGAAGCCTGATGAGGCCAGAGTGATGCTGCAGTGAGCGTCTGTGTATACTTGAGAGCTGAGGTCTCTCTGCTTAAACCCAGAGGCTCACATGTAGTTAGTTTGTTTAGACAGTTGATTGATGACATGTTCTATTTGCAGAATTGCTGTTTGTGTTCACTGAGAGGTGGAGCCCTGCAGAAAGCCAACAACAACAAGTAAGTTGTTCCAGAGTCATCAGGCACATCTACTGCACGTTGATAACCGCGTCATCATATCATGAATCAGCTCTTTTACGCTACACAGGAACAATAATAACAACAACAACAACAACAACATGTGTCACTTGCTAACCGATCCATACATCCTGACCGATCGGTCCTGCACATGTGCAAACTAGTACTAGTACAAAACATTTTTTGCCGTAACTCAAGAATTGATATAATTATGACGATTTTACACAAATGTCTAAAAGCATGAGATGATGAAGCGAAGACATTTTGGACATTGCAATATGACTGCTAGGTGGAGGCTACAACCGCGAGGCAGTAATCCTAGTTTCTACCTGATAATGCTACATTGTGAACTAGAGCTAGTTAACGTTAGCTGTTAGCAACCATTACATTACATTACATTACATTACAGTCATTTAGCAGACGCTTTTATCCAAAGCGACATTGATGCGATTAAGCTCTATTCAGTGAAAATGAGTATTGGGTGAAGGTAAATTATAATGTTATCATGATGTGTTCAAATGTAATCTTGGAAAATGTAGTGTTTGCCGAGAAACTTGAATAAATCCAGTTGTTTGGTGGAGATGTTTTCACAGTAATCTAAAATAGATACCTGTTAAACTTCCTAACACTAGCTCATTAAAACTGAGTAATCAAATATGAGTAATGTTACTGGA
Source organism: Cebidichthys violaceus (assembly GCF_023349555.1). Lineage (NCBI taxonomy): Eukaryota > Metazoa > Chordata > Actinopteri > Perciformes > Stichaeidae > Cebidichthys > Cebidichthys violaceus. The sequence goes on from NW_027176296.1 coordinate 13,276,961, forward strand.
AAACAAACGGTTCACTCATAATACCACACAACAGACGACCCAGCAGCACACACTACATGGTTAAATGTCAAATCCATGCATATAGGAGATGTGTGCTTTAGCAAATGAACAGCTTACTGCTCGTTGAAGTTGCGTTGTTAACACGTGTGTGTGTGTGTGTGTGTGTGTGTGTGTGTGTGTGTGTGTGTGTGTGTGTGTGTGTTGCAGGTGGGTACATGTACTGTGTGCAGTGGCTGTGCTGGAGGCACGCTTTGTCAACATCACTGAAAGAAGTCCTGTGGATTTAAGTGGAATCCCTTTGCAGAGATTTAAACTGGTGAGTTCAAATAACCGTCACCCGTTAATGGATAAGCTATCGTTACATTCTCCTTTGGGAGCTGTTTTTCAAATAGTGACTGAGGCTCAAACAATAGCCAGCATGAACACAAAAAAAGGCTGATTGCTACTAAAGGCAAGGGGGAGTAAAACCACCTGTTCACAGTAGATTTAAGATAATGTACATTTCCCACAGCACTTATTCTCTGTACTACAAGTCATGTCTCTCTTTAATAGAAATCCAGTTTTTCTACACTAATAGAGATGAACGGCCAACAAAGAACATGTGGCCTTTTGGAGCTGCTGGAATGCTTTTAATGTGAAACATCTGAGCAGGAAGTGTCGAGTTTTACTGTAGCTTAAGACAAATACAAATTGTTTATAGAACTCACTTCCCCAAACTCTCTATTAATTCATTCATTATTAGCTACACCTGATAATATGACCTGCCACATCAACATGGCATGGTGGTGGCGTTTTATCTGGAGAAAAAAAAGAAGCTGCTACCTGAATGTTTTCTACACATTTGCTAATAAGGAAGAGACAGTAAAGAGGTGAGAGATTCCTTAGTCAGGGATTTTCAGATTATGTGGCCAATTCAGGTGTCAGAACTCAAAAGCACTGGTGCACCCAAATAGTTGTCCACATTCCCACATTTCACTCGCATATTGGAGGCTTTTGTTAAAAGAGAGCAGAACTGTAACGCCAGCATGCCGAGGTGAACAAAACACAGTACAATACAGTCCGTAGTGTCAGAATAGGAGCAGAATGGACATTCCCTTTTCAAATCAACGTAGCAGGAGTGGATGGGCAATTTTAAGTGTACTGTTGCCTAGCAAAGAGCGTAGCAGGCTACTTCCATAGAAACCCTCTAATATAAGCTAGGCCTCATTTACAGTATATCTATGTCCCAAACTGTGGTCCTCCCTGTAGTGCTGTAGCCCACAGAACTACAAGGAGGACAGGCTGGAAACTGAGGGACTATCCAGCCATCTGTGCTGTAGAAATCCTGAAGGGCATTTGATCTAACAGGATGTGAAGCCATGACGTGTAAAGGCTTCAGCTGCGCTCAAACTATTACCGGTCCTTGTGTGTGTTCACTCCACTCACTCTTGAGTCCTTTCCCATCCGCTGCACTTTTCTGAGCCTTGGCTCCTGTGTTTCAATCCGTGACAGAAATGTTACTACTGTAAGAAGAGGATGAAGAAGGCGTCCGGCTGCTGCGTGCAGTGCTCCCACGGCCGCTGTCCCACCGCCTACCACCCCACCTGTGCCCAGGCTGCCGGAGTACTCATGCAGCCGGACGAATGGCCCTTTGTGGTGCATGTCACCTGCTGTCGACACAAAGGCCCCACTCAGATTGAGGTAAGGAGCTTCTGGGGCTCTGTTAACCTACTGACGTACTGTGAACTAGAGATGCACTGTTTTCACTGCCAGCACTGCAGTACTGTTACATTAAAGCGCACCAAATGTGAGGAACGACTGCAGTTAGTAAGTCATAAAGACGTGATTTCCTGACTTTCCTCTGACAGCGTAATAAAGCAGCCATGCACGAGCTGACTGTGGGACAGAAGGTGATATGCAAGCACAAGAACGGCCGCTACTACCAGTGTGACGTGGTGCAGCTGTCTAAAGAGACGTTCTACGAGGTCAACTTTGATGACGGTTCCTTCAGCGACAATCTCTTCCCCGAAGACATCGTGGTAGGTTTCGCTAGCTTATCTTTATCTTGTCATTTAAAAGAAAACTCTGTTCAAAACAACATACAGCTAGTGAAACATGTGTAATTTTCCTTTAAAGTACCTCATATTGTGTCTTTTGGTCAATTTGGACCTACTTTAGCCGTGTTTCCATCCACTTATTTTGAGATCATTTTGAAGTATCGCATTAGAAGCTGGATGGAAATGCCAAAATTCAATAAACTCCCTCAGTTAAGCAAAAAAAGGTTTTCATCCTCGTTTGAGGTGTTTTTTTCAACCACGGTTTGTTACACAGAACCATCTGAGAAGCCGTCATTGAAATCTGTTAGAAAAGAGCAGATACTTTGAAAAAATACCTTTTTAAAATGTGATGAACCATCTGTCAATCAAAGTCATACTGAAGTCAGAGTGCAGAGTGAAAACACCTCTGTGGAGGAAATCCTTCGGTGTCGTTCTGTGCTCTTCTTTCAATGAAGAAATACTCCCTAGTTCTGATAGAACTGATGCTATAGCAGCGGCTACACTAACCTCCATAGGAGGCATTGTCGTTTTCAACAAACAGTCTCCTCTCTGTGTTCTCTCACACACACATAAGCCACGCCCATAGCTGCCAGTTGCTCCTCCTTCTGTTATTGGAAAAAAGGTTTGGATTATGGAAATGCATTTTAAATTCTGACATAGCAAACATTTCACTCACACGATCTATCAGCTGTTTCTGATGTCGGCGTCTTCCCCAATATTTCCAGAACGTAACATAATAACAGGGACAATACTAGCTGAGATGACAATTGAGACATATTCCTGAAGACCTCTTTAAACGGTTAGTTGGCCAAGGCGACTTGTTTTGTTTTTCTAGTTCCCAACTTCTACTTCTATTTCTGTTTACTGGTGGATTCAGCCACACGTAGCCTGTAGCGTCAACTTGCTAAGCTATGCTGTAGCCGAGACATCAGTCCAAAACAGTCAATGGTTGGCTTTTTTTTCCTTTTCATTTCAAAAGTTAGCTTTAAATTGAATAATTGAATGAATACACGGCTTATGATATAATCTCCATTCATATTTACATTGCTGCCCCACTAGATATTCATCTACAACTATGAGATTTTCTTTTTCTTCTGTATGTCAGGGACATTACTTGTTGTTCTGTACAACACAGAGTTTCATAAGAAAAGAGGTTGTGTAGTATTGTATTGATAATGTCCTAAATTCTCAAATGTCTGTTTATTTGACAGGCTTATATTGCAAGCTGGCTTTTATTTCTAATTTCCCCTTTTCCCCACTTAATGCAAACACTTGACTTATATGAAATTCTAACACTAAACACAAATTCCAAGAGTCATTGTAAGTGTTCCACTTTGCCTTTTTACTTGAAATATTTAAACCACCACGAATAAAATAAATTAATCTACACTTCCTCCAGAAGTTTCACATTAAAAGTCTTGCATCCTGCCCTTGTTAGGTAGGCTTTTTAATGTTTGTTGTTGACTGTAGCTTCATATGGATTGGGAGTACTGCGAAGAGTAAATGACTAGAATCAATTAGAGTATGAACTTACATTTTCATGTAGATATTGCTTTGTCAAGAGCAGGGGGTGAATACTGTTTGTGTCCTTGTGATTATTTCACTCTATGATGATGATCTACTCGTGTCAGGATGCATACAGCGTTCCTTTGTTCAGTCCCAACTCTGCAACGTGTGTGTTTTGTCCTTTTAGAGCCGTGACTGTGCTCAGCTCGGACCGCCACCTCAGGGTGACGTGGTTCAGGTGCGATGGACAGACGGCCTGGTGTATGGGGCCAAATTTGTGGCAGCGCATGCCATCCACATGTATCTGGTAAGTGTGTGTGTGTGTGTGTGTGTGTGTGTGTGTGTGTGTAATCTAGAGACATATTCATGGGGGAAAGAGGGTGATTTGGAGACTTTAAGGGGTGGAAATGAATATATGTTGATTTAATGGAAGACAATCACAAATATCAATATTTATTTGGAAAAGTCCCCAAAGGAAGATATTGAAACTCCAAACATTACATTGTTGTTGCACATGAGTAAAGCATTGACTAGATACCAAAAGGTGGCATTAGAAATCAATGAATCGTTTTATTCCCAAAATTCAGACATATTTTTATTAAACATAAGCACTTAGCGTGAAATAAGGCTAGAACATGTCATCAAATAATTTAACATGTTATTTTTAAATTTATTTTAATGAATGGGTTCAATTTGACTCTCGGATACTTTGGTTTTAATGAACTGTCACTGCATTGCGTGTTGTTGTTTTGTTTGGGGCTTGTAGCGAGTGCTTGTGTATGCGACACTGATGACTGATCTAAAATCAGTACGTTTGTCTATAGATTGAGCAGGTTCAGAGGTGATGGTAGCTGCAGGAGACACTCGTAAGCCTCTGTGAATATTTGGGTCAAGTTTGAGTAACAAATCCATGAGCTTGAGGCGTATCAGTGACCAAAACGCTGCACAGCAGTTCATATTTGGAGGAAGAATGTTACTGCTCTGGGGAGTTCTTACAGCAGTTTCTGTAGAAACCTTCATAATATAGAGACTGAGAGAAATGAAACTGTAAAGTTTGATGTGTGTGTGTGTGTGTGTAAGAGCTGCTGAAGTGTCTGAGAAAAAACAAAATTTAAAGATATGTAATGTGAAATATAACTAAACAATAACTAATAGATATCACCATGAAACTCCCCCAGTTGATTACTTACATTAAGACAATATTTTTTTGACCTCACAAAACACATTTTTGCCCGTAACTCAAGAATCCATATGCTATGTATGACAATGTGACACAAATGTCTAACAGGATAAAATGATGAAGTGATGACATTTTGGACAGACATTGATGTAAACTGCAACATGACTGATTTGTGATTGAAAGGGGATATTCACATTCTCTTAAGTCCCTTTCACACATGTAGTCCATTCCTGAAATGTTCAGGAACATTTCGGGAATTTAAGGGAGTATGTGTGAAATAATCCTGACATTATTGTTTGCTGCGTTTCGTGAGTGCAGGTGGAATTCGAGGATGGGTCGCAGCTTACGGCCAAGAGAGACGACGTCTACTCTCTGGATGAAGAACTCCCCAAGAGAGTCAAATCCAGACTGGTAAGTGCCACCCAAAGCTCACACATGGACTCTATAATCCACCTAATGTACAGTTTTCAAATCCTGTGTTAAGTGAACAAAGAATGAGCTGGAACATAAAATGTGTAAAACCAATGAAAGACATCGAAAAGACGTGTCCGTCTTGTCATGCGGTCTTGTGTTTGTCTCTGCAGTCTAAAGCGTCAGACATGAGATTTGACGGCATCTTTGAAGAGAAGGAGATCATCAAGCAGTCCAAGAGGCAGAGAGTGATCAACTCACGCTACAGGGGGGACTACATAGAGCCCGTGATTTACAGAGCCATCATGGAGTAGCCATCGCTCCCTGTCCGCTCACTCACACACACACACACACACACACACACACACACACACACACACACACACACACACACACACACACACACACACACACACACACACACACACACACACACCACCAGCACTGACAGACTGAACTGTGCTCACTGTACCTTAACATAGCAGCTAGCCACTGAGAGAGTGTAGCTCCAGATGACTTCCTTCAGGACCCGCTTTGGACTGTTCTCCTTTTTGTTCTCCTTCTCATTCATCCATCTTTGTTAATTCAAACAAGAATTTTAATTTGGTTTGTTAAACTGCGATCAAAGAAACGGCAGGATTTGTCATTTCAGTATTTTTTTTTTCCTTCCATAGGACTCGGTACACAGTGCAGTAGGCTGAGGTCCAACCCTGGCAGTACAGAAAAGTAGGAAGCAATACAAAAAATGGCATTTGTTCAACATAGTAGCATTTTGATTTTAATGTTAAATGAATTGCTCCGAACTAAACATTTCAATTACCACATACAATTTAAGTTTAAAGAGAATATCTCCTTTGTTTTATTTCCTTCCTGCTGCCGGTAGTGGCTATGATACGGAGCCCGACGGGTATCAATGGTAGTTTTGATTTATTTTATTTTTTTTAATTACTAAAGTTGTGCCTTCACATGGCTAAATAAATGAACATTCTAATTGCAATTATTCATTGATTCCTCTTTTTTGCTTGGAAAAGAAAAAGACTAAAACAATACATGTTTATTCATTTTCTATTGATTTGACTTAATTGATTAATTGACTCACCATTCAGCTCTGAAGAAGTTACCCCTGATACCTGCCAGGCTCTGTATTCTGAGGAGGCTAGATCTGCCATGCTAATTTGATGAAACCCAACTTTATTTATGAATATGCACCATGTGATCATTTTAAATAATGAAGTCCTTAAAACAAGACGGGGACACAATATTACAGAATAATGCAGGACCCTCAATGTGTAGTACTATATTGGTGGATTACTGTTAGCTCGCTAGGCTAAATTGGCGACATACTGTCTTTTTTGCTCGGTCTACTTTATTAAAATATCAATGTAGCAGGATGGTCAGAGCGGCAGTCATTTTTATACTTAGCATCGCCATGGTGACCATTGAAGCGGGATAACTTCTGCATAAACTAAACCCACTTATTGCAAATGGTGGACTCACTGATGTGAGGTTTTGCAGTAACGACTAAGACGAGCAGGAGATTTGTAACTTTACGAAACTTAAAGAGCCGGAGTAAATAAGTAATATTTAACAACTTAATGCTTCATCCACACTCTCTTGTCACAGCATAGGAAAACACAAGGCTATCAACAGATAAGTGTAGCATTAGTATGATGGAATTAACTAGTCAGCTAACTAGCAGACGGCTGTCGAGTCAGCTTGTTTGGTAGTTCCACCA